>NW_023994246.1:0-390000 GCF_015586225.1 Lucilia sericata
GAAAGCATTTTTGAATCCACTATACCTAAACTACTTAAAACATCACTAATTCGGCCAATATATAAAGCTGGTGCCAAAAATGATTAAAACAATTATCGACCAATTTCAATACTGCCGGTGATCGAGAAAGTCCTGGAGGAAATATTAGTTCGCAGATTAAACGGTTTTTTAACAAAATATAAAGTATTAAACCAAAACCAATACGGCTTCCAGAAAGGAAAAAATATCAACAAACTTTTGGGAAATTTTGCTACACACATCAATAAGCATCTAGAAGATAATTATCATTGCCTTGCACTTTTCATTGACTTCAGTAAAGCCTTTGATACGCTTTCCCACAGCAACTTATTGAACATATTAGAACGAAACGGTGTTAGAGGTAACTGTCTACTATGGTTCAAAAACTATTTAGAGCTCAGAACATATCATGTCAAAATAGATGACACACTTAGCACAGAAACAACCACGGACAATGGTGTCCCTCAAGGATCAAAACTAGGTCCTATACTATATCTAATATATGCCAACGAAATGATTGAAATGCTTAGTGAATGTGAAAGACTGAAATAGCCAGCGATATAATGCAAACGCAACTCAACGAAGTTTCTAGATAGTGCCACGATAATGGACTAGTTATCAACGCAACCAAAACTAAACTCATGCACATAAAACAAAAACATCTTACTAGCACTGGAATCAATATATATTTCCATGATTTCCAATGCCTACATAACACCCAGAATCAGAACATTAATGACACATGTTCTACTATTATAGAGATTGTTAATTCATACAAATATCTCGGCGTATATGTGGATGCAAATTTCAAATGGCTAACGCACATACAGCATGTTAGAAAGAAATTAAGGAAAGTTTCCTATAGTCTTTACCACCTAAGTAACTGCTCCACTTTCGGTGTACTTAAACAAGCCTATTACTCGCTTGCTGAGTCATATATTAGGCATGGTATAACAGCATGGGGCAACTCTACTTATTGCAAATCCCTTCAACAAACCCAAAATCAAATATTAAAGATCTTATTAAAAAACAAACAACATAACAGCGAACAAATAGAACCTACCCTAATATATGGTACAACAAACAATCGCAACAACCTTTTCATAATCGATAACAGCCCACAAAACAGCACACACACAACAAATACAAACAATCACCACAGTAATAACATCAACACAGAAGTTAATATCAACTTAAACCAAACTAGTACACACAACTCCAGTATAAACCAAAGCAACATAAGAAACAACCTTAATGTATACAACAACAACAATACAAGAACCCTAGATTCGAACTACCCAACACAAACTATTCCAGGCAACAACACAAACAGCAACACCACATACCAAGCAACAACTACCATCGCTAACAAACTACAAATATTAAATATACAAAGTCTATATCATACTACATTGATAAATGAATTTTACAACGATCATCGCTTCCTGAAACCTATCGACCACAACTACAATACGAGGCGACGTGTAGAAGGAAGATACAAGGTGGAACGACACAAGAACAACTATGGCAAAAATACTCTATCCGTCACACTACCAAATATATTTAATCAACTACCCACATATTTATTAAACATTACTAACACAAATCTAAGAAAAGTTAAAATTAAAAAGTTTTACATAGAATCACAATGAAATACAAAAATGAAATGTAATATATATTCGCATGTACATATGTACTAACCATATCCTGCAGACAAGCCAAATGGCTTCGCGGGATTAATCTTAAGTTCAAATGTAAATGTAATATCAAAATTTCAATAAATAAATGAATTTCAATAATTCCCGATTGAAAAAAAACAAAAAAAAAAAAAATTTCATCGCTATACTCGTACTTCTAAAGCAGTTATGCCCTTTAAAGCTGTGTTTTGGAGTTCCACTTGTATGGGGGATACCCATTTTCAATACCAAACAAACCTTAGCAATAGAGAATATTTGTGCAAAATTTCAACTGTCTAGCTCCTCTCGTGTGGTCCTTATCGCGATTTCAACAGACAGACGGACGGACATGGCTAGATCGTCTTAGAATTATACTTTTATGCGTCTATGGCCAATATTTCGATGTGTTACAAACGGAATGACAAAATCAATATACCCCCCATCTTTTTTGATGGTGGGTATAAAAATCCACTTAACGATTTTGAAGATTCTAACTACAATGGTTTCCCAGATTTATAATATGTTACATATGAAAGATGTCAAGCAAATTATTGCAAGTTCGCCAGTTTCTATTGTTCAATTCACAATCAAGATGTATATTGTACCTTCTAAAGTGTAGTAACAGTGATTGTGAACAGATCTTTTTGCAGCAAGTCATAAGTTTATGTTTTCAATGAAAAAAATCAAAGCAAACAAACATACATAACATAACAAATATATAATATTAAATTAATTAAACAAGCAAAAAAAAAAAACAAATTAATATCTTTGAATTTTAAATTCTTTTATTTTCGTTATTCCACATATAATTTAATAAAATTTAATTTTTTGTTTTGGTAAACACCAGTCTGTATGTGATTTCAGTGTTTATCACTTTATCGTTTTTTATGCCAAAATCGATTGCATTTTTTGTTTATATGCTAAAATGAACAATTGACAACACTAAACTTTCTTACAACATTCGAAAAACATATGAAGAACTGTCGTAAGAGTTGTATAGAGCTTTTGCATAGAAAATACCAACAACATTGTTATGACTATTGTAGCAGCTGCTGACATACTACTCGTACAATGCTACAACATCGATTGTGAATTGAACATATCTATCACCAATTTATATCTATCTCTGAAAAATTTGAATGACATAATGTTCTCAAGATAGACGAAATTTTGTATTTAATTCATATATGATGTGCCAAGCCACCCATTGAAAGTCCACCCGTTATGCTCTAAATGTTTACATGAATGTCAAAGTTCTTCATGTAAATAATAAGATAGATAGATAGATAGATAGATAGATAGATAGATAGATAGATAGATAGATAGATAGATAGATAGATAGATAGATAGATAGATAGATAGATAGATAGATAGATAGATCGATAGATAGATCGATGATAGATAGATAGCTCGCTCGCTCGCTCGATCGATAGCTCGATAGCTCGCTCGCTAGATCGATCTCGCTCGATCGCTCTAGCTCGCTCGCTCGCTCGCTCGCTCGCTCGCTCGCTCGCTCGCTCGCTCGCTCGCTCGCTCGCTGCTGCTCGCTCGCTCGCTGCTCGCTCGCTCGCTCGCTCCTCGCTCGCTCGCTCGCTCGCTCGCTCGCTCGCTCGCTCGCTCGCTCGCTCGCTCGCTCGCTCGCTCGCTCGCTCGCTCTCGCTCGCT
Organism: Lucilia sericata; assembly: GCF_015586225.1. NCBI lineage: Eukaryota > Metazoa > Arthropoda > Insecta > Diptera > Calliphoridae > Lucilia > Lucilia sericata. The sequence continues at coordinate 3,360 of NW_023994246.1, forward strand.
CGCTCGCTCGCTCCTGCTCGCTCGCTCTCGCTGCTCGCTCGCTCGCTCGCTCGCTCGCTCGCTCGCTCGCTCGCTGCTCGCTCGCTCGCTCGCTCGCTCGCTCGCTCGCTCGCTCGCTCTCTCGCTTCGCTCGCTCGCTCGCTCGCTCGCTCGCTCGCTCGCTCGCTCGCTCGCTCGCTCGCTCGCTCGCTCGCTCGCTCGCTCGCTCGCTCGCTCGCTCGCTCGCTCGCTCGCTCGCTCGCTCGCTCGCTCGCTCGCTCGCTCGCTGGCTGGCTCGCTCGCTCTCGCTCGCTCGCTCGCTCGCTCGCTCTCTCGCTCGCTCGCTCGCCCGCTCGCTCGCTCGCTCGCTCGGTCGGTCGCTCGCTCGCTCGCTCGCTCGCTCGCTCGCTCGCTCGCTCGCTCGCTCGCTCGCTCGCTCGCTCGCTCTTCTTCTTCTTCTTGTTCTTCTTCTTCTTCTTCTTCTTCTTCTTCTTCTTCTTCTTCTTCTTCTTCTTCTTCTTCTTCTTCTTCTTCTTCTTTTTTTCTTCTTCTTCTTCTTCTTCTTCTTCTTCTTCTTCTCTTCTTCTTCTTCTTCTTCTTCTTCTTCTTCTTCTTCTTCTTCTTCTTCTTCTTCTTCTTCTTTTCTTCTTCTTCTTCTTCTTCTTCTTCTTCTTCTTCTTCTTCTTGTTCTTCTTCTTCTTCTTCTTCTTCTCCTTCTTCTTGTTCTACCCACCAATCAAAAAAGATGACAACATCGAAATATTGGTCATAGACCCACAAAACTATATACATATATTCTGGGTCCTTATTAAATTCTAAGACGATCTAGCCATGTCTGTCCATCTGTCCGTCTGTCTGTTTGTCTGCCTGTCTGTCGAAAGCACGATAGAGTCCAAACGGAACGAGCAAGAGGATTGAAATTTTCCACAAATGTTCTTTATAGGTAAGGTTTGTTTGGTATTGAAAATGGGCAATATCGGTTCATATGATCCAAAATTTCCCTACAAAATTTTATGAGGATCGGTCCACAATTGACCCAACCCCCCAGATAAGGTCCTCTTCAGAAAATGACTTTAACGCTCATTACTGGCTTAAAAATAGAAGTAAAGCGATGAAATTAGACCCACGTAAGTTCCTTGGAAACCAAAATCTCTTACCCAAATTTTATATGAATCGGTCCATAATTGACCTTACCCGCCTATAAGATCCCCTTTATAATAATAATTTAATGCTCATTACTGCGAGTATAGAGATGAAATTCTACATAAGTATCTGGCTCGTAGAACCTCTCTGCTAACTTTTATGAGAATCTGCATATGATTGACCCCCATATAAGCTCCCCTTCAGAAAATGACTTTAAAGCTCATTACTGGCTTAAAATACCAGAAAAGCGAAGAAATTCGACACATATATTTTTCTCTACCAAATGTATTGAAGATCGGTCCATAAGAAAATTACTTTAGAAACATTTGTAGGAACGTAAATCTTTCTACCGAATTTCATGCGGATTGGCCTAAAAATTTATGAAAAACGGTCAATAATTAACCCTATCTCTCATATAAGGTCCTCTTCAATTAATTTGAGGTTTATAGAGGAGTATTCCTTTTAAGGCATACGTTTTGATGGTGGGTATATGAGATTCGGCACAGCCGAATATAACGCTCCCACTTGTTATTATATTAATTTAGTCTTAGACTTTAACACGAAGGATAGGACCTATTCTAAATTCCAAAAACTTAAATGTAGTAATAAATACATATTTCTTTTCTTTCTGCTTTAAATTATCTTTCATAGTATAATAGTTGATATTTTTATACCCATCATCAAAAGAGATGGGGGGGTATATTGATTTTGTCACTCCGTTTGTAACACATCGAAATATTGATCGAAGACCCCCACTATGGGTCCTTATTAAATTCTAAGACGATCTAGCCATGTCCATCTGTCTGTTTAAAGCAGGAACGGAAAGAGCTAGAGAGCTAAAAATTTCACAAATATTCCTTATAGGTAAGGTTTAGTTGGTATTGTAAATTGGCAATATCTTCCAATTTACAATACCTTCTTCAGCTTCGTGAGAAGGGTATGTATAAGTCTGTCATTCCGTTTGTAATTTCTATAATCCTTATAGATAGCGGAGTCGATTTAGCCATGTCCGTCTGTCTGTGTGTATGTTGAAATCAGTTTTCAGAAGACCCCAGATATCTGCAAGATCCGAATTTTTAATAATTCTATCGGAAATACGGTCAAATAGAACGCTATTTAAAATCAGCCCAATCGGCCCATAAAAAACGAAGATATGAAAATTTCATGAAAAATTTACATTTTTCGTGCATGCATAAAGGGGACTTTTTGGCACTTTTTATACCCTCCACCACCATCAGTGGTGATAGGGGGTATATAGAAGTTTGTCGTTCCGTGTGTAACAAAAAGAAATATTCATCTAAGACCCAACAAAGTATATATATTCTGGGTCATTATGAAATTCTAAGTCGATTTAGCTATGTCCGTCTGTTAAATAAAGCTATCTTGATAGAACTCGACACAAATATGTTTAGTCTAAACACAGAAAAAATTAAAAAAAAAATCATATTAATTAAAAATAGTTTTGATTTTGCTCTAATCATGAAAATGATACTATTGATTAACTGAAAATTAAAAATGTTAATTGGAAAAAAAGTGGCAAAAATTTCAATTAAAACAGTATTATTGTAATTAATTCGTTTAATTAGATTTGGTGGCATATTTCAAACAAGTTTTTAATGAGTTCGATTAAATTCCTAATTATTTAATTTTAAATATCCACTAAAAATTTATTATTCCAATTCAAGATTTGTCTGAATTGTTTTTATTTAATATACACAAAACTAATATATGTACATAAATAAAATTTACATGCAAACTTATATATATGAATGTATATATGAATGTATGTATGTATGTATGTATGTATGTATGTATGTATGTATGTATGTATGTATGTATGTATGTATGTATGTATGTATGTATGTATGTATGTATGTATGTATGTATGTATGTATGTATGTATGTATGTATGTATGTATGTATGTATGTATGTATGTATGTATGTATGTATGTATGTATGTATGTATGTATGTATGTATGTATGTATGTATGTTATGTATGTATGTATGTATGTATGTATGTATTTGTATGTATGTATGTAGTATGTATGTCTGTATGTATGTATGTATGTATGTATGTATGTATGTATGTATGTATGTATGTATGTATGTATGTATGTATGTATGTATGTCTGTATGTATGTATGTATGTATGTATGTATGTATGTATGTATGTATGTCTGTCTGTCTGTCTGTCTTCTGTCTGTCTGTCTGTCTGTCTGTCTGTCTGTCTGTCTGTCTGTCTGTCTGTCTGTTTCTGTCTGTCTGTCTGTCTGTCTGTCTGTCTGTCTGTCTGTCTGTCTGTCTGTCTGTCTGTCTGTCTGTCTGTCTGTCTGTCTTCTGTCTGTCTGTCTGTCTGTCTGTCTGTCTGTCTTCTCTGTCTGTCTGTCTGTCTCTGCTGTCTGTCTGTCTGTCTGTCCTGTCTGTCTGTCTGTCTGTCTGTCTGTCTGTCTGTCTGTCTGTCTGTCTGTCTGTCTGTCTGTCTGTTGTCTGTCTTCTGTCTGTCTCTGTCTGTCTGTCTGTCTGTCTGTCTGTCTGTCTGTCTGTCTGTCTGTCTGTCTGTCTGTCTGTCTGTTGTCTGTCTGTCTGTCGTCTGTCTGTCTGTATGTATGTATGTATGTATGTATGTATGTAATGTCTATGCAAATGCCACGATATTCTCAGATTGTAATTCAGAGACTGCGAAATCCATCTTTATTCATTAAAGCTCCTAGCATCCTTCAGTGACATGTTGCCAAGATATAATAATCTAAAAAGAAACACCAAAAGAAAACTAAGATAAGAAAAGAAGAGAAATCTTGCGCTACACGTACCTTGTGTTAAGTTCACCGAGCTATTTGTAAGCACTTTGGATGCATTCCTGCAGTATATCTCCCGAAAATCTCCCGCAATATATCTAAATGACACAATACTAAATTAAGCAATCATATTTTTAAATTGAAACATTTTTACTTACGGAGTAGGTCCACATAATAGAGATGAGTAAATTCCCGTCCATTTCGTTTTTATATTAAAAATAAAACATTTTTTTTTAATAAAATAACAAGAAACTCTCATATAAAATAGTTTAAAATATTTTTTCTTTTTAAATTGATTATTTACAAATGTCATAATTTTATAAATTTCAAAAAGTATCATATTCAATTACAAAAATTAATTATACTAATTAAAATTTTTATTAAATTCAATTTTAATATAAATTAACGTCTTTATTGAAAAAAATTATTGAATATTTTTTTCTGTGAATATGAATCAATCTACGAAATTTTTTCCAGATAGGCCTATAATTGGTCATACCTCCCATATAAAGTCCACTTCCGAAAATCACTTAAATGCTTATATTTCATTGAATAATAAAGCTATCGGGATAAAAATTCGACACAAATATGTGTTATATATATACAAACCATTCTACAATTTGTTTTACGGATCGGTCCATTATTCGTCATAGCTCCCATATAATGCCCACTTCCGAAAATCACTTAAAAACACATATTTCATTGTCAAATAAAGCTATCGTGATAAAATTCGACATAAATATATTTTGTCTAAATATGAATTACTCTGCTAATTTTTTCCGGATAGGCCCATAATTGGTCATAGCTCCCATATAAGGTCCACTTCTGAAAATCACTTAAACGCATATATTTCATTGAATTCTAAAGCTATTGGGATAAAATTCGACAAAAATATGTTTTGTGTACATTTATATCATTCCACCAAATTTTTTACGGATCGGTCCAATATTGTTCATAGCTCCTATATAAAGCCCACTTCCGAAAATCACTTAAAAGATCATATTTCATTGTCAAATAAGGCTACCTTGATAAAATTCGACACAAATATGTTTTGTCTTTATATGAGTCACTCTACGAAATTTTTTCCGGATAGGCTCATAATTGGTCATAGCTCCCATATAAAGTCCACTTCCGAAAATCACTTAAATGCATATATTTCGTTAAATTCTAAAACTATAAGGACACAGATAAAACAGAAAAACGATTTCAATTACCAAAACCTCGTTTTCAATTATTTTATTTATTGAAGTTCAACCTATAACAAAAAATTTATATTCAATTACTACTTATAATTGATTTCGTATAAAAAATTTGTATTTTTTTATATTTATATTTTTGTTATTGTTAAATACGTATTTGATTACACATTTTTATGATTCAAATACAAAATGAATTGAACCCCTTTAAAATTTTCGATTAATCTTTTATGGTATACGCACAATTGGGACGAACGACCAATTTCGTCCATCACAACGAATTGCTTGACAATGATTCGTTGCGTATATTCGTCGACTGAAACACAATAAATCAATCCGTATTGCGAATTGCTTTAAAATGTCTTCTTTTTTCGGAATTTTCGCGGCACTTCCCGTAATATAAAATTACAACAAATAATAATTTCAAGACATTTTAAAATAAACTACACGAAATTAATAAAAATTTATGAATTTTCAAATGAATTTTTGTTTACATACTGATTGGTGTGACCATATATCTAAAACAAAAAATATTTTATTTGAAAATTTTTTAAATATTTTTTTATTTTCATATTGAATGAAAATTATATCAATAAAAAATCGCGTTAACTTAGTTTATATACCATAAACCTAAAAGAAAGCACAACTTAAAACAAAAAACAAGTAAGAAAGTATAGTCGGGCGTGGCCGACCATATGATACCCTACACCAGTTATGAATATTAAATGTGATTTATTTTTCATAATATCGCATTTATCTTCAATATTCCCTTGTTCCGATACATTTAAGCAATTTATGGATGAAAAACTAATTTTCTGAAAGAGGCTTTATATGGGGGCTAGGGGCAAATATGGACCAAGCCCGATAAAATTTTGTGAATATATTTATATTTACATAATATTTTATTGTGCTGAATTTCATCGCGATATTTGTGTTTATAAGTTAATTTGGGACATTCAAGTAATTTTCTGAAGGGGACTTTGTATGGGAGCTAGGGTCAAATGGGGCCCGATATTTATGAAATTTGGCAGGGTTATCAAGACTTCTATAAAACTTAGTTGTGCCGTATTTTATCGATATATCTGTATATTTAACATAATTATGAGCTCAGAAGCCCTTTTCGGGGGGTTCTGTTCTATGGGGGCTAGGTAAAATAATGGACCGATTTTAACCATTTTCAATAGGCTTCGTCCTTGGGTCAAATAAAACGTGCGTGCCAAATTTCATCCAATTATCTTGAAAATTGCGACCTGTAGCTTACGCACAAGGTTTACATGGACAGCCAGCCAGCCAGCCAGCCAGACGGACGGACGGACGGACATAGCTTAATCGACTCAGAAAACGATTCTAAGCCGATTGGTATACTTTAAGGTGGGTCTAGGACGAATATTTTTATATGTTACAAACATCAGCACAAATCCAATATACCCTCCCCACTAAAGTGGTGTAGGGTATAATAACTTAATTTACAAAAAAATCTAAAACCAAAATGTAAGAGGGTCACTCTACTCCAATTTATTCGTCGTTCGTCTGCGTATGAAATAGAAATAAACCTATCACACCGTTCGTTACGTATGACGAATTTCGTCATACGCACTGATTGTACGTATTTTCATATACTTTAGTGTGTTCTATATCTGAGGACGAAAATTCGTTCCGAAAAATTCGTCGTTCGTCCCGATTGTGCGTATAGCATTAATTTAAAATTTTTTAAAATTAATTTTTTCTGTGGATCAAATTCGACTTGAATATATTTTGTGTACATATAAATCATTCTACCACATTTTTCCCCGGATTGGTCTATTATTGGTCATAGCTCCCATATATATAAGTCCCATTTCCGAAAATCACTTAAACGCACATACTTCATTGTCAAATAAAGTTATCTAGATAAAATTCGACACAAATATGTTTTGTCTTTATATGAATCACTATACGAAATTTTTTCCGGATAGGCTCCCATATAAAGTCCACTTACGAAAATCACTTAAACGAATATATTTCTTTGAATAAATAAGCTATTGGGAAAAGTACGACTTGAATATGTTTTGTGAGCATATAAATCATTCTACTAATTTTTTTCCGGATTAGTCCATATATAAAGTCCACTTAAAAAAAAAAAAAAAAAAAAAAAACACTTAAACACACATATTTCATTATCAAATAAAGATATCTTGATAAAATTCGACAAAAATAAAAAATATAAAGCACTTCCGAAAATCACCTAAACGCACATATTTCATTAATTAGTAAATCTATTATAGTAAAATTCGACTTAAATATTTTATTTTTGGCATATTAATCATTATACGATATTTTTTTCCTTATCGGTCGATAATTGGTCACAACTCCCATATAAGGACCATTTCCGAAAATTACTCAAATGCACATTGACAATCAAAGTTATAGGGATAAAATTCGACATAAATGTGTATTCTGTATATATAAATCATTCTACGGAATTAATATACATTTTTCTCGACCTAATTAAACTTAGTTTGACATATACATAAATGTTAGTACCCTCAATACGGAAACAAAAATTTGCCAAGTTATCTGAAAATTAGATAGTTAAATGAGTTTTAATACAAAGTATCTTGCTGGTGGAGGGTATTTAAGATTCTGCATAGCCGAATATAGCACTCTAACTTGTTCGTTCGAAAAAGGTACTTTTTGAATTTTCTATAATATTGAACTTAGAAACATGAAATTAAGTATGTACAGCCCGGATTAGGTCAGAACACATAATAGTGGACTTTTTGGTACTTTTTCGTTATACAAAAGGTACTTTTTCGTTATACAAAAGGTACTTTTTCGTTATACAAAAGGTACTTTTTGAAATTTCTATAATATTGAACCTAGAAACATGAAATTAAGTATATAGAGTCTGGATTAAGTGAGAACCCATAAAAGAGGACTTTTTGGTACTTTTTCGTTCTTCAAAAGGCACCTTTTGAAATTTCTTTAATATTGAACCTAGAAACATGAAATTAAGTATGTAGAGTCTGGATTAAGTGAGAACCCATAAAAGGGGACTTTTTGGTACCTTACCGTTTTGCAACTGGTATTTTATGATTTTTTGTAATAAAATTCGTATTGACTGTATTTTAACACTTCATGGTGAAGGGTATATAAGATTCGACACAGCCGAATATAGAACTCTTACTTGTTTCTTTATAGTTTTCAGTTCTTTGCTTTCCCTTAAAATTACAAAAATCTATAAATGCTACAGGTGCTCATCTTCTACTTCATTAAGCTTTATTCTAAATACTTCATGCTCCAAAAGCTCTCGTATTTGGGGCCCTACCTTTGTTGGGCCTCTTTGTTAAGACTCCTTGCCAATATTGGTATTTACAGTGAAGATTTCCTTGATGATATATACATCAAACGATGCGTATTTACGAGGCTTATTAAATCATATTTTTCGATATTTATAAACCCACTGTACCTTGCGTACAAGGTTTACATGGACAGCCAGCCAGCCGGCCAGACGGACGGACATGTCTTAATCGACTCAAAAAGTGATTCTGAATCGATCGGTATATTTTAAGGTGGGTTACAAACATCAGCACAAACGTAGGGTACAAATATTTATAAATATCAAAGTTTATTTATATGGTAATGATTTGATGGTGGGTATTTAAGACATAGCCGACTTTAACACTCTTTCTTCTTTAATATTATTTTTAAGATGAAATATACTGAAGTAACCATAACATAAATTATTTCAAAAAATTTTACGAGGATCGGTCGATATTTAACCCTATCCCCTACATAAAGCATCTTTCAGAAAGTCAGTTCTTGAACTATTTGTATTAAAAAACTAGGGCCGTTTGTTTTTATACCCACCATCAAAAAAGATGGGGCGTATATTGTTTTTGTCATTCCGTTTGTAACACATTGAAATATTTGTCTAAGACCCATAAAAGTATATATATTCTGGGTCCTTATTAAATTCTAAGACGATCTAGCCATGTCCGTCTTTCTGTCTGTCTGTTGAAAACACGATAGAGTCCAAATGGAAGTAGCTAGCGAGCTACTAGAAATTTTGCACAGATACTTATAGTTAATGCAGTTTGTTTGGTATTGAAAATGGACAATATCGGTCCACGATTTCGCATAGCCCCCATATAAGGACCCCTTCAGAAAATGACTTTATCGCCCATAACTGGCTAAGAGAAGCATCAATAGCGGTGAAATTCGGCACAAACATGTTTTATGGCAACATTAATCTCTTCGTAAAATTTTATAAGGAGAGGCCCATAATTGACCCTACCCCCCATATAAAGTCCCCTTCAGAAAATGACTTTATCGCCCATAACTGGCTAAGAAAAGCATCAGTAGCGGTGAAATTCGGAACAAATATGTTGTATTGGAACATAAATTCCTTTGTAAAATTTTATAAGGATAGGCCCATAATTAACCCTACCCCCCATATAAAGTCCCCTTCAGAAAATGACTTTATCGCCCATAACTGGCTAAGAAAAGCATCATTAGCGGTGAAATTCGGCACAAACATGTTCTATGGAACCTATATCTCTTCGTAAAATTTTATAAGGATCGGTCCATAATAGACCCTACTCCCCATACAAAGTCCCCTTCAGAAAATGACTTTATTGCGCATAACTGGCTTAGAGAAGCATCAATAGCGGTGGAACAAGAATATTTTATCGGAACATAAATCTCTTCGTAAAATTTTATAAGAATAGGCTCATAATTGAAAAGGACTTTAATGTTCATATCTACCTTAAGAAGCATATACATTACAATAAAATTCGACATAAAAAAGTTTTATAGGAACTAAAATCATTTTCTTAAATTTTATGAGGATGGGTCCATAATTGACCCTAACCCCCTAATAAGATCCCCTTTATACAATGACTTGAACGCTCATTACTGACTCAAAAATGTGAGTACAGCCGTAAAATTATACATAAACAAGTTTCGTGCGAGCCAAAAGCTCTCTATCAAATTTTATAAGGAACAGTCCTTATTGAAAGTGGGCAATATTGGTCCACGTTTTCGCCTAGCCCTCATATAATGCCCCCTTCAGAAAATTACTTTAACGCTAATTACTGACTCAAAAATGCGATTACAGCAGTGAAATTCTACATAAACAAGTTTTGTACTAGCCAAAAACTCTTTATCAAATATAATGGAAATCGGTCTATAACTGACCCCACCCTCCATAAAAAGTCCCCATCAGATAGTGACTGTAATGCTCAAATACGACTACAGCGATGGAATTTCACATAAACATGTTTTGTATGAGCCGCTACTCTATGCCCCTATTAGGTCCCCATTAGAAAATTACTTTAAAGCTCATTACTGGCCCAAAAATGCGACATAAACAATATTTGTATGAACAAAAATCGGCGTATAAGTGCTCCTTAAGTGCTCATTACTGCATAAAAGTACGAGTAGATATATGCAATTCAACATAAACAAATGTTATGGAACTGAAATCTTCCTAGCGACATTGATGAAGATGGATCGATAAATGACCACTTCAGTAAAATTACTTTAACTCTCATTAGTTGCTTAAAATTACGACTTACTAGGCGAATAAACAACTTATTTACGAACATAATTTATGTACAAATATAAGATTGACCCTTATATAAGATTCGCTTCGGAAAATCACTTTAACGCTCATGTATGGCTCAAAAGTTCTTCCAAATTACGGTAGTTTTATAGAAACTAAATTTTTCAATTGAATTTGATGAGGATCGATCGATAACTATCAAACCCCATTTTCGGTTTTCTTCAGAAAATTACTTTAAATCGGAATTAAAAATACGAGTACAGCGACATTAGATACAAACAATTACTGTATAAACCGACGAGGATAGGTCCATAATTGACTCTACCCTCCATATAACCACTCTTAAAAAAATAACAGTTTATGGTTATAAATATAGGATCAAACAAAATTAATATTTTTAATTGGGAATATCGCGGTCCATGCTTATGCCCTTATTAAAGGCTCTCTTCCTAATATTTCCCTGATGTTCATATTAATATCAACATATGATTCAACATAGATCGATAATATCAAAGTTTATTAATAAGGATGATTTGATGGTGCGTATATAAGATTCGGCATGGCCGAATATATTACTCTTACTTGTTTGTCAATAAAATCGGTTATTTTGATCGTATGAGTCCAATTTTTTGTGTGGACATTTGTTTTGATGCATTATAATCAACGATAAAATCGATTTTGAATTTTTGGTTAGTTAGGGGCGCTTGCCTTTCAGGTGACGATATGTATGTTTGCTGATGATATGCACACATACATATGTATGTATTTCTCAAGGTTACTTAAACATCATACTTATCATTATAAAGGCCATAGCTACTATTTTCCGTTGAGGAACTGACTTATAAGTGCTTAAAGGTACGGTTTTTACCTGTATCTCAAGATTTCGGAAGTGTTTGGCAAACAGATTCTTGTTGTAATCGGTAAAACTTACCAGAAAACTAGTATTACTTCCCAGATATTGCTATCTTTATTTCATTGGAAGAATACGAGGATATTAGAAAAACGCATAAATACATATATATGGAATCTTTACTAATAGAAACAATGAAGATAGAAACTAATGAAAATTTTAACAGTTAGAGAAGACCTTTGGTTAAAGTATTAGACATACAAGGTTTTTTTATTTGTCAATCTATGGCCCCAAAAGAATACAAAACTTTATATATTAGGATGGCTTGCAATAATTTCAATAATTGTACTGAAATACAAACTATAAGTTCAGTTATAGAAGCAGCCGACATGGATCCACTGTGTTCCCCGAATCAGATCATACCTTGACATACCCACAGGACATCTTCGATCCATGTTCGGTATAGAATCGTACTAATCTGTGCGCTAACTAATTTTCTCTTACTGCCCAAAGTGTCCTGATTTCTGACACAACAGGGCAGAGGAAAAGACAATTTTCAATCGTTTTCATTTCTTTCTCCTACAATAGCCAACAAAGAAAGTCTCAGTCTTCTATCTTACTTGTTTCAGCTTTCGCGGCTGCGGATATGACTGATGATAGCTGTTTTGATAGGGCATTGTACAATACACCTATTGTACAATGCCCTATAAAACGGCTTATATTTTGTATTATTCGGTTCAAAACCCGGAATTTTGAGTTATACCAGTCTTGTAGATGATAGATATGTGGATATGTGGATCGTGTTACTCACGAAAAAATCTAAAATTTTGTTAATTCCATTCCAAAAAAGCCATCCTAATGTTGTAGATATGAACCTTATACATGTAGATACAGTGCAAATGTACATATGAATGTGTATGGCTTCGCTTCTCTATTATGGTTTTAGTAGTTTTCCCAACATTATTATTAATTTGTTTCTTTTTTGCCTTGTTTTCTCCAATTTATTTACTTTTTTCTCGTTTTATTTATTATTTTTCTATCTTTTTTCATTTCAAGGGCTGAAATTGATTTCGAAGGTGATTTTCATTTAGGACTCAAATTTTTGCTGTTCATTTCTTCCTTATTTTCTTACGATAGTCCTATGTATGTATGTAAACGTGTTAGGATGTGCAACCAGCAATTTTACATGAACGTATCCCTATCAGACAGTGTATATCACAAAAGTCTTAACAAATTTTGGATTTCGATATTTATCACCATTTAAGTTCTCTTGAGATTCCGATCAAAATCGACGTAATATGGCTGCAGTTATTTTTCTCACTAAAAAGAAGTATGTATTCTTTTTGCTGGTGAAATTTAAATCCCGAACTGCAGGGTATATTTATACACATACATATGTGTTGCATATGTAGTTATGTGGCATATTGAGTGTGTTAGTGTTGTTATCGGTGTTTTCTTTTCTTTCGGTTTAATGTTTGTTATTGTTTCGATTATGCCCACCTTTACATTACATATTTCAATTTACTTGATGTGTTAATCTCTTATACCCTACCTTCAACGCTATAGACTTTTAAACTAGCGACTATATTCAAAATATTTAATACAGTAGCCCCATTGGCCACCAATTGAAATTTTTGTAGTTAAATGGTTCTAAACTAATAAAGTGGGTAGACACTTCTACTGTCTGATTTAATTGGCATTAAATTGCACACCTATGTATGTATGTATGTATGTATGTATGTATGTATGTATGTATGTATGTATGTATGTATGTATGTATGTATTGTATGTATGTATGTATGTATGTATGTATGTATGTATGTATGTATGTATGTATGTATGTATGTATGTATGTATGTATGTATGTATGTATGTATGTATGTATGTATGTATGTATGTATGTATGTATGTATGTATGTATGTATGTATGTATGTATGTATGTATGTATGTATGTATGTATGTATGTATGTATGTATGTATGTATGTATGTATGTATGTATGTATGTATGTATGTATGTATGTATGTATGTATGTATGTATGTATGTATGTATGTATGTATGTATGTATGTATGTATGTATGTATGTATGTATGTATGTATGTATGTATGTATGTATGTATGTATGTATGTATGTATGTATGTATGTATGTATGTATGTATGTATGTATGTATGTATGTATGTATGTATGTATGTATGTATGTATGTATGTATGTATGTATGTATGTATGTATGTATGTATGTATGTATGTATGTATGTATGTATGTATGTATGTATGTATGTATGTATGTATGTATGTATGTATGTATGTATGTATGTATGTATGTATGTACATAGAGGAATATCGACAGAACTCAAATATCCTCCAAGAACAACAGAGTTTGACATCAAGGTAAGAAGACAACTTCTGAATTGTAATGGTTTTAAACCTTTGTATGTACGTATGTATGTACATAGAGGAATATCGACAGAACTCAAATATCCTCCAAGAAAAACAGATTTTGACATCAAGGTAAGAAGACAACTTCTGAATTGTAATGGTTTTAAACCTTTTTTTAAAGTTTTTTTGTGATTCATTCGATTTTTATGAATTTAAGGTTCCTGTAATGGGATTTTGAAACATTTACAGGTAAACTAATGGTACTACATTTCAAAGTCGGCCTTCATCATCCATCTCTTGTAATATAATTATTTATACATAATATATGTATAGTCTAGAGTAAATAAGTACGCAATATATACATTTGCGTAACAAAGTTCATCTCTCTGAATATAAATAAAGTCATAAATGACATTGTTTACATGACTGTAACCGACATCAAAACGTGATGGATAAAGATGTCTTTAAGAGCACTTTAAGAAAAAGATTTGGGTAAATAAATTTAGGTATTTTTATAAATATGTATGTATCATTAACCTTATTTTTTTCTTATTAAATAGCATAGAATTCCAAACTATGTAGATGTTTGAAAATGTTTCATAACTGAGACTTTTAAGGTATCCATCTTAGGAACTTCAATTTGTTTCATTTCTTCGGATCTGATGTAAGTAAATAAATTAATCAAATAAAATACGTTTACATTTTTCACAAATTGAAAATCATTTCTTTATTAAAAAAACTACACATTTTTGCAAGTTGTTGATGTTCTACTGTATACTTTAATTTTAATGTTTCGTCATTTTTAATCAATTCGCCACTTTCCCGAACCTTTTTTTTTTTCAAAAACTGCCTTTAATATTATAATATGGCAATGTAGCCAAAATACCTTGGTTTCAATGTACGATTTTAGAACTGTCTGGCACCAATAGTTGACTTGATAACACAGGGTTCTGAGCGGGTTCTTTCAAAACTATACTACGAAGCTAATTAAAAATCTATTTTGAAATTTCTCATTTTCAACCTCAACTATTTTTAAATGGAAAGCGTTTGTGTTATTTCAGTAGCTGGACATTTTTCCATAAAATAACGGAATAGTTGATCTTTTCTTATATTTAATTAATTCTAGTGGCCTCCGGTAGGTTAGTGGTTAGTGTTCTAGACTGGTAGACCGGAGGTGGTGGGTTCGATTCCCACCTGAGGCACTGGTTAAGGAGCGCACAACAGGCCCGATAGAGGCCTAGGTGTATTTCTTCGGATTTGATGTATATACATCCTCCTTTCAAACTAACTAACTAACTAATTAATTCTAAGAAGTATGAATGAATCTTATTAATTTAATACTTAACTATTCTTCTGCCAATGGAGTATATGATTTGTTTAGTAGTCCTATGGTATGCAAACTATCTCACCAAGCTTGGCTATGAAGTAACTGCCAAAGAACAGTTTCTCTTAGCGGCTAGAGCAGGACATTCACAGAGAAGATGCAAGACAGTTTCTTCCTTTTCCCTGCAACTGCGACAGTACTCATTGCAGAGTAGCCCATGCCGACTTGCATATCTGCCTAGCACTCAGTGTCTTTTTATCACTGCTATCAACCGCGTAATTCCGGTTATAATGTGTCTTGTGCGTTTCTCATTGAAAGAAGGCCACAATCATTCTTCAGCATTCTGAAGAAAGAATGTGAGGATACTGCTCTTTATAATGCCTAACGGAGTTGCTACTGAAACGATGTTGGAGATATCAAGAGCTGACTCCGTTCTAGCAAACTCATCTGCCTATTCATTTCCATGCACAGGGATCCAAACAAAGACAAGGACAGATCATTCTTGCATTGTCTAAATAATAGGAAAGTAGTAGTATAAGAGTTTAGTGGAAGAATATTTCTATGTTGCCAGGCTTGATTTAAATAATACATAGGTATGTTTAAAATTTTTCGTTGGCAAAATTAAAAATAATGTTCTCAAAAGAGAAGAATATTTTAGATATCGCTAAATTTATAAAAAAAGTAGTCTGTTATTGTTAAAAAATGTTGTCATTGTTAAATATTAAGTTTTATATAAATTCCCGGTATTCCCGGAAATTAATTTTTTCATTCCCATTTCCCGGGAAATTGAAAAGTCCGGGAATTCCCAAACTCTAATCTCAGTAGAATATGTTCAAAAAAATTTTTTGCAATCTTTTCCAATTGGGTGTCAAAAATTCCGTAATTTTTAGCTTATCTCGGGAAAAATAATTAAAATTTTTGTTAGTGTATTTCTGGTCCGCAAAACTGAATTACCGAATTTTTGAGACCCATTTCGATGAAGTCGAAAAATTTTATTTTTCAGAAATTATACTAAGGTCAGGATTTTCAATAGCTTGTAGGGAACTGAAGGCCATTCCAAAAAAATATTTTTTAATTTTCTCGTGTTCAGTACATTTTTATGCATTGAGTGGTTTTCCTACATGAAATTCTTAAAAAGGCTATTCCTCGGGACACATTCGGTATCTGCATTATCTATTAAGTTGCGAAAAAGGGTTATGTGTTGGAAGATGTTTATTATACCAACGTATTCAACGCATCTACACATCAGTATGTCCTGCTCTTGGGTCAAACGTCTATCCATGATCACAATGATCTGTTTGAGAGTAGATAGACTAAGTTCCTTCATAAGCTCTCCTAATTGAATTTGGCAAAAGAACAAGTAAAAATTCCTAATTGTTAAATTGAAACAGTGAATGGAAAGAGAAATTTAAAAACAAGTTTGTTTCTCTCGTTTTGTCTTTCTCCTTAATCAAATTGATCTATCATTATACACACGATCAAAAAAGATGGGGGGTATATTGATTTTGTCATTCCGTTTGTAACACATCGAAATATTGGCCATAGACCCATTAAAGTATATATATTCCGGGTCCTTATTAATTTCTAAGACGATCTAGCCATGTCCGTCCGTCTGTCCGTCCGTCTGTCTGTTGAAATCACGATAGGGACCACACGAGAGGAACTAGACAGTTGAACTTTTGCATAAATATTCTCTATTGCTAAGGTTTGTTTGGTAATGAAAATGGGTAACATCGGTCCAATTTTCCGGATAGCCCCCATACAAGTGGACCTCCAAAAAACAGCATAACGGCGTTAGAAGTACGAGTATAGCGATGAAATTCTACATAAATAAGTTTTATATGAGCCAAAATCTTTCTACCAAATTTTTTGAGGATCGGCCTATAAATGACCCTACCCCTCATATAAGGTCCCCTTCGGAAAATGACTTTAACACTCATTACTGGCCTAAAAATTCGAGTATAGTGATAAAGTTCGGTATAAGTAAGTTTCTTACGAACCAAAAGCTTTTAACCAATTTTTTTGGATCGGCCCATAAAGGTCCCTTTCAGAAAATGACTTTAACACTCATTACTGGCCCAAAAATGCGAGTATAGTGTTGAAATTTGGCATAAATAAGTTTTTAAGGAACTAAAACTTCTATACATTTCTATTTTAGGAACGGCCCATAAATGACCCTACCCCTCATATACGGTCCCCTTCTGAAAATGACTTTAACACTCATTACTGGTCCCAAAATGCAAGTATAGCGATGAAATTCGACATAAATAAGTTTTACGTAAGCCAAAATCTTTCTACGAAATTTTTTGAGGATCAGTCCATAATTGGCCCTACTTCCCCTATTGGGTGCACTTCAGGAAACAGCTTCAACGCTCATTACTGTCTTAAAAATACGAGTAAAGCGATGAAATGCTACACACGTAAGTTTCTTACGAGCCAAAACCTCTGTACCAATTTTTTTTTGGATCGGCCCATAAATGACATTTCCCGCATATAAGGACCCCCTCTGCAAATAACTATAATGCTCATTACTGGCTTAAAAATATGACTGTAGTGACGAAAATTGACGCACATAAGTTTAATGCGTGCCAAAATCTCTCTACCAAATTTAGGGAGGATCGGTCCATAATTTACCCTACCGCCCTTCAGAAAATTACTTAAACTATCATTACTGGCTTAAAAATATGAGTTATGAAATACGGTTATGAAATTCGCTCCGAATTTCATGCGGAATGTGTCGGTAATTCACTCTACCCCCCCATACAAGCCCCCTTTATGGGGTTACGTTAATTACTGGCATAAAAAGCGATGATATTTAATGTAAACAAGTTTTATATGAACCGAAATCGGTCTACAAAAAAAGTTATGAGGATAGGTCAACAATTGACCTACAAAATTCAGATAATTGGAAGTACAGCGATTAAAATCGACATAAAAAAGTTTATACTTAGGAGCATAATTCTTCATTCCGAATTTAATGAGGACTGATTTATAACGGACCCTAGCCCCTATAAAAGGTTCCCTTCAGGAAAGAGTTTTGGTTATTGAAATACGAGTTTTCCTTATTTAAAATACGAGTATAGCGCTGAAATTTTGCATAAACAAGTTCTATACAAACGAAATCTATGGACAAAATTTTATGAGTATCGGTTCATAATTAACGCATATAAAGGTCCTCTTCAGAAAATTACTCATACGCTCACGGTTTAAAAATTTAAATAAAATATTTGGTTTTTAAAAATTAATATTTTGTTAGTTCAAAAGAGCTCGGTCCATAATTGACCTAAGCCATATTCCAAATATCACCCTGATGTTTATAGGGGAACATTCCTTTTACGGCATACGGTTTGATGGTGGGTATATGAGATTCGGCACAGCCGTATATAACGCTCTTACTTGTTTTATTCTTAAATATGTCACAAAGGAACCAATTTTGAACCCAACACAAAATATATCTTGTCATAGAACATATTCAAACTTTATCTAATCTATTACTTCGGACCTCTTCACAGTATCCCAGCAAAAAACGTAACTTTCAAAAAACCAAAAAAAAAAAAATAAATATAGTATTTAAATTTAAATAAATATAGTATAACTTTCAAAAAATCACAAAAAATAAATATAGTATTTTCAAAATATATTGGATTAACGGTGACTTTTAGCCCATTAATTGAAACACCAAGATGAAGCCCTTTATAAACTTTCATTTAGCAATTTGTTTGCCCAGTTTTGCAAATCTTTGGTGTAAATTATTGAACTATTTAAGTTTAAATCTAAAAATAATTTATTTTGGGGTTTCGTGAAAATGTATTTCTACGGTGAACAGTGAGGCAAAATGAATAAACGGCTAGTTCGATTAGGATAAAATTTGACATTTTTAACGCTTGCCATTTTATAAAAAATAGGTGAAATTGGGATGAACGTAGGAGCGACATATACAAAAAAATAGAAAAAAAATTCCATTCTTCCCCACTGTGAGGTGTGAATGTAATATACATGAAGTAATATATATTAAATATTATTAAATTCTAACAAAACATGAGAAAGATCTTTACATATGTTTTTCAGAAGACTTAAGTACAAATTATTTGTTTTACTTGAGTGTTTCTTTAAATAAGTATTCTTTTCCAGAAGTAATTGTTACAACTCCAGTTCTTACTTACACCACATATAGTAGTTAATACTCGTGCAGTTTTACCACATTAAGTTTATAATTTATAAAGACATTATTTCAATATTACAATTACATTTCAAATGTTTAAATATTAGCAAGTATATCTGGATACATATACATATACCCAGCAAAAAACTTCAAGTACTTTCAAAAGAATTACATTTATCACTACTTCAAAAGTAGCACTAGCGTATTTTTCAAAACCGAAGGTATATATATTTTAAATTTTTTAGTTAAAAAGGGTTACATATATGTTAATATTATTTGAGTCAAATTAGTTATATTCTATTATACTACAATCTCACTTCCAATTAACTTCCAAAAAGAACATAAAAATTACTTCTTGAGAATTACTTCAGAAGTAGTGAATTTGGAATAAAAAAAAAGACATCCCTCCTATGACAAGCCTGTAATAAAAACATCACTTCTTCAGGTTTTTTTAAGTACTCCATGGAGTAAATTCTACTTCTTGTTCGCTTCTTTGGAAGTTCTTTTTTTGCTGGGTACATTTATATGTATGTATATTGTACATATGTATATGAATGTGTCTTGAGACATAGAATGATTTTAAATAAACATTCAAATTTTAAATGAACTTCGAGAGATTGTTGGTGCAGGAACAATATTTTCCTCAACCACATAATATCTACATTAAGTTCAATTTAGTAATATTATATGTATGAATATATAATAGGGTGGTCCGTTTGTATAGAGAAATAATAAGGTACTAAGAATCCCTTCGAACATGAAAGCTTGTTTCATTATAAGATTCTAGTATTTCAAAATTTCGTGAGCCTTTGTCTTTTCTACCAAAAATTTGTAAGCGTTTTTCGAAGACCATTCATATGTTGCCAGAATTACGTATATTTTTTGTAAGAAATATGAAAAATGTATAAAGTCCTCAAAAAAGGACCAGGACCCAACACGTCAGGATCAAAAATTTTAAAATAGAAGCTTGAATGAACTAAATTTTTATTTTCAAGGGAAACAATTTGCAACTTTAATTTTGCGGTCACCCTAATATGCATTATACATTAACATTTTACTTGTACACAGAGACCCCATTATATACATACGTACAAACTTTTGCATTTATACTTTACACTTTATGCTGTAAGAAGATTCTCGGAGTACAAGTGAGTTCATGACAGTGTTAAAGGTGGTTTTCCCATTGATGTTTAACCGAAAATATCAATTCATTACAGATTTACGACACTTGCTTATTTAACGATTAAATGAAGTTTATAGTTGCTTTTAGATGAACATTTCTTAAATCTAAATGATTTCACTTGAACACACGAAGAAAAATTTGTGTATGAGTACTTTGAGGTATTTGTATATCTATCGAAACTTTTGTATAGTTAGATATTGCACTATATATTAGAAAGTGAATCATAGATGACATTATGGCAAATAAAAGTGTTTTAGTTATTCGACAATTAAAAATAAATTTTCTTTATAATTCAAAATAAAAATTTTCGGAGAAGGCACACTAATGGATCAATATTATAAAAAATTATTTCTTTGTCGAAAATTTTTAAGGATTGTTCAAAACTGATTTTCTGAAAAGGGATTATATGGTGTCGGGTCTTGGACTGAGATCAAACAAGTGAGATTATTATATTCGGCCGTGCCGAATCTCATACCCACCATCAAAACGAATGCCATAAAAGGAATGCTCCCCTGTAAACAAAAGTGTGATACATGGAATATATCTTAAGTCAATTATTGACCGAGATCTTTGAATTAACAAAATATTTATTTTTAAAAACAAAATATTTTTATTAAATTTTTAAACCGTGAACATATCTACAATTATGGACTGATTGTCGTAAAACTTGATAGAAAGGTTTCGGTTCGTGCAATACTTATTCGTTTCGAATTTCAACGCTCTACTCGTATTTTTAATGAGCGTTAAAGCGGCCCTTTATGGGGGGTAGTGTAATTAGGGACCGATTGGTAAAATAAAATTTGGTAAGGAAATTTTTGTTCATATAGAACTTATTTATGTTGAATTTCTTCGTTATACTCGCACTTTTAAAACAGATATGCCCGTTAAAGCTGTTTTTCGGGTGTCCACTTGTAAAGGGGCTTTCCGAAAATGTGGACAAATGCATCTACGAGATTAACTATTTAATTAATCTCGTAGATGCATTTATGTTTTTTGTTTTTCAGCTTAAGTATATATTTTATTTTCCAAATCATCCTGATATTAATGCACTTGGCACTGGAAGTATCAATTTAATTAGGAATAGTATAAAACATTACTCCCTAGATAAATTTTGTAAAAGCTGTTTAAAGGCAACATCCATTCGTCTAGAATCCAGAGCTGATACAGAATCCAGAGCTGCCAGCTTTTGCTGACCAAGGAAACCTTTGAAGAATATTTTAAGGGCTTTATTTATTTTCAGTTAATTATACCCTCCACCACCATCAGTGGTGATAGAGGGTATATATATCTGTATATATATTCTGGATCCTTATGAAATTCTGAGTCGATTTAGCTGTGTCCGTCTGTCTGTCTGCTTCAAACATTCTCAAGTCAAAACTAAACAAAATAAATCAGCCAAATTCACTGAAAATATTCACTATTGCCCTAAGCTGTTTGGTATTGAAAATCAGTCAAATCGGTCCACAACGAAAAAGTTATGAGTAAAAATTTCAGACTACATCGAAAAAATTAAGTTTGTTTCCTAACTCTCGGAAACTACTAATGATAATGGAATGAATTTTGTTACACGTTATTTTATTTACCCAGGGATCAAAAATGTTCAAACTCAAAACAATCAATTCAAAATTTCTGCACTTCCGAAAAATACTTAAATACAAATATCTTATTGAGAAATAAAGATATTATAATAATATTCAACATAAATATGTTTTGTGTATACACATATCACTATGCAAAATATTTTTCGGATTGGTCCATAATTGGGCATAGCTCCCATATAAGGACCATTTCCGATAACCACGTAACCACACATATTACATAACAGAATGAAGATATCGGTATAAAATGCATCATGAATGTGTTTAAAGTAGATATAAAACACCATGCGAAATTTTTTTCGGATCGGCCCATAATTAGTCACAGCTCCCATATAAGGACCACTTCCGAAAATCGCTTAAATGCAAATTTTCAATTAAGAAATGAAGATATTTTAAAAATAGGCTATATAAATAAGTTTTTTTCGTATAGGTCCATAATTGTTCATATCTGTCATATAATTTCCATTTCAGAAAATCGCATATTTCATTGATAAATAAAAACATCGGAATATGTATATTTTGTGCATATAAGAAATCTTAAAACAAGTAAGAGTGTTATATTCGGCTGTGCCGAATCTTGTATACCCACCATCAAAACATTGCCGAAAAGGAGTGCTTGCTTATAAATAAACTTTGATATTTAAGAATCGATGCTTTTGTTATTATCAAAACAATTTTCTCATTCATTACATATACATATGTATAATTTTACCATCATACATATTATGTATATCGATAGGATCCTCCTAAAATTTGGTAGAGAAATTTGTAACAAATTTTGTCGCTGTACTTGTATTTTTAATTTTCTAGAACGATTTTAGCTAGTAATGAGCGTTGAAGCCATTTGTGAAGGGGACCTTATATGGGGGGTAGGGTCAATTATGAACCGATCCTTATAAAATTTTACAAAGCGATTTAGGTTCCTATAAAATATGTTCATGTTGAATTTCATCGCTATAGTAATTTTCTGAAGGGGACCTTATATGGGGGATAGGGTGAATTATGGACCGATCCTTATAAAATTTTGCTATGATATTAAGATTCCTATAAAATTTGTTCATGTCAAATTTCATCGGTATGGATGCTTCTTTAAGGCTGTTATGAGCATTAAAGTAATTTTCCGAAGGGGATCTTATATGGGGGGTAGGGTCAATTATGGACCGATCTTCGTAGGTTTCTATAAAATAGGTTCATGTCGATATTCATCGCTATAGATGCTTCTCTTAGACATTTATGAGCGTTAAAGTCATTTTCTGAAGGGGATCTTATATGGGGGTTAGGGTCAATTATGGACCGATCCTTATAAAAATTAACAAAGAGATTTAGGTTTCCATAAAATAGGTTCATGTCGAATTTCATTGCTATAGATGCTTCTTTTAGAGAGTTATGAGCGTTAAAGTCATTTTCTGAAGGGGACCTTATATGGGGGATAGGGTCAATTATGAACAATTATGAATGATATCAAGGTTCCTATAAAATATATTTTGCAAAGCGATTAAGGTTCCTAGAAAATATATTTATGTCGAATTTCATCGCTATATATGCTTCTTTTAGACAGTTATGAGCGTTAAAGTAATTTTCTGAAGGGGATCTTATATGGGGGATAGGGTCAATTATGAACCGATCCTTATAAAATTTTACAATGATATCAAGGTTCCTATATAATATGTTCATGTCAAATTTCATCGCTATAGATGCTTTTTTTGGACAGTTATGAGCGTTAAAGTCATTATCTGAAGGGGATCTTATATGGGGGGTAGGGTCAATTCTGGACCGAACCTTATAAAATTTTACAAAGCGACTAACGTTTCTATAAAATATGTTCATGTCCAATTTCATCGCTATAGATGCTTCTGTTAGTCAGTTATAAGCGTTAAAGTAATTTTCTAAAGGGGAGCATATATGGGGGATAGGGTCAATTATGGACCGATCCTTATAAAATTTTACAATGATATTAAGGTTCCTATAAAATATGTTCATGTCGAATTTCATCGCTATAGCTGCTTCTTTTGGACAGTTATGAGCGTTAAAGTCATTTTCTGAAGGGGACCTTATAGGGCGGCTAGGGACCGATCCTTATAAAATTTTACAAAGCCATTTAGGTTTCTATAGAATATGTTCATGTCGAATTTCATCGCTATAGATGCTTCTTTTAGACAGTTATGAGCGTTAAAGTCATTTTCTGAAGGGGACCTTATATGGGGGTAGGGTCAATTATGGACCGATTCTTATAAAATTCTACAAAGATTTTAAGGTTCCTATAAAATATGCTTATATCGAATTTCATCGCTATAGGTGCTTCTTTTAGTCAGTTATGAGCGTTAAAGTCATTTTCTGAAGGGGACCTTATATGGGGGCTAGGCGAAATCGTGAACCGATATTGCCCATTTTCAATACCAAACGAACTGCATCAACTTAAAATATTTATCCAAAATTTCAGCTCTCTAGCTACTTCCGTTTGGGCTCTATCGTGTTTTCAACAGACAGACAGACGGACGGACATGGCTAGATCGTCTTAGAATCTAATAAGGACCCAGAATATATATACTTTTATGGGTCTTAGACGAATATTTCAATGTGTTACAAACGGAATGACAAAAACAATATACCCCCCATCTTTTTTGATGGTGGGTATAAAAAAAATAGGATCAATGTATAATTGGTCTTAGTTCTCATATAAGGTCCATTTCCATAAGTCACTTTTTCCAATATATTTCATTCATTTATAAATATATACGGATTAAATCCGACATAGTGTGTTTTTTTTATCGATAAATCATTCTGCGAAATTTTGTTCGGATTGACCACAAAAGGTATACATGATTTCTAAATGATAGCACCCTCATCACGGAATCTAGTAATATTTATAACGGTCTAGTAATCTAGTAATATTATAACGGTATTTAGTAATATTTATAACGGAGGGTATTTAAGATTCGGCAAAGCCGAATATAGCACTCTGACTTGTTTCCTTTAATATTATACACAAGTTATATATACAATTTATACTGACGTATATTTCTTTAAGTGTATTTATTCTTTTCTATTATTCCCAAGATCCCATCTAACGCTTCATGATGTGGTCTGTAGCACTTTCATAAAAACCGTTCATTCGTAAACATCATATAAAAGGAATTAAAGGGAATTTATATGTAATTGAAATCCACAAATGTCATACTTTTAATTTAATGATGTAAAATAGTAAAGATAAAATTGTTGCAGTTTTTCAATGCATCTTTTAAAGCATCATATAATAGAAATAAATTTTAATTGCCCTGGTTTTGTAAAGTGAGAGTACGAACAAATTAAAAAGTTTGTGGGAATAAAATTAAGGGATTTAATTTGAAAACAACTTAACCCAGAATTAACGTTTATGAGAAAATATTCAACTGAAGTTTTTTTATTATTAGAAGAGAAAAATACAATTGATTTTATTTTCAAAACATTAAACCTACTAGCCGTTTTGAATTTGTTTACATCTTTTTGAGATACATATGTAGACTTTTATTAAAAAAATAGAGTCATGCATTTGAAAATCTTTATATAAGTTTTACTTGGGCGGTATGAAACCAAACCACGTAAACACAATTACAATTCTTTGGAAATTACTTTTTCGTTTTATCAGGTAACAATGCTGTAGTTACCAAAACCAAATCAAACTCATACTAACAACGATAGTGGTAAAATTGTTGGTTTAAGCGAATTATCTGAACTCTACATATGCCCAGCAAAAACTTTGCAATGACTTGACCAACTACTTACTTTTCAATTATATATGTACATATATACTTTTTGCATTACTTTCAATGAATTAGTACATATAATCAGTTATGTAAGCACTTTATTTTAAGCTTTGCCGTTTTATTTGCACATTTTATTGGATCGCGACCATTACTGGAAGCTTAATAAAATAACTAATTAGTGGTGTTGTTAGTATGGCAGTGAACTATCAAATAAGAAGCCCAGGTTTATATTCTGTGTGTGCATATTTTGTGCGTAAAACAAAACAATTTTTTAACTGCCTGTATGTAAGTACTTATTTGTGTAGTTATTTGTAAGCGAGCACGTAAGTACGTGCCTCAAATGTCATCACCGTGTTAAAGTAATAAGTTAAAGTGCTAATGAATAAGTATGGAAAGTGGCTTTTTAGCTTTTTAACTATTAATGAACTTAATTTATAAATTTAATCCGATTTAAATTAAAAAGAAGTGAGAGTGTTATATTCGGCTATGCGGAATCTTATATATCTACCATCAAAATATACATAAATCATAAAAATTTCGCAGTGAGATTTTGGTTCTCATAAAACATTTGGATTATTTTTAATCCAGTAATGAATGTTAAAGTCATTTTTTCAAAGGTCCTTCTGTGGGAGGTAGGGTCAATTATGGAAATAAAATTTTGTTCAAAGATTTCGGTCCTATAAAACTTTCCCACGTTGACCGATTTTACCTATTTTCAATACCAACAATCAAAAAAGATTTTTTTGGGATAAATCCATCATCCTATCTCTTATTTTGCGAACGCCATTGTGCCAACAACAGACAGACGGACGCACGAACATAGCTAGATCGTCTTAGAAGCCATTATATTTTGATCCTTTGGATTTGTATTGTTATATGTTATACTAGCTACACCCAGTGTGCTTTGCTACCCTAAAAACAATATGTATAAATACAAAACCTATTTAACGATTTAGAAGATTCTAACTACAATAGTTTCCCAGATTTATAATATGTTACATATGAGAGATGTCAAGCAAATTATTGCAAGTTCGCCAGTATCTATCTATCACCAATTTCTATCTATCTATGAAAAATTTGAATGATATAATGTTTTCAAGATACACGAAATTTTGTATTTAATTCATATATGTTGTGCCAAGCCACCCATTGAAAGTCCGCCCGTTATGCTCTAAATGTGTACATGAATGTCAAAGTTCTTCATGTAAAATTTGAAGATATACGATATAATAATTTTTCTATTTGATTCATGTTGAGGCTTCAAGCTCCCCTGATGAAAGTCCGCACTTTTTCCTCCAAAATATTCAGATGAATATTAAAGTAATTTGTGCAAAATTTTAAGAATCAAGTTCTATTAGTTTCCCAGATAAACGAAATTTTATATTTAATACATATGGGAGGTGTCAAGTTCCCCGTTGAAAGTCCGCCCGTTATACTCTAAATGTTCAGATGATACCTCCCATATGAATTAAATAAAAAATTGCATATCTGAGAAACTATTAGAGTTAGAACCCTTAAATTTTGCATGAAGAACTTTGACATTAACTTGCAATAGCTGGCGTGGAATCATTACAGCTAGAATCTTTAAAAATCATAAAGTAGATTTTTGTTTATATTGTACTAGCTATACCCAGTGTGCTTTGCTACCACAAAAGCACTGTAAATTAAAAAACACTATACCAAATGTTCATATTGATTTCAAAGATTCCGTGCAAAATTTGAGGATTTTTGCTATAGTAGTTTCCCAGACATACGATTTTTTCTATTTTATTAGGCGTCATGAAATAACTCCCCACGAAATAACTCCCCAAAACAAAAATGAAATAAGTCCTCAAATTTCGGTCCACCCGTTTAGCAGTCTGTAGACTTCAAACAAACCCACAAACAAACAAATAAACACACATTAATTTTTATATATAGATAGCAAAGTACACTGGGTATAGCTACATAGTACCCATAATATAAAACAATTGTAATACATAATTGCATAATGTAGGGTATCACTAAAACGATCAAAATAAAACATAAAAACTCCCACTTCTATCATTGTCATAAAATTGAATGGATGTAATACAAAATGATATAAAAGCATCACAATAAACTGAATTGCAACAAAAACAAAAAAAGCAGTCGCCAGCAACTAAAGTATACAAGAACAGAAACAATAATAAAATGGCAACAATTATTACCCAACAATTACTTTTAATTTCCCTTATTTCATCACTCAACGAACCCCCCCAATAATAAACCTCCACTCAAATATGCAGACAGACAAAAAGGCTCACACAGACACGCAGTTACACTGATAGACAAGACAGACAGACAATGGTCAAAAGTAAATGAAACTCATATTTAATGATGGCTGATTGGATAAACGAACGGATGGATACATTACTGGTTACATAGATATTTATCTGTCTGGCATGATGACAAAGAATATTAAATTTCATCACGAGGACAATTATCACCGTTTTCAATCAATTTAATACATGATGTTTAATATTTTTGCTAGCGTTTTAAACGCTACCGTCATTAAAACAAAAAAAATATATATTCATTTTTAATTAAATAAAAAATACAAGTAAAATATTTTCAATTGGCGGAGCAGATATAATTATTAAAATAATTTCAATTACACATTCCTTTAAAACTTATTAAAATAATTTCAATTACACATTCCTTCAAAACTCGTAAATTTTAGAAGGATTCAATGTAACCATTTACCTATCATAAGTAATACATATATTGAAGTGAGAGATGCTACATATTGTTAATTTGTAATCTAAAGTCCAGTTGAATGTTTAATTTAAATTAATGTTTTAATTTAAAAGTTTATCAACATATTTTAAAATTAGAATTTTTTTCAAAAAATATTTTTATTCAAATTTAAAAAAAAAACAAGTTAGAGTGCTATATTCGGCTGAGCCGAATCTTAAATACCCTCCACCAACTACTTTTAATACTTTTCTAATTGATCAAATATTTGTAGAAATAAGTTTTCTCATATCTTAAATAGAAAAATCCCTAGATTCAAACAGCTCAAATCCATTACAATTCCAAGATTTATTGAACATTACCAACGCTTGGCGATTTTTATTAATTTGCATGTATGCATGTGTGTGAAAGATTTAAGGGCTTTCAAAATACATATATATAATTTTGTTCTACACAAATTGATAATGCAACTAGTTAAATACGGTTTTAGGGGCAGGACCTAGTATGGGAGATATGACCAATTATAGACCGATCGTATAAAAATCTTTAAGCAAAACTTCTGGATATGAAAGCTATATTTCAGTAAAATTTTGTATCTATATCGTAATTTAGTAATAAGTAATGTTTGTTATGAACCGATCGTGCAAAAATCTTGAAATAGAATTTTTGTATCAATAGCTTTATTTGGTAATGAGTAATGTGCATTTAAGAGATTTTGGAAAGAGGACCTATGGGAGCTATGACCAATTGTGTATATAAAAACAAAATTTCAAAATTCTGTTGTGCTAAATGTATGGATATCAATGTTTTGTAATGAGTTATGTGCGTTTATGTGATTTTCGGGAGGGAACCTTGCATGGGAGCTATGACCAAGGATGCACCGATAGGAAAAAAATTTTACAGTAATATTTCTGTGCATATGAGCAATACTTGTACCAAATTTTATATGGATATCTTAATTTAGTAATGAGTTATGCGCGTTTAAGTGATTTTCGGGAAGGGACCTTGTAAGGGAGCTATGACCAATTATTTACCGATCGAAAAAAAAATTCACAGTAATATTTCTGTATGTGAGAGCAATACTTGTACCGAACTATATATGGATATTTTATTTTAGTAATGAGTGACGTGCGTTTAAGTGATTTTCGGGAGGGGACCTTGTATGGAAGCTATGATCAATTATGGACCGATCGAAAAAAAAACAGTAATATTTCTGTATATGTGATCAATACATGTACCAAATTTTATGTGGATATCTTAATTTAGTAATGAGTTATGTGCGTTTAAGTGATTTTCGGGAAGGGATCTTGAGTGGGAGCTATGACCAATTATGAACCGATCGGAAAAAAATTTTACAGTAATATTTCTGTATGTGAGAGTAATACATGTATCAAATTTTATATGGATATCTTAATTTTGTAATGAGTTATGCGCGTTTAAGTGATTTTAGGGATGGGACCTTATATGGGAGCTATGACCAATAATGGACCGATCGGAAAAAAATTTCACAATAATATTTTTGTGCACATGAGTAATACTTGTACCAAATTTTATATGAATATCTTATGTAAGTAATGAGTTATGCGCGTTTAAGTTATTTTCAGGAGGGGACCTTGTATGTGAGCTATGACCAATTATGGACCGATGGAAAAAAAATTTCACAGTAATACTTCTGTATGTGAGGGCAATACACGTACCAAATTTTATATAGATAACTTGATTTAGAAATGAAGGATGGATGGACGGACGGAAGGACGGACAGACGGACATAGCTAAATCGACTCAGAATTTCATAAGGTCCAAGAATATATATACTTTGTTGGGCCTCAGATGAATATTTCTTGGTGTTACACACGGAATGACAAAGTTATATATACCCTCTATCACCACTGATGGTGGTGGAGGGTATAAAAATTGGTAAAATATCTGTACTATGATCGGCAGGAAGTTTTAAGTTCTTCTAACATTTTTTTATGTCGAATTTCATACCTATACTCGTTTCATACCTATAGTCTTTTTCTGAGTGGAACTATGAGGGGTAGGGTCAATTATGTACCGATCCTTAAACCACTATAAGTACGATCATATAGTACTTGATTATTTCGAATTTCTTTGTTATATCTACTTGTATTTTTAAGTCAGAAATGAGCGTTAAAGTCAATTTCTGAAGTGCATCATATGTAGACCGATCCTCATAAAATTTGCTACAGAGATTTGTTAATGTACTCGCATTTATACCCTACACCACTATAGTGGGAAGGGTATTATGCGTTTGTACTGATGTTTGTAACGACTTATAATATTAGTACTATACACTTTAAAGTATACGGATCGACTCAGAATCACTTTCTGAGTCGATTTAACTTAATGCTTAAAATTGGTCTTAGCCCCCATACAACTGAATCCCCCGAAAAGGGCTTTTGAGCTTATAATTATGTATAATATAAATGTATCTCGATGAAAGTTCGCACAACTAAGTTTTATAACGCTAATATTTGGCATCATAAAATAACTCCCTAAAAATTTCTTCAGAAAGCAAAAACAACGAAATTTGGGGATTTAATTCGTTTTTTGGGGCATCATTTCAAATTTTAAATGGGGAGTTATTTCATTATGAAATAATTCCTCAAAATTCAAAAATTAAATAAAACCCTTAAAAATATTTTTGGGGAGTTATTTCATTATATTACTTTTATCACACGAAATAAAAATATATGATAGCCGACCTTCGGCCAGGCGCAATGGTTTTATCCTCTAGGGCACATTGGACACCGGCTATTTAGGTAATCTTTACTAAGCGAAGCCGGTGTTGGTCATATTATAGAGTAGTAAATCCTTGCGTCCGGCCGTAGGCCGGCTATTTAGGAAATATTTATTAAGCGAAGCCGTTGTTGGACATATCATAGAGTAGAAAGACCTTGTGCCCGCCCGTAGGCCGGCTATTAAGAGAATCTTTATTAAGCGATTAAACTGAAATGTATTAAACTTTGAAACCCCACTCGAAAGTATGAGCGACCTACTTTTTTTTAGAAATGTCACTAAAACCGACTTGTTCCACAACTTGAACTTATTTCGTTTTAAAGTCTTTTATACCCACCATCAAAAAAGTTTGGGGGTATATTGATTTTGTCATTCCGTTTGTAACACATCGAATTATTGGTATAAGACCCAAAAAATTCTCGATCGTCGTCAAATATTTTTTATTGATGCACTGGCTTAATAATACGAGTACAACGAAATTCGACATAAACAAGTCTCGTATGAGCCAAAATCATCCTACAAAATTCCACGAGAATAACGCCATATTTGACCCTATCCCTATAAGGTCCCCTTCAGAAAACGACTTTATCGCTCATTACTGGTTTAAAAAAACGAGTACAGCGATGATATTAGACATTCACAAGTTTTGTATCAAAGAAAATCGTGCTGCAAAATTGTACGAAGATCGCGCCATAACCCAGTAAAAATTGGAGCTTACGTGCAATCAGGTTTGTAAGGGAACGAAGCTATTTGCTCCCTTACAAACCTGCTTCGATAAGGCATGATTTTTATATAGCGAATTCCCACTTGGAAGCATTACTTTTTAAAAAATGAAGCGTGTTTTCACTCATTACATTCAGCTGTGAGTAAAAGCTATAAGTAAGTACTTATTTCATGTTTCTATGGCATTACTTCTTTCATTGTTTACAAAAAGCTCTTCCCTAATGCTTTTTCAGAAGACGTGAATTCATAGCTGATGTGAAGCTATTACAGTATTGCTTATATGAAACCCTTTCTTCATGGGATTCTACACTCAATGGTATTTCTGAATGTATACTATTTAAAATATGTAAAATGGCTGATATGCTTGTCGCAGATGGGCGATATTTTATATACCATTACCTTATATTTTCTCTTAATGTCCCATTTTTATCATCAGCTATTACATCTTCTTCTGAATTCTCAAAATTAAAAACAATTTCGATATTTGGAATTTCTTCGGGAATATTTTCTGTTGCCTTCTAGAGATTAAATAAATTTTTATTTACCTCTTTTATTTTTAATTTATTAAATTTATTATTTAACAACAACAGAACTAACTATTTCAAA
The DNA here is from genome assembly GCF_015586225.1 of Lucilia sericata. NCBI lineage: Eukaryota > Metazoa > Arthropoda > Insecta > Diptera > Calliphoridae > Lucilia > Lucilia sericata. The sequence continues at coordinate 36,064 of NW_023994246.1, forward strand.
AAGAAAAAACAAAACTCCGTTATCTTTTCTACAAATCAAAACATAAACACAAAACGAAACAACACAAACTGTACATGGACAAAAGCAGAAGTATTAAAAAACAGAAACAAGAAAAAGCAAATAATTGAAAATATTTCGTTCAAAAAATTATTTAAATTCTGTTCATACACTATAATAAACACACACTTTAATAAATTTAAAAAGAAGATATTTCTTACATTGAAAATGTATTAATTAATTAAAATCACTTTATAGATTTATGTTTATAATAAAAATCTTTTTATATTTTCTAAGAATATTTTTTACACTTTTATTCACGTCTTATCTAAACAAATGCAACTCGATGACTAAACATTCTATATTATGTAATTTAAAATTTGTTTTTTTTTTGTCGGAAAAGACTCGGTAAAACTGCCGATTTCAATAGTCTTTGCAATACAACCTGCTTCCTTGTAAGGGACAAGAGTAAGCTTAAATATTATTTAAATACTTCACTTACAACCTGCTTCTCTGTAAGGGATAGTAGTAAGCTTTTAATTTTTTTCAGCATACATTGTAGAATTACTCCTATCATTGGTATTCCCTTATTTCCTGCTTCTCAGTAAGGCTTAATAGTAAGCGAATACAGATGCAGTTAGTTCCCTTTTTAGCTTCCTAAAGTCCAAAATTTTTTTACTGGGAATTGACTCATTTCCCATTCAGAAAATTATTTCAACGGTCATTACTGGCTTAAAAATACGAGTACATCTATGAAATTCGACACAAACAAGTTTTATGGGAACTGAAACTTTCCACCCGACTTCGATTAGGATTGGTCGAAAACAGTTCCTACCACCAATTTAAGGTAAATTTTAGGAAATTAAAATTGACCGTACCCAAATATAAGGTCCACGATAGAAACAGAATTTACTCTACCCCATAAAAAATTTTACATAAACGATTTGTTTTTAAAAATTAATATTTCTAATTCCGAAGAGCACTTAAGCCCTCATTAAAAGCCCCTTTCCAAATATTACCCTGATGTTCATATTAATTACGAATTATGATAGTAAAATTTAACAGAGATCTAATAAATTAAAAAATTGTTTCGATAACACCGTCCAACACCATTTTTCACACACGAACCAAGCCATATACATACGAAGGCACATAATTTATGTGTTATAACTGCGTACTCGGTTTTTCATTTTCTGATCGTTTGTCCTTTTTAAAGGACTTTAAAATTTGAGGTACATACAATTTTGAAAAATTTTTATAAAATATTTTTAGCCACCCTATTATGACAATATGGGTATCAAACTAAAGAGGACAATTGCAGTATTTATATCTCGTATTTTGTTTTAATTTTTTAGAATAAAAAGATGTAAAAAATATCCTTATAAAAGTTTATCCTTTATTGTTCAATAAAAAATATTCATAATAAAGACATTAGAATGGAGTACAAAAGTCTGAAATTTGGTCTTTATAGCTAAATTTGTTTAATTTTTATATTTTTTTTTTAAATATCTCAATAAATAAATTAATAAAATTTTCCCCTCTGAAAATTTCAAAGTCCTTTTTTTGTTAAAATATTATGTAGAAATAAAGTTAAAAAAAGTGGAAACTTTAAAGAATATGTCATGTTAAAACTACCTTCTGGGGAAGTATATTTTCCTTTTCAATTTAACACAATTATTCCGAACTCTATAGTTATTCTAAATTATATATATCTTTTAAAAATATCTTTGACCTCCCAATAATGTTTTCAAAGTAGTTTATTATATAGTTTTCATTAAAAATACAAAAGTTCGAAGGTATATCATGTGCAATTAGTAAACCACGTAAATATTTAAACAAGTAGGAAAGTATAACCGGACTGGGCCGACCATATGATACCCTATACCAGTTGTGAGTTTATTTAAAATGTGATTTATTTTAGCAAATGAAATATTTATGTTGAATTTTATTTCAATTGCGACATATTGAAGAAAAACTAATTTTCTGAAAGTGGCTTCATATAGGGGCTAGAGTCAAATAGAGACTAAATTTTTTTGCGACAATTTGTTAAAAAAATATCGTGTGCGCCATTATAAGCACACGAAATGTTTTAACAAATTGTCGCATTATTGTTGTCTTGTACAGGCCTTTAATAGAGATATTATAAAATTAAGAGGAGAGATTTATGTCTACATATATAAACGTTTTTTATGTAGCTTTTTATCGTGATATTAATGTTTATAAGTCAATTATGGAAGTTCAAGCCATATTTTACTATTATAATTTATATTTATAATAATATTGCGCTTATCATATTATCCTGAAGTGGATTTTAGAGTTCGGAACATGCATGTTTTAATCACTAAACCGTCATAATCACACGAAATAAAATTTTATACATTTTAAGGTCTGTTATCTCAACCTCCGGTTATCGTTTAAATGGCAGATATTCTGCCTGAAGACTGTCAATTTAACGTTATTACAAAAAATTAACAGACATTGAGATAACTCCATTAAGCAAGTGGTATAAATAATAAATTTACAAAATATTTTCAACAAACATATTTTTTAATTTGAATATAACTTAACTTAAAAATTTTTTTACAAAAAACTAATAAAGATAAGAACATGAAATTATGGATTCTGGAACTCCATATTAGTAAATTTGTCATATATTTTTTTCTAAAAAACTGACTATAAAAAATAAGGATATTAAAGGATTAAAATTTTAAAGGACATTTTTTGGTTTTTTTTTATTCTAAAATTTTAAAACTATTTTATTATTTTATTCGTAAAAATACTGTTGTTCTCCTCTTTCAGTGGATACCCATATTGACCCACTACACCAAACCAAATTTTTGCTAAATATAATTATACTTACTCTTCCTTTCAAACTTTAAAGTCCTTTCAAAGGAAGAAACGATCAGAAAATAAAAAACCGAAAATGTAGTATAACTATATCAAGTATGTAGTTTCGAACGTATATGGTCTTGCTCATGTGTGCAACAATTTTTCCCAATTTGTTGTACGGTGTAATAACAAAAGCATCGATTCTTAAATATTAAAGTTTATTTATAAAGAAGCATTCCTTTTCTTAACTACATTTACATTTAATTTTTTTTTAACAATCCATAACAGAAGTAGAAAGGCATTATATGTTAATATGATAAATCCTTGTCCGTCCCTCAATGTTCACCTTTTACATCTCAAATATTAGCCAGATATTGTACTATCTTAAATTTAAAGCTGTCATGATATAATTTATTATATTTTAATAAATCCGGCATTAATTAAAATCAGGCTACATTTCGCCCTATAAAAGGACGAATTTAGAATTTCAACTTAATGCTAATAATTGAGCTACAAGTATTAATATCGACTGTTCATTGTCAATAAATCGCTTAAATATGTGTTATTGAATTAAATCCGTCGTGGGACCTTAAATAGGATATTTACTTGTACATCCGATTCTGAATATGACATGAAACAATAATTTGCTTAAAAGTCCAAATATTTTTGACCTAAAACTTCTTATATTATCTTTGGTTAAATGCTTAGTTTCAAAACATATCGTTTTATAGTAGATTGAATCCTTCGAGTTCCTATCATTTGGATATCATTTGTTCTAAAGTCAAATATTACTTCAAAATTTAAATTTCTGGTAATTTTCTCATAAAATATTAACAATGAAATTTTAATAACATTAATATTCATATAATGTCAATCAAGATAAAAATATGTACAACTTTATTAGCCGTTTATAATTTTATTATTATTTTTTTAGAAAAAAACGGCTTTTAGTTGATGCATTTTTGAGAATTTATATTACAATGTGCTAAAACACTCTTGCAATTTAAAATTAGAAATTTTAAATATACTTTAACCTGTTATTTTTTTATCGAAACGATATATTAAAGGTTTTCATACAAAAATTCTTTATCTATCTGTTAAACGATAATCGGATATTGTGATTGTGGCCCTGAGAGTATCAAATAAGACTCGGGAGTACAACGGTACTTTTGAACATCGAATAGTATCAAAAAAAGTACCATCGTACCAATTTTGCCATCCCTGGTGGGTATATAAGATTCGGAACAGCCGAATATAACACACTTACTTGTTCTTTTTTAAATTGGGGAGTTATTTCGTAATGAAATAAGCTCCCAATTTGAGGAGTTATTTCATTTTTATACCCACCATCAAAAAAGATGGGACATATCGGTCCACGTTTTCAGAAAATTACTTTAACGCTCATTACTGGCTTAAAAATACAAGTATAGCGATGAAATTTGACATAAGCAAATCTCTTATGAACCAAAATCTCTCTCGGTCCATAACTGACCGCACCGCCCATTGAGGTGACTTTAAAGTTTATAGTAACTTAAAAATACGATTAAAGCGATGAAATTCGACACACAGAAGTTTTATACGAGTTAAAATTTTAGTGCGGATCGGTCCACAATTGACTCTACCCCCTATATTAGGTCCCCTTCGGAAAATTACTTAAACGATCATTTCTGGCTTAAAAATACGTTTGCAGTTATGAAATTTGATATAATAAACTTTTATAGAAACTTAAATCTTCCTACCGAATTTCATGCGGAAAGTTTCGGTAACTCACCCTACCAGCCCATATAAGCCTGCCTCCTGAAAATTACTTTAAAAATGCGAGTACAGCGATGCTATTCGATGTAAACATGTTTATAAGAACCAAAATCGGTCTAAAACATTGTATAAAAAACGGTGAGTTAATTTGATGAGTGATCATGGGAGCAGTCCTTTTAAGGAATTCGGTTTGATGGTGGGTATATGAGATGGCGTCATGAAATAACTCCCCTCGAAATAACTTTCCAAAACAAAAATGAAAACAACGAAATTTGGGGATTTAATTCGTTTTTTGGGGCATTATTTCACATTTAAAAGGCGAAGTTATTTCATTATGAAATAATTCCTCTAAATTTAAATAAATCCCTAAAAATATTTTTGGGGAATTATTTCATTATATTACTTTTATCACACGAAATAAAAAATATATGTTTGATAGCCGGCCTTCGGCCAGGCGCAAGGGTTTTATCCTCTGGGGTATATTAGACACCGGTTTCGTTAAGAATACACTCTCCCTTTATCAAGAGCTACGGCCTTAGGCCGGCTCTTTAGGAAATCATAACTAAGCGAAGCCAGTGTTGGACATATTATAGAGTGATGAATCCTTGGGAATTTATTTCATTTTAAAATTTGGGATTTGTTTCATATGAAATAAAAACCCAAAAATGGGGTGTTATTTCATTTTAATTTAGGAAGTTATTTCATTTCGTTGGGGAATTATTTCATAATGAAATAAGTCCCAAAATTTGAGGAGTTATTTAATTTTTGTTTTGGGGAATTATTTCGTGGGGAGTTATTTCATGACGCCAGGCCGGCTATTTAGGAAATATTTATTAAAAGAAGCCGTTGTTGAACATAACATATAGTAGAAAGTCCTTGCGCCCGGCCGCCTATTAAGGAAATCTTTATTAAGCAATTAAACTGAAATGTATTAAACTTTGAAGCCCCACTCGAAAGTATGAGCCCCTACATTTTTTAAAAATATCTAGATGTCGAATTTTTAAACTGGAACTTATTTCATTTTAATATTTGTTTCACATGAAATAATTCCCTAAAAAAGGGGTGTTATTTCATTTTAGGCGTCATGAAATAACTCCCCAAAACAAAAATGAAATAACACCATAAACATTTGTTCAGAAAGCAAAAACAACGAAATTTGGGGATTTAATTCGTTTTTTGGGGCATTATTTTACATTTAAAATGGGGAGTTATTTCATTATGGAAAAATTCCTCAAAATTCAAAAAAAATAAATCCCTAAAAATATTTTTGGGGGGTTACTTCATTATATTACTTTTATCACACGAAATAAAAAAATATACATGTGATAGCGTTTTATCCTCTGGGGTACATTGGACACCAGCTTCGCTAAGAATACACACTCCCTCTATCAAGAGTGTTCGGCCTTAAGTCGGCTATTTAGGAAATCTTTACTAAGCGAAGCCGGTGTTTGTCATATTATAAAGTGTTATTATCTAGGAAGTTATTTTATTTCGTTGAGGCTTTTTTCATTTTTAAATTGGGGAATTATTTCATAATGAAATAAGTCCCCAAATTTGAGGACTTATTGCATTTTTGTTTTGGGGAGTTATTTCGTGGGGAGGTATTTCATGACGCCATGACCAACACCGGCTTCGCTTAATAAAGATTTCCTAAATATATTATTTATTTCGTGTGGCAAATGAATATAATGAAATAACTCCCCAAAAATATTTGTGGGGATTTATTTAATTATTGAATTTTGAGGAATTATTTCATATGCCCCAAAAAACGAGTTAAATCCCCAAATTTCGTTGTTGTTGCTTTCTGAACAAATTTTTAGGGAGTTATTTCATTTTTGTTTTGGAGAGTTATTTCGTGGGGAGTTATTTCATGACGCCCTTCATTTTAATTTAAGGAGTTATTTCATTTCATTATGGCTTTTTTTATACCCTCCACCACCATCAGTGGTGATAGAGGGTATATATAAGTTTGTCGTTCCGTGTGTAACACCAAGAAATATTCATTTCACACCCAACAAAGTATATATATTCTGGGTCCTTATGAAATTCTGAATCGATTTAGCTATGTCCGTCTGTCTGTCTGCCTAAAACACGCTCACGTTAAAACTAAGCAAAGGAAATCAACCAAATTCACCTAAAATATTTATTATTATCCTAAGCAGTTTGGTATTGAAAATCAGCAAAATCGGTTTACAACGTAAAAAAAATTTCAGACTACTTCAAAAAAAAATTACGTTTTTTTCCTAATTCTTAACAAGTTTTCTCAGAAACTATCAAAGATATTTCGATGAATTTTGTCACACATTATTTTTTCAAAGCAGTGATCAATTATGTTCAAAATCTTTACAATCGATCCAATATTTCCCATAGCCCCCATACAAAGGTATATATTCCCAGAAATTAGTTTATTAACTAATAACTCCCTTAAATATATCGGTATCAACACAAAATTTTGTACATGCAAATAATATGAACAGAAATCATACTATCAACGTAGATCTCAGTCGGTCCACAATTGGTCATAGCTCCCATATAAGGTCCACTTCCGAAAATCACCTATACGTACATATGTTATTGATAAATAAAGCTATTGTGATGAAATCATTCTACAAAATTTTTTACCGATCGGGCCATTATTGGTCATAGTTCCCATATAAGGCCCACTTCCGAAAATAGCTTAAATGCACATATTTCATTGTCAAATAAAGCTATCTTGATAACATTCGACACAAATATGTATGAAATTTTTTCCAGATAGGCCCATAATTGGTCATAGCCCCCATATAAGGTCCGAAAAGGTTCAAAAATCATTTAAACGCTTATATTTTATAAAATTCTAAAGCTATTAGGATAAAATTCAACTTGAATATGTTTTGTATACATATAAATCATTCTACCACTTTTTTCCCGGATCGGTATATTATTGGTCAAAGCTCACATATAAGGCCTATTTCCGAAAATCACTTAAATGAACATATTTCATTGTCAAATAAAGTTATCATGATAAAATTCGACACAAATATTTTTTGTCTTTATATGAATAACTCAACGAAATTTTTCCAGATAGGCTCTCATATATATATATATATTTCTTTGAATAATAAAGCTATCGGAAAAAAATACGACTTGAATATATTTTGTGAGCATATAAATCATTCTACGAAATTTTTTCCTAAGTTGTCTTAGCTCCCATATAAGGTTTAATTCTGAAAATCACTTAATACCACTTACTTCGTCATTAAATTATTATATCCAGATAAAATTCGACATGAATGTGTTCTGTGTATAGATAAATCATTATATTAAAATGTTTTCGAACTGGCATATTAATATAAATTTCTCTGGACTTAATCAAAATTAGATTGACATATGCATATCAATACGCAAACAACAATTTTGCCAAGTTATCTAAAAATTAGATAGTTAAATGGGTTTTAATTAAAAATGGCTTGCTGGTGGTGGGTATTTAAGATTCGGCACAGCCGAATATAGCACTCTGAATTGTTAATTTTTTTAAATTTGGGAATTATTTCATAATGAAATAAATCCCCAAATTTGAGGAGTTATTTAATTTTTTGTTTTGGGGAGTTATTTCATGACGCTTTATAATGTATTACTGGAGGGTCATTTGTATGGGGTCTAGGTGGAAACATCGAACAATATTGCCGATTGTCAATACGAAACAAATTGCATTAACTAAAAATATTTATGCAAAATTTCAGAACTCTAGCTTGTCTTGTTTGGACTCTATCGTGTTTTCAACAGACGGACGGGCATGGCTAGAACGTCTTAGAATCTAATAAGAACCCAGAATATGTATACCTTTATGGGTCTTGGACCCATGCGTTACAACAGAATAACAAAGACAATATAGCCCATCAATATAACAATCTTTAGAGAAGATACTCCTCTGTATTTAAAGTATAGCTTTATAAGAGGCAATTTGTGTGGAAAAAGTGCGAAAAACTTTATGAGACCTATAAGCAATATCTCAAAATGTTATATAACTGTGACAATGTGGGAAAAAAATAAAGATTAATCTTCTATTAGAATTAAAACTGTGTTAATTATTTTCTAAACAAAAGATTATTACAAACATTTGCTAATGTTGATACAAATAATGTTTATTTATTTTTACAACTGATCAATTTTATGTTGAACACCAATTTATTAAACAAACAATAAAATGTTATTGATTTGTAGAAAACGTGTCTGACCTCTAGCAAATTTGTAACAATGGGCAAGATATCATTTTAATGATACAGACAAACCGACTCAGAGGCAAAGAAAAGAGATAAACGAATAGACAGACGGTCTGCCGTACGGTTGAATAGAAATTTGTAGGGAGACATAGAGAAACATACATATTTAAATATATTTTACTAACTCTAGGTTGTAAATCATCACAGTCAGTCATAGAGAAATAGATTTTGTTGTATAAAAAACATGATATGATATGTAAATTAATCTCTTAATTAGATGCAAAACTAATTTTATCAAACAAACAGAAAATCAACAACAACTATAAGAAAAAACAACAAACTATTTATTACAATGTTTTACATATGACACACAAACACATACTTATATTGATATAATGATGAACCAACTCCAATCATATTAGTATTTATGTATAAAACTTATATCTGGCTTTTGGTTTAGGGCGGCAGATAAAAGAGAAAAATAATCAAAAACTGTTAAACATTTGTAACACAAAACAGGGTTTTTTTTAAATATGAATATTTTGCATTCCATTATGCAAAAAGAGGCAATAACCTGGTTGTTTGTTTTTTTATTTTTATTTTTTGGAAGTCAACAAATTTAAGAAATATATATGTATGTATGTATGGGTGTACGTATGAAGCGATTTGAACATTGAAAACTGTGATGGGTAGGAGTTGACCATTTGAACTTAAATCATATATCTTAAAAAGTGTAAGACAAACTGGAAAAATTTTAAATTTTAGTATTTATGTTTAAAATATGATAAGCAAAAGTGTAAGAAAGATAAATGTTACATAAATTATTGCCAAAAATTGGAATTTTCGGTTATTTTTACTAAATGGCATTTTAGTTTGCGGTTTTTTTGATGGTCAACCGCAAATTACTTTTTTCGCTTTTAAGGGTTTGAAAAATAAATATTAATATTTAAACAATACCCTACGATAGAAATTATGTGTACTTTTGAACTTCACATGATAAAATTAGACAATATGACCTGATTATAAGGTGTAATGCCAAGTTTCTTAGCATCAACTACCATTTTGTCAGATTTATGGAGATCGATAGAAAAATTTCTAAGTTAAGAACTATAGCAGCAAGTTTAAAATAATCTTAGTAAAAAAAACATTTTTAATGTTTTTATACCCTCCACCACCATCAGTGGTGATAGAGGGTATATATAACTTTGTCATTCCGTGTGTAACACCAAGAAATATTCATCTGAGACCCAACAAAGTATATATATTCTTGGACCTTATGAAATTCTGAGTCGATTTAGCTATGTCCGTCTGTCCGTCCGTCCGTCCGTCCGTCTGTCTGTCTGTCTGTCTGTCTGTCTGTCTGTATAAAACATTCTCACGTTAACACGAGCAAAATGAGCAAAATCGGTTCACACCGGGAAAAGTTATGAATCAAAATTTGAAACAATCTCGAAAAAAATAAGCATTTTTTACACATTCTGATGTAATTTTCTCAAAAACTATGAAAGACTACACAAGAGCTTGACTCCTGCTGAAAATTGCCTGAATCGGTCCACAATTTCATATACCTCCCATACAAAAGTACATATTCCCGGAAAATGGGTTTTTTGTTAATAACTTCCGTCACAATCTCGAAATCTTTACAAAATTTTACAAATTAAAATCTTGTGTCAATAAAATTCATTTAGAGAAAAAATTTTCTGGATCGGTCCATAATTGGACATAGCTCCCATACAAGGTCCCCTCCCGAAAATAACTTAAACGCAAATAATTCATTTCTGAATTAAGTTATCTATATAAAATTTGGTACAAGTATTGAAATTTTTTCCATCGGTCCATAATTGGTCATAGCTCCCATACAAGGTCCCCTCCCGAAAATCACTTAAACGCAAATAATTCATTTCTGAATTAAGTTATCTATATAAAATTTGGTACAAGTATTGCCCTCACATACAGAAATATTACTGTGAATTTTTTTTCCGATCGGTCCATTATTGGTCATAGCTCCCATACAAGGTCCCATCTCTAAAATCACTTAAACGCGCATATAACTCATTACAAAATTAAGATATCCATATAAAATTTGTTGTGAGTATTACTCTCACATACAGAAATATTACTGAGAAATTTTTTTTCTGATCGGTCCATAATTGGTCATAGCTCCCACACACGGTCCCCTCCCGAAAATCACTTAAACGCACATAACTCATTAACAAATTAAGATATATATAAAATTTGGTACAAGTATTGCCCTCACATACAGAAGTATTACTGTGAAATTTTTTTCCGATCGGTTCTTAATTGGTCATAGCTGCCACTCAAGGTCCCCTCCCAAAATCACTTAAACGCACATAACTCATTACTAAATTAAGATATCCATATAAAATTTGGTCCAAGTATTGCCCAAATGCACAGAAATATTACCGTAAAATTTTTTTCCGATCGGTCCATAATTGGTCATAGCTCCCATACAAGGTCCCTTCCCGAAAATCACTTAAACGCGCATAACTCATTACTAAATTAAGATATCCATATAAAATTTCGTACAAGTATTGCTCATATGCACAGAAATATTACTGTAAAATTTTTTTCCTATCGGTCCATCCTTGGTCATAGCTCCCATGCAAGGTTCCCTCCCGAAAATCACATAAACGCACATAACTCATTACAAAATATTGATATCCATACATTTAGCACAAATATTGCTCTTATATACATAAATTACACTATAAAATTGTTTTACGATCGGTCCATACTTGGTCATAGCTCTCATGCTAGGCACCCTCCAGAAAATTACTTAAACGTACAATATTCATTACCAAATAATGATATAGATACAGAATTTTTAAATTTTGTTTTTATATACACATTTGGTCATAGCTCCCATAAAAGGTCCTCTTTCGAAAATCTATTAAATGCACATTACTCATTACCAAATAAAGCTATTGATACAAAAATTATATTTCAAGATTTTTGCACGATCGGTTCATAACACACATTACTTATTACTAAATTGAGATATAGATACAAAATTTTACTGAAATATAGCTTTCATGTCCAGAAGTTTTGCTTAAAGAATTTTTTACGATCGGTCTATAATTGGTCATATCTCCCATACTAGGTCCTGCCCCTAAAACCGTATTTAACTAGTTGCATTATCAATTTGTGTAGAACAAAATTATATATATATATGTATTTTGAAAATCCTTAAATCTTTCACACACATGCATACATGCAAATTAATAAAAATCGCCAAGCGTTGGTAATGTTCAATAAATCTTGGAATTGTAATAGATTTGAGCTGTTTGAATCTAGGGATTTTTCTATTAAAGATATGAGAAAACTTATTTCTACAAATATTTGATCAATTAGAAAAGTATAATATAAAAGTAGCTGGTGGAGGGTATTTAAGATTCGGCTCAGCCGAATATAGCACTCTAACTTGTTTTTTTTTAATTTATACAAGTAAATTTTGAAGGGGGCTTTGAATAGAGGCTAGGGTCAATGAGGCCCTATAATTATAAAATGCATGAGGATCATCAATGCTAGTATATAGCTTGGTTTTGTATCTTTTTGTCCAGATGCGAGTATATTTAACATAATTATGAACTTAAAAGCCCTAGTCGGGGGGTTCAGTTGTATGGGGCTAAGAGAAATAACTAACTGATGTTAACCATTTTCAATAAGCTTCGTCTCTGGTACAATAGAAGATCGTGTGCCAAATTAAATTGGATTATCTTCAAAATAGCGACCTGTTGTTTGATTACAAGGATTACAAACCCTATTTGGGGGTCCAGTTGTATGGGGGCTAGGTGAAAAAATGGACCGATCTTAACCGACCGATCTTTTTAATAGACTTCGGCCCCGGGATAATAGAAGATCATGTACCAAATTTCATTGAATTATCTTCAAAATGGTTGCTAGGACCAATAGGTGAAAAGTTACACTCATTTGAATAAAACCCTGTATGACCAAAATGTCCAATATTGAACCCTTCTGGCCTACTATCCAATAGTACGAAGCTCGGTGCAAATTTTATCAAAATCGATTTTTTGAGTTGGGTCACTTGACATGAAATTGCAATTTCATGTAGGGCGCAGTTCAATCGACCTTAACCGCAGTTTGGTTGAACTGTTTTTTTGCTTTATCATTCCGTAATGTGACGAACCTCTTTTGTCTATTTTTATTCGATTGATATGAATAGATTTTATGCAAAAACCTTTAGGTTTTGCGGTTTATTGTGATTAATAATTCGTATTAAAAATTGTCATATTTGTAATTTTGCAATTTTGATTATAATTTCTCAATAGCTGTTTATTTGTTAGTTTTATTTTTTTATTGTTGATGGCGATGTAAATAATAAAGATTATGAAGTTGGTATTTATAATTTTAAATTTTAACTTTTAATAAGTTGCATGAAATTTCTCTATAAAATAAAATGCGTATGCGATATTTCATTTAAATAACAACTAATCGTCTCGGTCACATCTTTATCCGTTAAATCTTTCCTCAATTTGTTTTCAAAATTTCTTCAAATCAAAAATGCGTGGATTTATTGTAAGTGAAGCTGATAACTAAAAATTATTACAAGTGATGAAAAATCTCTATAGAGGAATTAAATGTGATAAAAAAAGACATAAAAACTGTTTTAGATGTGATTATAAAATAAAATGATAAATAATTGTCTATAAAAATAATTAGCAAAGACTTTAATTAGTTTGATTTTATACCTAGTGTAATGAAATAATTAAAAACAATTAGCAAAAAAAATACAAAATAAATTAAAAAACTTTTTCTCAAATATTCTAAAAAAATGTTTTTACATTTTATAGATCATTCTCTGCCTTGCATTTGCACAAGCTGAAAAATTGGGATACAATTACGGACAAAGTGGATCGCATAATGCATTTGAAAGCCGCTTCCGACATCGAGGAAACTCAGCCTCAAACCCTACAACAGCCCCCACAATATCCAACGGAATTGGGTCTGGACTTGACAATGGACTTGGTAGATACCCTGCCGATACAGTGCAATCAGGACCAGTAGAAACCAACTATAATAAAGAATTCTACTCTTATTCCGCACCCGAAGATGACTTCAACGACATTGCAGCAGCACAACGTTTAGCTGCAGCCATGCGTAAAAATCTTCGTGTCGTCTTCATTAAGGCTCCTGAAAATAATGGACTCACCAATGCCGCCCTTCAGTTGGCTCAACAAAATGCTGAATCGAAAACCGCCATCTATGTGCTGACAAAACAAACAGATATCGGCAGTTTGGCCAATCAACTGCAAAATCTTCAACACAACCCTGAATCGAAACCGGAAGTACACTTTGTTAAATATCGCACTCCTGAAGATGCTGTTCGTGCCCAACAAATTATCCAACAAGAATATGATGCTTTGGGTGGTTCATCACGTGTTTCAAATGAAGGTGTTGCTCCTGTTTTGGATTTTTCTTCTAAAAAAGAAGAAGTAATACCTAACAGCAATGTTGGTACCATTGAAGGTATTGCAGCATCTTTGAATGCTTATCTACCACCAAAGTCTAGGCATTAAATTGCTTATCATGTTAAATTATTTATGCTGTTCCTTTAGTTATAATTTTGTATTTAATTTAAAATAAAGCTGTTAAATAGTTTTAAAAAACTTAAACAAGATTTTAAATTAATTCAAGCTATGGGAGCTATAAAACTTTAAAATGTGTAATAATGCCCATTAAACATAAATGTTTTGGACAATTTGTTTAGAATTAAAGAAAGTGGCACTTTATCATGGATAGAATTGCTCACAACTTAGTTGTATATTGTATTTTGGATTCATTCAAAAAAGTGTCCAGGCTACCTTGCCGTCGGCCGGAGTTTTAAACTCCGGTGTATTTCGAATACTGGAAAAGTGACACAATGTCCATGGACATTATGGTACTTTTAAAAAGTGTCATAACGACCATGGGCACTTTGACTCAAACGTGACCGACATAAAGTCAATGGAATACAAAAAGCCCATATGTTAAGAAAAAGCTTAATTAAATTAAACGACCCGAAATTAAGAGCCATTCTATTTGCGAACAGAGTGTCTGTTTCTAAATTTATTTTTTAAATTTATTATTTATGTAAATTTATTATTTATGTAAATGGATATTATGACACTTTTGAAAGTCCCATCGTTCTTTCTAAGGATATTATTAATAATATTGATAGCTGACAATGCAAAATTAATCAATTTAAATTAACCAGAACGGTCCGCTTTCACAGAAATATAAATGCTTTGCTCTCCTTTACTCATTAATTTACTGTAAATTAATTGTTAATTGTAGCTTTTTATCGTTTGACTGAAATAACAAAAACTATTACCCACTCAATGCACTCATTATTCAAGAGCAATAGCTTAACCATATTTAAACATGAAATTAAAACAAAAAACACAAACAAAAGCTTTTAATCAAAACTGATTGTCCTCCTTTTGAAATGAAAATTGTCAAATGAGTCTTAAATATTACGGTAATTAAGTTGAACAAAAAACTTTTAGATTGTCCTGTCAACAAATAGCAAGCACCCATGGTGAAGCAGGCGCCCAGCTGAGAGGTACACAGTTCAACGATTTTCTAAAGACTTTGAAGTTCAGTATGTATGTATATTCAAACGAGTGTAGGTAAAATTCATAGAACAAAGGTGAGACAGACAGAAAATGCGTAAAGATATCTTATGTTTGTATATGAAAATGGCCACAAATCCCTAGGAAGCGTTTTATTAATTTTATAACATATTCAACACCAGCTATAATAAATGATATATATACTCCAACAATAAATACCTTTTACTTATGGGCATGGATAAAGCATGAAGGAACATTTTGTGGATGTGTGAGAGTGCGTCAGCTAGAACTGTAGACAGACACATGCTGTGAGACATCTATGATAAAGTTGTCTACAATACCAATGCAATATCTATTAACTATATAATGTACGTAAGAGTAAGCGAATTGATCAGTTATTTAATATGCTAAAATTCTAAGATTCTCGAAATTGCGTATAAAGGGATTAACTATTATTATTTCTGTAAAGTTTTGTTTTCTTTACAATAGACCCATTTCTGCACATGGTTGAGGAATAGTGTAAATCTATTAGTGTTATTTGATATATGGTCACTAAGATATTTTATTGTCGTTTAATATATGACTGTGTCACATAATGGTTATCGAATGGGTGGACGGTCTGGTATTTTGTATTTATTTAGATACCTAAGGAGTTAAATGTATTGGATTACATGAAATAAAACACAAAATGTCTTTAATATATGAGCAATTTCGTGTCAAATGACCCAACTAAAGATATCGATTTGTATGAAATTTGCACCAAGGTTAGTAGTATTGGATAGTAGGCTAGACACAAATTATCTACTCTATCGGTCAACAACTGGCGGACTTAGAGGGGGTCAAAGTTTAAAATTTTAGTCATACAGGGTTTTATTTAAATGGAAACAGTAAGGAAATAGCTATCTAAACTCCTTTGTGTAATTTTTGATAGGACCAAAAGGTGAAAAGTTACATTTGAAAATTTGAGGAATAACAAAAATAAAACGGAAATTAAACAAGTAAGAGTGTTATATTCGGCTGTGCCGAATCTCATATACCCACCATCAAACTGTATGCCATAAAAGGAATGCTCTCCCATAAACATCAGGGTGATATTTGGAATATGGCTTAAGTCAATTATGGACCGAGCTCTTTTGAACTAAAAAAATATTAATTTTTAAAAACCAAATATTTTATTTAAATTTTTAAACCGTGAGCGTATGAGTAATTTTCTGAAGAGGACCTTTATATGCGTTAATTATGAACCGATACTCATAAAATTTTATACATAGATTTCGTTTGTATAGAACTTTTTTATGCGAAATTTCAGCGCTATACTCGTATTTTAAATAAGGAAAACTCGAATTTCAATCACCAAAACTCTTTCCTATAGGGAACCTTTTATAGGGGCTAGTCAGGGTCAGTTATAAATCAGTCCTCATTAAATTTGGAATGAAGAATTATGTTCCTAATTCTAGAGTGAATTACGGACACATTCCGCATGAAATTCGGAGCGAATTTCATAACTCATATTTTTAAGCCAGTAATGATCGTTTAAGTAATTTTCTGAAGGGCGGTAGGGTAAATTATGGACCGATCCTCCCTTTTGGCACGCATTAAACTTATGTGCATCAATTTTCGTCACTACATTCATATTTTTAAGCCAGTAATGAGCATTATAGTTATTTGCAGAGGGGGTCCTTATATGCAGGAAGGGTCATTTATTGGCCGATCCAAAAAAAATTGGTACAGAGGTTTTGGCTCGTAAGAAACTTACGTGTGTAGCATTTCATCGCTTTACCCGTATTTTTAAGACAGTAATGAGCGTTGAAGCTATTTCCTGAAGTGGACCCAATAGGGGGAGTAGGGCATTTTTGGACCAGTAATGAGTGTTAAAGTCATTTTCTGAAGGGGACCTTATATGGGGGTAGGGTCAATTATGGACCGGTCCTCAGAAAATTTGGTAGAGAGATTTTGGCTCACATGAAACTTATTTATGTAGAATTTCATCGCTATACTTGAATTTTGGGACCAGTAATGAGTGTTAAAGTCATTTTCAGAAGGGGACCGTATATGGGGGTAGGGTCATTTATGGGACGATCCTAAAATAGAAATGTAGAGAGGTTTTAGTTCGTTAAAAACTTATTTATACCGAATTTCAACACTATACTCACACTTTTGGGCCAGTAATGAGTGTTAAAGTCATTTTCTGAAGGGGACTTTATATGGGGGGTAGGGTCATTTATGGGCCGATCGTAAAAACAATTCGTGGAGTGATTTTGGTTCGTAAGAAACTTACTTATACCGAATTTCATCGCTATACTCGAATTTTTAGGCCAGTAATGAGTGTTAAATTCATTTTCTGAAGGGGACCTTATAAGAGGGGTAGGGTCATTTATTGGCCGATCCTCAAAAAATTTGGTAGAAATATTTTGGCTCATATGAAACTTATTTATGTCGAATTTGATCGCTATACTCGTACTTCTAAAGCAGTTATGCCCGTTAAAGCTGTTTTTTCGAGGTCCACTTGTATGGGGGCTATCCGAAAAATTGGACCGATATTGCCCATTTTCAATACCAAACAAACCTTAGCAATAGAGAATATTTATGCAAAATTTCAACTGTCTAGCTCCTTTCATGTGGTCTCTATCGTGATTTCAACAGACAGACGGACGGACGGACAGACGGACGGACATGGCTAGATCGTCTTAGAATTTAATAAGGACCCGGAATATATATACTTTTATGGGTCTATGGCCAATATTTCGAAGTGTTACAAACGGAATGACAAAATCAATATACCCCCCATCTTTTTGATGGTGGGTATAAAAAATAACAATACAAAATATTCTTAACTAAATGTGGATTATTAGTTTTGTGACTTTTAACCCATTAATTCCATTAATGTGGACTCGAAATGCACAGAAATGGAAAATGCTAAGTTACTTTTTCCAGAAACTTTGAAGCGCTGATCCCAGATAGAATATCTTGGTCAAGCGGAACATTGGAGCAAATACCAGTAGGAACCCGTTGTTACACGGATGGCTCTAAATTGGGGGACAAAGTGGGACTGGGATTCTATATTGAAGACCCAGAAACAGAAATATACCACCGTTTACCAAATCATAACACAAGCTTCCAGGCAGATGTACGAGCAATAACGGAATGCGTAAATTGGATTAGAATAAACATGGCGCCCACAGCGCTTAATATATTTACCGACAGCCAGAAGGCAATTAGGGCGATATCAGGTGATAGAACTAAATCGAATACCGTATTGGACTGTAAGAAAGCTTTAACTGAATACTCTCCCAGAGGTAAGGTTTACATCATATGGGTACCAGGCCACTCAGGAGTAGACGGCAACGAAAGGGCGAATGTAATAGCTTTAAAAGGAAGGGAGCTCGAGGCAGTTAACCTAACAAACGCAAAACCATTTGACGCAACAAAAGCTGAACTAAAAATATGGGTGAGAGAATCCCATAAGGCCTCTTGGAATAATGAAACAGTGGGTAGAACCACGAAGATCCTATGGGGTGACCCTGATGAGAGCAAGACGAAAAATCTCCTCAAAATGAGCAAGTCTGTAGTTAGTGTGATGGTACGTATTCTGAGTGGACACACAGGATTACGAACACATCTATGCAAAATTGGACTTGCGGATTCAGACGAATGTAGAGCATGTGGAGAGGACAGTGAAACTCTGGAGCACTTTCTTTGCCACTGCCAGGCATTCGTCGAAGGTAGATCTAATTATCTTGGAAGTAATGTTATTCCGGAAATAACATTCCTGACTAACACTGATTAGAAGATTCTTAGGAATTACGTTCAGGAAACTGAGTTTCTGAACACTGAAAAATAATTCACTCAGTGAAATTTTTTTCCATGATAAGGTGCGCACAACAGGCCCGATAGTGGTCTAGGTGTATTTCTTCTGATTTGATGTAGTATACATTCTCCTATCAACCTAACCTAACCTACTTTTTCCTAATGGATAGGTTTACCCAACATGTTTATAACGATTATAAATCGAATCTGAGGATTGTAATTTTGGATTATTTTGTAAAGTGCCTATTTCGTAAATGAATTATTTGAATGTTAATAACTTTTATGTAGTTAGTTTTTGAAAAAAGTTTCTAACGTAAACTTATAAAGAATTAATAAAAGTTTATTACCTAATTATAAACATATAACATGTCCTTGCGGAGACTTAGAAAGAGGATAATTAAGGTGTTAGGTATATAGAACAGTGAGCATTTCTCAGTACTTTTTGTCCCCCGACATATGATATAAATAATTAACAACTTGCTTACTTTTTTTATAAAATTTGCTCCAAAAATTGATTTTTATCAGAGGAATGGGTTTTTAACGTAAGAAAAAACAATATATATATTTTTTGAAATATTTATATTTGATGATAAGCAATATACTTTTAATGTAAATGTTTCTATCAGAACGTCCTCTATTTTCATTTTTTTAAGGATTTCTGTGAAGGATATGTTATTTGACCGCATTAAAACTTGTTGAAGGTACAGTTGGCGAATCTTAAATACATATTTTTACGAGGAAATCGGAATATAATTGCAATTATCATTCAAAAAAGAAGCATGGGATGAAAATTATGACCATTTTCTTGCTTTATTAAGAGAATTGCAAGGAGTCTAGCTCCAAAGACCTTCGGTAAATGTATGCAAAATATTCATGTTGGTCAATATATCTGTTGCTGCAAGAAGATATACAAATTTCATCAAATTCATGAATTAAAATAAAAAAATTATAAAGAATTATAAAGAAAGAAAGAAATCCAAGAATTAAAATTTTATACTTTTAAATTATTATATACCATATAAGCTAGTCTATGCTTAGATCTTAATAATTACGATTTTTTTACGATTTTTTTGTTAAAAAATTTAACTCTTACTTAAAATACTTAAGGGACAAAAATTCGTGGATAATGCCCACTGTTACGTATATATACATGTCTTCTAAAATCCAAACCAGACAACACAGAAAAGTTTTTTTAATTAAAATTGTTTTATATATGTACAAGTAAACTTTTATATCCTAATTTCACATTTCTACCTTAAATAGATCGCCGTGGGCATTAATGGGTTAAGTGGACATTATTTAATTAAGTGAAATCTTCTCATATTAAGTACAACGAGATTACAAATAGATATTCGCACTCATTTCAAAAGTTTCATCCTTATTTGAATTTGTTAAACCAATCTTATATGTAATCTAATTTTAAAGTATAACTTAGTAAATTCGTACATCAATAATATGTGATTAATGTGCGATAATTTTTTCCTTAAAGGAATTCGTAATATAACATAACGTTTACGTGCTTTTTCAATTTGGAAGCTACGTACAATTATAGTCTGATAAAACATTTTATCCCTTTATTATGATAACAATTTTTAAGTTTTTGATAACACGTGTGTATTAGGTACATATTAAAATTAGGCCTTTTCAATACAATCCTGTTTAACAAAAATTAAATAAAAATTTAATTTTTTTTGCAATATAATCCGATCAATTACTAATACTAAAAATATAAACCATAATATTACAGTAATAAAAAAATCATAATGACGTTTTTTTCTTTTAACTAAATAGACCTAATTTTATAACAATATTTAAAATCAATTTGTATGGTCAGCTTTGAGACGCAAAATACTCTTACAACTTTTGCTTTCATTCATTTCTTTTATCAAAAACTGTTGGATTAACCTTGATTTGTAAAACCCAAAATGTTAATAATAGGTACTATGTCGTACCTTTAATTAACACACACAATAAAAGACATTTGTTTGTATATATGTATATTAATGGATACATACGTATTTATATAGAAACGGCAATCAAATAAACACCAAGCCCAATCCAGCCTAATCTGTAATGATTTGAATAGTTTTATTTTTAAACTCATTAATATTTATAAAAACAAGTAAGAAATTATAGTCGGGCGAGGCCGACCATATAATACCCTACACCTGTTACAAAATTAAAATGTGATTTAGTTTTCATAATAAAGCATTTAAGTTGAATTGTATCTTGCCTCAGATATACTTAAGCCATTTATTGTTGAATAAAATTGTGGACATTTAAGTCATAAGTTGTATAGGGGCTATTGTCGAATGAGATCCTATAACTATAAAATTTTTGAGGGTCATCGAGGCTAGTACAGAACTTGGTTTTGCAGCTTACTCGATATACGAGTATAATAAACATAATTGTTAACTTAAGAGCCTTATTCGGCGGGTTCAGTTGTATGGGGGCTAGGTGAAATAATGTACCGATGTTAAGCATTTTCAATAGGCTTCGTCTCCGTTACCATAGAAGATCATGTGCCAAATTTAATTGAATTATCTTCAAAATTGCGACCTACAGTTTGATTACAAGGTTTGCAAGCCCTATTCGGAGGTTTAGTTGTATGGGGGCTAGGTGAAATAATGGACCTATCTTAACCATTTTTAATAGGCTTCGTCCCTGTGACAATAGAAGGTCATGTACCAAATTTCATTGAATTATCTAAATAGACTCAGGTATAGGGTATAGGGCCAATATTATTGTGCGTTACAAACACTACAAACATACTCCCCACTAAATTAGTGTAGGGTATAATAAACACAACAGAAGAAAAAATCCAGCAACAAAATATATAGAAAATAAACATACATTTAAATACATTAACAGATTTTATCCAATAACAAATTATTCATAATACTATAGAAGAATTATTATTAAGTATATTGCTAACTTCATCTCTATATCTGGAACAAGTAAGAAATTATAGTCGGGCGAGACCGACCATATAATACCCTACACCTTTGACAAAAATATAATGTGATTTAGCTGCCATAATAAAGCATTTAAGTTGAATTGTACCTTGCCTTAGATATACATACTTAAGCCGTTTATTGTTTAATAAAATTGTGGAGATTTAAGTGAAATTTTGATGGGGGCTTTTCATAGGGGCTAGGGTCATATGAGAACCTATTATTATGGAATTCGTGGGGGTCATCAAGTCTTGTATACAACTTGGTTATTGCAGCTTTTTGTCGAGATATGAGTATATTAAACTTAAAAGCCCTATTCGGCGGTTTCAGTTGTATGTGGGCTAGGTGAAATAATATACCGATGTAAACCATTTTCAACAGGCTTCGTCTACGGTACCATAAAAGATCATGTGCCAAATTTCATTGAATTATCTCCAAAATTGCGACCTGTAGTTTGATTACAAGTTTTAAAAGCCCTATTCGGGGGTTCAGTTGTATGGGGGCTAGGTGAAATAATGGATTGATGGTAACCATTTTCAATAGGCTTCGTGTACGGTACCATAAAAGATCATGTGCCAAATTTCATTAAATTATCTCCAAAATTGCGACCTGTAGTTTGATTACAAGTTTTAAAAGCCCTATTCGGGGGTTCAGTTGTATGGGGGCTAGGTGAAATAATGGACCGATGTTAACCATTTTCAATAGGCTTCGTCTACGATACCATAAAAATCATGTGCCAAATTTCATTGAATTATCTCCCAAATTGCGACCTGTAGTTTGATTACAAATTTTAAAAGCCCTATTCGAGGGGTTCAGTAGTATGGGGGCTAGGTGAAATAATGGACCGATGTAAACCATTTTCAACAGGCTTCGTCTGCGGTACCATAGAAGATCATGTGCCAAATTTCATTGAATTATCTCCAAAATTGCGACCTGTAGTTTGATTACAAGTTTTAAAAGCCCTATTCGAGGGGTTCAGTTGTATGGGGGCTAGGTGAAGTAATGGACCGATGTTAACCATTTTCAATAGGCTTCGTCTACGATACCATAAAAGATCATGTGCCAAATTTTATTGAATTTTCTGCAAAATTGCGACCTGTAGTTTGATTACAAGGATTACAAGGCCTATTGGGGGGTTCAGTTGTATGGGGGCTAGGTGAAATAATGGACCGATGTTAACCATTTTCAATAGGCTTCGTCTACGATACCATAAAAGATCATGTGCCAAATTTCATTGAATTATCTCCAAAATTGCGACCTGTAGTTTGATTACAAGTTTTAAAAGCCCTATTCGGGGGTTCAGTTGTATGGGGGCTAGGTGAAATAATGGACCGATGTTAACCATTTTCAATAGGCTTCGTCTACGATACCATAAAAGATCATGTGCCAAATTTCATTGAATTATCTCCCAAATTGCGACCTGTAGTTTGATTACAAATTTTAAAAGCCCTATTCGAGGGGTTCAGTAGTATGGGGGCTAGGTGAAATAATGGACCGATGTAAACCATTTTCAACAGACTTCATCTGCGGTACCATAGAAGATCATGTGCCAAATTTCATTGAATTATCTCCAAAATTGCGACCTGTAGTTTGATTACAAGTTTTAAAAGCCCTATTCGAGGGGTTCAGTTGTATGGGGGCTAGGTGAAGTAATGGACCGATGTTAACCATTTTCAATAGGCTTCGTCTACGATACCATAAAAGATCATGTAGCAAATTTCATTGAATTATCTCCAAAACTGAGACCTGTAGTTTGATTACAAGAATTACAAGCCCTATTCGGGGGTTCAGTTGTATGGTGGCTAGGTGAAATAATGGACCGATCTTAACCATTTTCAATAGGCTTCGACAATAGAAGATCATGTACCAAATTTCATTAAATTATCTTCAAAATTGCGACCTGTAGTTTGATTACAAGGTTTACATGGACGGACAGAAGGACGGACATAGCTAAATCGACTCAGAAAATGATTCTGAGCCGATTGGTATACTTTAAGGTGGGTATAGGACCAATATTATTGTGCGTTACAAACATCAGCACAAACCCAATATATAGGGTATAAACAGTTGAGTACAGTAGGCACGACTATATGTCATGCTACATACATACATATGTATGTTGGAGATAAATTTATCAATAAACAAGTTAGAGTCCTGTATTAGGCTATGCTGAATCCTTAATATATGGGGGGTGTGATATACTTCGCAAAAAACGAGAACGCGCGAATTTACCACAGCATTGTTGTTATAAAAAACAACATCACACTCCCCTATATAAAAAATGCGGAAGTTTAAATTTTGCTTTCGAAATGAGAAATTTCTTTATTCTAATTTACACTAATTTTGATCATACTCCTAAATACTTCCGAATGGATTTTACTAATATCTCAAATTATCATCCTTTTCTGTTTTTATCTTGTACAATAAAGTGGTTTTATTAAAGGGTCCACCTACCACTGTAACTTTCTTCACAAACAATTTTCATTTATTTATTTAATTTAACGGCTTCGTAATAATGGCAGTAATAATGATCGTAATTTATCAAAAATTTGTTAACATAAGTAGCTTAACTACTCCTAATGACCCCTATTCCTAGTGATGCGACGCGATACAAAAGAAATATATGCTTCATTCACAAGCGAATTTAAATCAATTTAACAATTAAATATTTAACGCTATCGCAAACAAAAATTGAGATGTAAGGCGAAACAACAGAAAGAGCAACAAATTATTTACGAAATATCAATATATCAATATGAATATATTAACTTAATAACTAAAACAACAACAGCTAAACTTTAGTAATAAAACTCATCAATATGATGGGATGGTCGCACACAAAATTACTCAAATATGCAAATAATATCGTTATGGCCCAAATTAGAAAAAAGAAAGAAATTAACGCCAATTTTGTTGACTCCAACATAACGCAAGACAACGATCCCCAAAAAACAACAACAAATAACAACATTCAATTTACAAAAAAAATAACCAAACTGTTTTTTGTATGGAAGTGTGTCCATCTACAATGTGTGTGGTATACCAGCCAGAATATTACAAAATGGTCAATCATAAATCATTATGAACGCTTATGTTTGTAAATGATAAATAGTCAAACTAATTGTTTTTCTCAGTGTGTATTTCCGGGCAACGACTAAGCGATGTACATTGGTGTAACGTGTTTTCATTGTGTTCGGTTATTTGCATTTGGCTAGAATTTTTGCAATTTGTGTGGAAATTAGGGTGGTTCAAAAATAATTTCTCATCTTATTAAATTTTGTCGCAAAGCATCAATCTCCACTTCATAGATTACAATGAAATATACAGAAACAGTCAATAGGGGTTAATTCATGGAAGTGCACAAATCGATTATATGACGATTGGTGTGAAAAACTCGGGAAATCGGCGATATGTACATCTATTTATTCTTAAGGAAGAGCAACGATAGTTTATTTTTAACATAAAAGTGTATGTATCTACGTTGTGTTTATCTTCGTGGCTTTATATTATTTGTAATTGTTCTTAGCTACAAATCGATATTTTTCTTAAAGATTGTCAATTATCCGTTGAGTCGTAATAAATTGCACAATATTGTATTTAATTTGACAGTTAAATACTTTAAGAAGAAATGCAAAATTCATAAAATAAAGAATAATGAAAATTTTAATTTATTTTGTAAAACAACTAGCTATACCCAGTGTCCTTTGCTACCCTAAAAACAATATAAATAAAAACAAGTAAGAGTGTTATATTCGGCTATGCCGAATCTTATATACCCACCATCAAACCTCGTTTGACTCGAACGAAACGTACTTATGTCAAATTTCATCTATATACTCGTATATTTAGGCCAGTTATAAGCGTTAAAGTAATTTTCTGAAAGGGATCTTATATAGGGGGGTAGGGTCAATTATGGGTCGATCCTCATAAAATTTGACAGACAGACAGTATTAAATTACAGACAGTATTAAATTTACTTGTGTCGAATTTCATCGCTACACTCGTATTTTTAAACCATTAATGAGCGTTGCAGTCATTTTCTGAAGGAGACCTTATATGGGGGGGTAGGGTCAATCATGGACCGATCCTCGTAACATTTTTTAGATAGATTTTGACTCGTATGAATCTTACTTATGTCAAATTTCATCTATATACTAGTATTTTTAAGCCAGTAATGAGCGTTAAAGTCATTTTCTGAAGGGGACCTTATATGGGGGGTAGGGTCAATTATGGACCGATCCTCATAAAATTTTGCATAGTGATTTTGGATCATAAGAAACTTACTTATGTCGAATTTCATCTCTATATTCGTATTTTTAAACAAGTTATGGCTGTTAAAGCTGCTTTTCGAGGGGCCACTTGTATGGGGGCTATCCGAAAACGTGGACCGATATCGCCCATTTTCAATACCAAACAAACCTTACCTATAAGAAATATTTATGTGAAATTTCAACCCTCTAGCTCTTTCCATTCGGACTCTATCGTGCTTTCAACAGACAGACAGACAGACGGACGGACAGACATGGCTAGATCGTCTTAGAATTTAATGAGGACCCATAATATATATACTTTTGTGGGTCTATGATCAATATTTCGATGTGTTACAAACGGAATGACAAAATCAATATACCCCCATCTTTTTTGATGGTGGGTATAACAAGTAAGACTTCTATATTCGGCATCAAACCGTATGTCGTAAAAAGAATGCTACCCTATAAACATCAGGGTGATATTTGAAACATGGCTTAAGCTCAGACTGAGCTCTTTTGAACTAGCAAAATATTAATTTTTAAAAACACGTATGTGTAATTTTCTGAAGAGGACCTTTATATGCGTCAATTATGAACCGATACTCATAAAATTTTGTACATAGATTTCATTTTGAATAGAACTTGTTTATGCCAAATTTCATCGCAATACTCGTATTTTAAATAAGAAAAACTCGTGTTTTAGTAACAAAAACTCTTTCCTGAAGGGAACCTTTTATAGGACTAGGGTCAGTTATAGATCAGTCCTCATTAAATTTTTTTTTTTTTCGTATATTCATTTATTTGCAATCTATTTTACAAGAAATATTAAGCAAATTTTTTAATAATTAACAATAACTTACATTATTAAGTTCCAGTGAACTTAATAATAATAAAAAGGAAATAAGTATTAATAATCAGCGTCTAAAAGGTAGATCAAGTACATGAAATCTTTTAAGCCTTCGTACCTCATCACTATTGTCTAAAAGGGTAATAGCTAACACATTTTCATGATCACTAAGTCTTTGTAGATATCGTTCACTAAATTTGTTATTTCCTCTTTTATTGTGGGTATTTTAAGGTCATTGTGCAAGATATTGTTGCTTATAAACCAAGGAGCATTAGTCAATAATCTTAATGTTTTTGACTGATATCGTTGGAGAATTTCGACGTTAGAATTGCTAGCTGTTCCCCAGAGTTGAACACCATACGTCCAAATTGGCTTCAGGATAGTTTTGTATAAAATGACTTTGTTTTCCAAACATAACTCTGAGTTTGGTCCAAGGAGCCAGTACATTTTCTTTGTTTTAATATTTAGATGTTGTCTTTTAGCTTTGACATGATCTTTCCATGTGAGTCTTCTATCCAAATGGAGTCCTAAATATTTTACGTTATTTGATTTTGGAATAGAATTTCCATTTAAATAAAGTGTTGGGCAATCACCTTTTCTTAAAGTGAAAGTAACGTTAACTGATTTTTCCGTATTGACTTTCATATTCCATTTTTGTAGCCAGGTTTCAATAATATTAAGCTGATTTTGTAACATTTCAGAAGCTTTAGATGAAGAGTCATTGGTAGACAAAATAGCGGTATCATCTGCATACGTTGCTATAGTTAATTCATGGTTGATAGGCATATCTGATGTGTAGATGGTATAAAGAATAGGACCCAGAACGCTTCCCTGTGGGATTCCAGATTTTATAACTCCAAAGGAGGAATCATCGCCATTAATATGAACATAGAATGATCTACTACATAAATATGATTTAAATAAGAAATAGTAGGGGGCAGGAAGTAGTTGTTTTATTTTGTAGAGGAGACCGCAGTGCCATACTTTATCGAATGCTTTACTTATATCTAGAAATACGGCTGAGCAATATAACTTATTTTCCAGGGCTTTAGTTATTTCCTGCACAATACGGTGACATTGTTCAGGTGTACCATGTTTGTGCCTGAATCCGAATTGATGATCGGGAATAATATTTTTATCTTCTAATATCGGAAGTAATCTTGTTAATATGAGTGTCTCAAATAATTTAGAGAATACAGGTAACAAGCTTATGGGTCTATAAGATGTTACTTCATTTTCTCGTTTATTAGGCTTTAGTATCATTATAATTTTTGCATATTTCTATTGCGACGGATAGTAGTTCAATCTTATTACAGAATTAAATATTGTGGTCAGAAATTTAATGCCCTTTTTAGGTAACAACTTAACAATTTTTGGGCTAATAAAATCATATCCAGGATATTTG
The DNA here is from genome assembly GCF_015586225.1 of Lucilia sericata. Lineage (NCBI taxonomy): Eukaryota > Metazoa > Arthropoda > Insecta > Diptera > Calliphoridae > Lucilia > Lucilia sericata. Next base: position 64,703 of record NW_023994246.1, read on the forward strand.
GTGCTATTTAGATTTCTTATCATAACTTGAACTTCAGAAGGAGATATACTTTTAATTGGACGATCCATTTGGCAAGGAACATCAAGAAAATTGTTTATTTCGTCTTGTTGAGACGAAGTACATTCATTAAAGGGAATAAAGGTTTCCTCTAAATATTCTTTAAATGCATAAGCTTTACTCTTATTAGATCTGCACCATTCACCATTGCTTTTCTTTATAGGTATATTTCTACTGACGGGACGTTTAAGGTATTTTGTTGCCTTCCATAGACTGTGTTCGTCAGTTTTACTGACATCAAGGTTTTTAAGATAAGCCTTAACAGAATCATTTTTATATTCTTTTAAACGTTTTTTTAAATAATTTGATGCTCTATTCCAATTAGCTTTGTCAATTTGATTTCTACTATTTTGGTATATTCTGCGTAAAATTCGCTTGTTTCTTATGAGTTCTCTTATTTCAGTAGAGATAAAGACATTAGTACCCATCACTTCAGGATATTGTGGAGTAGATAAGTAAGCAGCTTCGTATACTACTTTATTTAAAGTTTCAATGGCATCATCTAATTCATGCTCACTTTTTATGGAAATGTTTAAATTAAGATTGTTTTCTATCAAATTCTTGAAATAATTTGTATCTGTTTTATTATTTATGATATTAAATTGTTTAGATACTGACTCACAAGTTGTGCTATATGTGACTATTAATGCACTATGATCTGAACTTAAATCATCAGAGTCCAATAAATCCAAATATGTTCTAGATATACCACTAAAAACAACAAAATCCAAAAGATCTGGTATTTTCGCAGGATCAGTTGGCCAATATGTTGGTCTACCAGTTGATAAAAAGGAATAGTGATTTCTCGATATACATTTGTAAAGCTCTTTGCCTTTTGGATTTGTCAAACGTGATCCCCACCATGGATTTTTGGCATTGAAATCACCCCCAACAATGAATTTAGATCCAAGTTGCTCAAAAAAGTCTTCATATTGCTCACATTTTATATTGTGCCTAGGAGGTGAATATATGGAAAAAATGTTGACGCTAGAATTATCGCAAGTAATTTGGATACCAGCAGATTGAATATATGTTTTCTCAATAGGACTAAGGGTTTCATATTTAATATGTGATTTTATTAGTATGGCTGCACCAGCATGTGCTCTATTATCTGGGTGATTTGCAGTAATAGTATCATAATCTTTTATTTTAAAATAGGTTTTATCAGTAAAATGAGATTCAGAGATCAGCAAAATATCAATAATGTTGTTTATGAGGAAAAGCATTGCATTCCATATTGCTATTCTTAGATTCACTTGCATAGTTTGGTCATCAGCATAGTCATCATGTTCATTAAATTCTCCATTAAATTTTCTAATTTCTCTAAACGAGCATTATAGTTAAAATCTTGAGTTTTTAGCGATTCAGAGTATGAGATATTATATTTGTTCTGATGTTGTTTACTATTATCCATACCATTCAAATTAGGGTATTCTCTATTATTAATAATAAAATTCGAATTTTTCTGGCTATTTGAAATTAATCTTTGCCTGTTTGACCTTTTTGTTATGAGGTCTTGATAAACCTTACAACCTTTATAATTGGCAGTGTGATTACCTATGCAGTGTAAACAGCGAGGCAATGAGTCACTTAATTTGGTACATTCAGAAATGGAATGATCCATTCCACATTTAACACATCTGAAGGGTCTTTTGCAATAAGATTTTGTATGTCCATACAGCTGGCAACGATGACATTGTACCATGTCATTGGTTCTAATTGGCGGTTCGATTTTAACCAGGGTTTAATATTTAGTTTTTAGTTTTATTTTTTTAAATGTCGACTGAACTGAAGAAAGTTCAAGTATTTATTTTTCCCTCACAAGCTAACTGAAGTCAGTCAACTGTGTCAACGCACTGCTGCAATAACTTGCAAGTGGTTTTGTTTTTCTTCAGCAGCCAAACACACAAGCAGCGGCCATGTTAAGTTTTTCAACTCAGCCGAACTGAACACAACGACTGAACAGTAAAAACAGATGTGCGTGTGCTGCTTACGTATTGCTTAGTTCTTGGTTTCGTTTTCTTACTAAGGGATGTAAAAAAAACTGATAGTTTGACTGGTTAGTACAAATCAAGCCGACTGAACAATAAAACTTGATGGGTTACTTGTTCATTAAGACTTTGTTATTGTATGCAATTTGTTTTAGTATATTGTATGTTTTTGTGTTTAAATTTGATAAAAGTAAACAAAGTAATTGATAATTATTGCTAATAGAAATTGTTAATTAATTTAAAATTTATAAAATTATAAATTACTATACTTATAAATTTAGATATTTTCTTTAAATAAAATTTGATTTAAATTTAAGCATTTTGATGATTTTTTAGTGAGATTTTGTTATTGTATGTATGTATGTATATTAGGGTAGGCTTTTCGCTCGGATCAGCATCTAATAGTGAAATTATGTTGTATTTTAACTTCAAATGGAAGACTGTAAAATATTATTCAATTATTTTGAGGGTAAGAGCCCGCGCATCGCCGCCAAAGTTTGTAAATGCGTTTATATGGGAAAAATGGCACTTTTTGGAGTTTTTTCACAAAATGAGGCTTTAAGTATTAATTATTGCACCATTTTATAGCAAAATCGTAATGTCTACAAAATTGTCTTTCCAAAAAGATGGAAAAACTCAAAATTCGTTAAACAAATTTTGAGTTATTAAAATTTCCCCCGAGAATTTTGTGATTCTGAAGACATATAAAAGTAAATATAAGAAAATTTTTGTTAGTTTTGAAAAATTTTACAAAAAAATATTATGTTTATCTTTATAAGGTTCATAAATGTCCAAACATCCATGAAAAGTTATTTCTGATAAAATTTCCGAAATTAAAAATCATTAACACTCTAAAAACCGGGGTCAAAATCAAGTTTTTGTATATTTAATATTCTTCATTAAAAATAGCAAAATATTGTGTATTTAATTATGAATTCATTTTGACAAACTACACGAAAATATATCCAGAAATCTAGGAATCAAACTTCTTTAAAAATTAACCCTCTGTCATACTTGGGGTCAATTCAAGACCGATTTTTTAAACACTACAAAAAACACTTTTAAAAAGGAATTTTCTAAAATTAATTTTCTTAAAGATTTAATGGATATATATTAGGGTTGTCAATTATTCGTGTTAAAATTATTCGAATAAAAATGTACTATATTTTTTTTATTTGAGTAGTCGATTAAATTTTAAAAATTATTCGATTATTCAAACGAATAACGAATAAAAGTTTTTATTGGAATAATCTAATAAAATATAAATAAAATTTGCAAAACACCTTCAAAATCTTAAAATAAAACGGTTTTCGTACATACACTTATAAATCAGTAACTTAGATGAATCTCAACCTTTTTTAAATTTCTCAAAGAATTTAAAAGTGGAAGCTGAGGCCTTTATAATGATATATACGATGTTTAGCTAACCTGTTTTGCAGACATTTTTACAAACTGTTTTATATAAGAAAATCGTACTATTTATTAATGTATTAGAAACTGGCCACTATCGGGCCCGTTGTGCGCTGCTTTTAATGGAAGAAAAAGGTTTTTTGGTAAAAAAAACAACATAGTGTCGACTGAATGTATTATCTTTCAATGTTCTGAAACTCAGTTCCTAAGAATTTCCCAATCAAATGTTCCGCTTGATCAAGACATTCTATCTGGACTCAGTGTTTCAAAGTTTCTGACATATTCTGTGTCTGGCATGCGATCAGGAGATGATTGTTTATAGCTTTCCAATGTGTCCAGTATACATTGATGACGTGTCCTATAACTGATTTTGGACATTTCACCTAAAGTGATGTGACGTTCGGTTGTAAGTGCCGCCTCATATTTTAAATATGTTTCAATCGGTGGAATATTTAGCAACGTTTCTGGAGCCTTGCTTGCCACTTGTACCCAAGCAGCAAGTATGCTGAACTCCCTGTTGTAGTTTGATATTACACTTTTTGTCCAAAGAAGTCAACCCGATTATTGAAGCATAAGCTAGAATTAGTCTAATTACACTTTAATAAAACCAATGTTTTATAGTAGGACTAAGACCCCATTTCATGCCTACAGTTCTCCTACACATCGCCCAGGAAACAGGGTTCAGTATATTTAGAAATTGTCTTTCTTGTAAAAAGACAGATACTGAAACATTAAACAAAAATTAAGCAAACATTAAAAAAATTGAAGAATATCACTTTTAAAACTAGAACCATTTCATTTTTAACAAAACAAAAATTTTTATAAACTGCAAAAAGTAGTAAAAGTTTTGTTTCAATTATAACATATCTTTATATTTAGATTTGTGTTACAAAATATTAACATAATTTCAATGCTATGTATAATAAAATATTCGTAAAAAGTAACATTCAAATATTATTCGAATATTCGATTAATCGGCAAAAATTGTTCGAATTATTCTTTATTCTAAATTGAAAATTTTTTGTTCGTTCGAAGAAAAACAAATTTTTTTCCTCGATTAATCGAATAATTTTTATTCGAATGACAACCCTAATATATATCCAGTATTTGGTTTATCGTATTATTTGAATGTAGTAAAAAATAACTTCTAAGAAGTTTCATCAATATCCATCAACAAATTAACAACATCATGCTCTTATTTCTTCAAGATAATAAAATTCAAAAATTTGATTTTGACACCGGTGTTTAGAGGGTTAATGATTTTTAGTTTCGAAAATTTGATTAGAACTAACTTTCCATGGACTCGGAAATAATAATAGCAATTTACTTGATCAAAATTAAGCAACAATTGGTAATAATATAATTTTTACTTAATTATTGGCAAAAATTGCATTTTTCCCGAAATCCTTCAAATTCACATCGGAGGTACGGTAAAACTATGAGAGGTATTAAGCTCATTCTTTCTGTGTTTAATTCTTATATATATCCTTTATAATATCCAGCATAGAAAACTTAAATTTTTAATAATCCATTTAAAAAAAATTTTTAAAGTTTGAAAATGGAGTTTTGGATGCTGTTAAAATAATGGCCCTTTTTTGACCACAGACTAAACCGAGTAAGCGTTATCCAATTTGAACAAAAATTCGTACTAGCACATTTATGAACCTTATAAAGATAAACATAATATTTTTTTGTAAAATGTTTCAAAACTAACAAAAATTTCCTTATATTTACTTTTATATGTCTTCAGAATCACAAAATTCTCGGGGGAAATTTTAATAACTCAAAACTTTTTTAACCAATTTTGAGTTTTTCCATCTTTATGGAAAGACAATTTTGTAGACATTACGATGGTGCAATAATTAATACTTAAAGCGTCATTTTGTGAAAAAACTCCAAAAAGTGCCATTTTTCCCATATAAACGCATTTACAAACTTTGGCGGCGATGCGCGGGCTCTTACCCTCAAAATAATTGAATAATATTTTACAGTCTTCCATTTGAAGTTAAAATACAACATAATTTCACTATTAGATGTTGATCCGAGCGAAAAGCCTATTTTCGACCCACCCTAATATACATACATACAATAACAAAATCTCACTAAAAAATCATCAAAATGCTTAAATTTAAATCAATTTTTATTTAAAGAAAATATCTAAATTTATAAGTATAGTAATTTATAAATTTTAAATTAATTAACAATTTCTATTAGCAATAATTATCAATTACTTTGTTTACTTTTGTCAAATTTAAACACAAAAACATACAATATACTAAAACAAATTGCATACAATAACAAAGTCTTAATGAACAAGCAACCCATCAAGTTTTATTGTTCAGTCGGCTTGATTTGTACTAACCAGTCAAACTATCAGTTTTTTTTACGTCCCTTAGTAAGAAACGAAACCAAGAACTAAGCAATACGTAAGCAGCACACGCACATCTGTTTTTACTGTTCAGTCGTTGTGTTCAGTTCGGCTGAGTTGAAAAACTTAACATGGCCGCTGCTTGTGTGTGTTTGGCTGCTGAAGAAAAACAAAACCACTTGCAAGTTATTGCAGCAATGTGTTGACACGGTTGACTGACTTCAGGTAGCTTGTAAGGGGAAATTTTAACGAGTTACTATTTTTTAATCATGGTACTAAATTTAGTCAAATATTTAGTAATTTGCGACTGCAATTAGCAGTTTTTTGATTTTAACTATACCATTGTTAATAGACTTAATATCATATACGCTTTTATTGTTATCTTTGGGATCTAATTCAACAAAAAACATTGAGAGAGGCTGTTTTGTAATACGACTTCTTGCATTAGCAATAGATCTTACTTGGTGACCTAACAATAATAGTTCTGCCTTAATATCTTCTGTCGGAGTTGAATGATGAAGGCCCTTAATAACAATTCTAAAGGCTTTTTCTTGCTTTAACTGAAAGATATGGAAGCTTATTTTTGCACTTTCTAAATATTTTACTATCTTTCTGTAAGTATCTACATTTTTAACCATTAAGCGAACCTCACCTTGTCTTAAAGACTTATAATTAAAATCATCTTGTGATATTACAGAACTTATTTTCTTAACCATAACGCTTATATTTTCCACATTTGGTATATAGATTGGTGGCGGCTTTGGTATTGATTTCTCTTCATCACATTCTTTGTCATCTACGTCTAGAGCTGCAAATTTGTTGCTAGAAGATGTACCAGGCTGGTTTGAAAAATAAGCTCGTTTTTTTTCATATAATTTTGGCGATACATTCAATTTGCGCTTGCTTGGTACAGATTGCCAAACTTGATCATCATCATCATCATTATCACCACTGCTTTCTTCACTTAAATTAACTTCATCAGTCATAATGCTGGCAGTTTAACTAACACTGTTTTTGTAAACCATAAGCAGGTAGAATTCTTTTGTAAATACACTGCACTGTGTAATACACTGCACTGTTTTTGGGATATTCACTAAACCCTTTGTTATTTTCAATATTTTGAATTGTTTTTATTGTTTTTAAATATTGTCTGCTTTCAACTATTGTTGTAAAACATTCGTTGAATGTTTTTTGTAATTTTACTTATTTTATTTTAGAAAAATATGTATAATTTGTTTTTTTTTTAACTGATATTTTTTTAAACACCAGAATAATGTTTTGCAAATTGTTTTTGGATTTTAAATAAAGTTTTAATTTTGTTCAAATATTGTCACAATGCACTTCTGTTATTGATGACGGTCAAACAAAGACTATGGTCATTAAATTTGGAATGAAGAATTATGTTATGTTTTTAGGCAATAATGAGCGTTAAAGTAATTTTCTGAAGGGGACCTTGTATATGCGGTAGGGTCAATTATAGACCGATCCTCACTAAATTTGGTAGAGAGATTTTGGCTCGCATAAAACTTATTTGTGTCGAATTTCGTCACTATATTCATATTTTTGAGCCAGTAATGAGCGTTAATGTCATTTTCAGAAGGGGGCCTTATATGGGTGGTAGGGTCATTTATAGGCCGATCCTAAAAAAAAATTGTGAAAAAGTTTTGGTTCGTAAAGTCAATTATGGACCTATCCACATAAAAGTTTGTAAAGAGATTTTAGCTCGCGTGGAACTTAATTGTGTACAATTTTATTGCTATATTCGTATTTTTTAGTCAGTAATGAGCGTTAAAGCCATTTTCTGAAGGGGACATTGTCATTTATACGCCGATTCTAAAAAAAATCGTAGAAAGGTTTTGGTTCGTAAGGAACTTACTTATACCGAATTTCATCGCTATACTCGAGTTTTTAGGCCAGTGATGAGTGTTAAAGTCATTTTCTGAATAGGACCTTATATGGGGGTAGGGTCAATTATGGACCGATCCCCCAAAAAATTAGTAGAAAGATTTTGGCTCATATGAAACTTATTTATGTCGAATTCCATCGCTATACTCGTTCTTGCCAATTAAAGCTGTTTCTTGGAGGTCCACTAGTATGGGAGCTATCCGAAACAGTGGACCGATATTAAACATTTTCAATACCACATAGATTTTTTTCATGTGTGAAAATTACTATTCACTGTGTAATATTTTACCTGACAAACGAATTTGTCCTAAATAATCATATTGACACTTAAGTGGCTCCGTCAAAAATTGAGGACTCTAACTGTTATATTTTCTCAGATATACAAATTAAAGACTTTCTTATGTGGGAGGTGCCACTCCCACTATAGCTACCCCGACCAGTTTTCCCATATGTTCATATGGATGTCTAAGTTGTCCATACAAAATTTGAAGACTACTTTATTTAAAATGTACATTAGTGAAATATCAACTCATATTCTCGAAAATATTACAAAAAATGCGATTTTCCCGAAATCCGCTGAGTTCAAATCTCAGGTACAGCTAAACTGAAAGAAATATAGATCTAATTTTTTTTTGCCGTTTAATATCCTTATCTATTGTCTATAAACACCATGAGATCTCCTAAACATTTTTAAATTTGTTTAACAAAGTTTAAAAGAAACTGAAATTGGAGATTTGAAACGACCGTTGAAAAAATCAAACTTTATTGACCATAGGTGGGAAACAGTTTGCGTTATCTTATAAAGACAAAAACAAATATTCGAGTAATTAAAGATATATTTTTTGTAACAAAATGTTTTTTTTTTCAGAATATATAAAAAAAAGTAATTTTTATTGACACATTTCGAATTTATGTGCTGTGAGACGCGTTAATGGCCGAGGGAATTTGCAATAATTTTTAAATTTTTCAAGCAATTTTTGTGTTTTATATCTTTCCGAAATGCTTACTATGTGTACATTACGACTCCTTTACAATAAAGTGCAAAATTTATTACTAAATGGCCAAATTTTAGCAAAAACTGAAAAAATCTATATTTTCCCCTTGTAAATGCACTTGGAAACTTCAGAGCCGTTGCGCCACCTGTTAACGTTATCCTATCATCCTAATTTTTTTATGACATAGTTTTACAACCCAGAGAACAATTCTAGAGGGTGGACTGGCAAAATTCGCAACTTCGTTTTCTTGGAGCACTCTAATGTAAGTATATGGGCAATTTCGTGTCAAGTGACCCAAATTAAAAAATCGATTTTTCTGCTCTATCGGCCAAAATCTGACAGTCAAGATCTGACGGAGTTAACGGGGGTCAAAGTATGACAGTTTGGACATACAGGGTTTTTTTTAAATAAAAGAGACCATTTTGAAAAAATATATACAAATCGGTTTTTAAATTTAGGTCACTTGATACGAAATTTTCTATATAAAAATAGATATTGTGAAATACACAAAAAATGTTTCATTCCAACATTTATTATTATACCCAACATCAAAAAAGATGGGGGGTATATTGTTTTTGTCGTTCCGTTTGTAACACATCGAAATATTGGTCATAGACCCACAAAAGTATAGTATATATATTCTGGGTCCTTATTAAATTCTAAGACGATCTAGCCATATCCGTCCGTCTGTCTGTCAGTCTGTTGAAAGCACGATAGAGTCCGAACAGAATTAGCTAGGTTGAAAATTTCCACAAATATTCTCTATAGATAAGATTTGTTTGGTATTGAAAATGGGCAATATTGGCCCACGTTTTCGGATAGCCCCCATACAAGTGTGCCTCCGAAAAAGGGCTTTAACGGGCATGTCTGCTTTAAAAGTACGAGTAATATGAGCCAAAATCTTCCGACTAAATTTTATGAGGATCGGTCCATAATTGACCTTACCCCCATATAAGGTCCCTCTAAGAAAACGACTATAACGCTCATAACTTGCATCTAAACGATAGAAATGAAACGAAATTCGACATAATCAAGTTTTAGCGGAACTAAAATCTCTCTGAAAATTTTTATGGAGATCGGCCTATAATTGACCGTACCCCCATAGAAGGTTCCCCTAAGAAAATTACTTTATAGCTCATAACTTGATTCAAAATTGCAGTAAATCAACGAAAGTCAGCATAAACAAGTTTTAGAGGGACATAAATTTCTCTATTAAATTTAATGATGATCGGTCCATTATTGACCCTATATAAGCTCCTCTTCAGAAAATGACTTTAACGCTTATAACTTGCTTCAAAATGGTAGTTAAGTGGTAATAAGTTTTAGGGGAACTAGAATATCTCTCCCATATTTTATGGAGATCGGCCTATAATTGACCCTACCCCCCAATATAATGTTCCACTCAGAAAATTCCTCTAAAGCTCATAACTTTCTTCAAGATCTCAGTAAATCATCGAAAGTCAACATAAACAGGTTTTAGAGGAACTAAAATCTCTCTGACAAAATTTATGAGGATAGTTTCATAATTGACCCTACCTCCGATGTAAGGTCCCCTCATAAAATTAATATAACGCTCATAACTTGCAGCAAAATAATAGTAAAGCTACGAAATTCGACGTAAACAAGTTTTCGGGGTACTAAAATCTATGTGCCAAAATTTATGGAGATCGGCCCATAATTGACCCTACCCCCCACATAAGGTTCTTCTCAGAAAATTACTTAAAAGTTCATAATTTGCTTCAAAATTCCAGCATATCAACGAAATTGACATAAACATGTTATTTAGAAACTAAAATATCTCTGCCAGATATTAAGAGGCTCGGTCCATTATTGATTCTACCACCATAAAAGGTCCTCCACATAAAATGGCTTCAACGCTCATAACTATAACTTGATTCAACATAAAAAAACAACTACTTCAAAATTATAGTAAAGCAATAAAGATCGACATAAACAAGTTTTATAGAAACATAATTCTAATTGTATTTTTGAGAATCGGTCCATAATTTATCTTATCCCTTTAAAATGGCCTTTTTCATAGAATGACACTACCACCCATAAGTGACGATAAAATTCATGATGAACTAGTTTTGTAGGATCTAAAATCTTTCTGTCAAATATTATGAGTATCGGGTCATATAGGATCATTATTGAAACCAAAATCTTAGGAGGATCGGTCCAAAATTTACTATAAGTAAATTTACAGGACATCAAATCATTAAAAAAAAATTATTAAATATGAGAAAATAAGTACTACCATCACCCTGACTATATGTATTACTATTTATATATGACAAATCAGTTTGGAAGAAATACAATAAATGATTATATTGTGGTAAAAAAATATCGATTTATATAGTATAGGTCCACTTTCCGAAATTCACTTGAAATTTAAGACACATGATTTGATGTTGGGTATATAAGATTCGTCACAGCCGAATATAGCACTCTTACTTGTTTTTCAATTTAAATGACCAATATATTCGGAAAAAATGCGGAGTAATTTATTATTACAAAAAACTTATTTACATATGTTAAATTTTTATACCCTCCACAAACATGAGTGGTGATAGAGGGTATATATGACTTTGTCATTCCGTGTGTAACACCAAGAAATATTCATCTGAGACCCAACAAAGTATATATGTATATTCTTGGTCCTTTTAATTCTGATTCGATTTAGCTATGTCCGTCCGTCCATCTGTCTGTGTAAAACACGCTCACGTAAAAACGAAGTGAAATAAATTATTCAAATTTGTCCAGAATATTCCCTATTATCCTAGGCAGTTTGAAAACGAGCAAAATGAATCATGAAATATGAATCAAAATTTAAAACAACTTAAAAAAATAAGCATTTTTACACATTCTGTTGTAATTTTCACGAAAACTATGCAATATAATTACATGAAAATCATCGCGCATTTGTTTTTACACAAGAACTTTATTCCTTTTGAAAATTTCCCCAATCGGTCCACAATTTCTTATACCTCCTATGCAAAAGTACATATTCCCGGAAAATGAGTTTATTGTTAATAACTTACGTCAGAATGTTGATATCTTCAGAAAATTTTACAAATTAAAATACTATGACAATAGAATTCATGTAGAAAAAAATTTTCTCGATCGGACCATAATTGGAAATAGCTCCCATACAAGGTTCCCTCCCGAAAATCACTTAAACTCACATAACTCTTTACTAAATTAAGATATCTATATAAAATTTTGTACAAGTATTGCTGTTATATACAGAAATGTTACATTTTTTCACGATCGATTCATATTTGGTCATAGCTCCCATACAAGGTTCCCTTCCGAAAATCACTTAAACGCACATTACTCATTACTAAATATTGATATCGATACATTTAGCACAAATATTGCTCTTATATACATAAATCATTATATTTTTTTTTAACGATCGTTCCATATTTGGTCATAGCTCCCATACAAGGTCAGCTCCAGAAAATTACATGAATGCACAATATTCATTACCAAATATACATAATTTTTTTTTACGATCGGACCATAATTAGGCACAGCTCCCGTACTATGGTCCTCTTACGAAAATCACTTAAACGCACATTACTCGTTACCAAATAAAGCTATTGATACAAAATTTTGCACAAATATTAGTTTTGTATTACAAAAATTATATTTTAAGATTTTTTCACTATTGGTTCATAAAATAGGTGCCATCGGTCCCATTCCGAAAATCACTTAAACACACATTACTTATTACTAAATTACGATATAGATACAAAATTTGACTGAAATACAGAAATGTTACTAGGTCCTGCCCCGAAAATTTTAATTTCCTTAAATCTTTTACACAAATTATTAAATATCGCTAAAGCATATCTTAGGGCGTTTGTAATGAAAATGACGTTTTAATGTTCAATAAATCTTGCAATTGTAACAGATTTAAGCTGTTTAAGTCTTGGGGTTTTTCTATTTAAGACATGAGAAATCTTATTTCTATAAATATTTGATCAATTAAAAAAGTATTAATATAAAAGTAGCTGGTGGAGGGTATTTAAGATTCGGCACTGCCGAATATAGCACTTTATTTGTTTTCCGATATCTTTACATATCTTTATAATTTAAAAAGGAAATTTATTACAATTACTATAAGACCCCAGCAAAAACTGGGTAATGGCTTTCAATTGTAATTACTTATCTAACAACATACTTTTCAATGACAACTACATATCGTCTGGATTACATAGAAGTAGTCTAATAAGGTCTTACTAACAATGTGTTATATAAATACTTCTTGCTAGTGAAAATATAGAAGCTGTATATGTTTTTTTTTTTTGATGCCATTTACAATGACTACTTTTTCTAATTACTTGTAATCGTTTGTGGTAAGTACTTGCCTCCAATGACATCACCGTGTTAAAATAATGATTAAAAATGATACTGTGTAATTAAATTTTGGCATTTTAACCCCTTACATGGCAATGAAAGTTTTTACTGGGACCCTTAAGGAATAATTTTTATTTTTGTTCTTCTTTCTGGGTCTGGGAGAAAGTTAACTAGTTATATATAAGCTTTTACAAAAGCTATTTCCTAACACTTTAACTGTTATAAAGTTTAACATTTTATGCTACAACTTTTTAACATAAACTTAAACAACAGTAAAGAAATAAATGTTATGTTAATGCCGTTGCTTAAGCTTAAGCTTTTTGAAACTTTTTGTATCTCTTAAAAAAGCTTTCATTCGGAAACAGTGTGGCCAAATATTTTGTGGTTAAATATACGTGGGGAGAGATATAGTTTGTTCGAATAATTAAAATTTAGCACATTTCAAAGAACGGTTTAACTGCTTAAATCCCATAGGGCTTGGTACAGTATTAGTTTAATTCCTTATAAAACGTAAATTTTGAAAATTAGAAAATTATATGTTTCATACGAACCTCATTTGCAATTTAATTAAAATACTCTACTTTAGGATAGTTATATAATATATTTAAAAATTTATTTACAAAACGGAAAGAATTAAAACAAATATTTATTGTAACCAAAATAAAAAAATTCAAATAACTGCTCGTATATATGTATGTGTATGTATGTTTTATTTTAAAGTTTATATATTATTTTTTTAAATTATTTGCAAATTATAAATGTAGTTTGTTTATTTTTTAATAATAATTTATTCTTTCATTTATACTCTTACTACATCAATGGTTAAAATAACGATTTGTATGTTTATTTCATTCTATATTATAATTTATTTATGTTTTTTTTTATATAATTATTTATATTTGTATAAGTTTGTTATTTGTTTTTTTTTATTATATTTTTATATGTATAATAGAATATGCTGCTGTACAATATTAATTAATTTTTATAATTATTATTTTTTTATCAAATATTTTTTTGTTTTTTTTTATCTTTTAACATTTTTCTGATTATAGTACACATTTATATTTATTTCATTTTCTTATATTTTTTATTTTATGAGTTAAACATCCATAAACTTTAACAATTTAATATTTTTATGTATATTATGGTTTTAGCTTTAAAAATATATCTTTTTATATATATTTTCAGGCATTTCGCTTGTACTTAATTTGTAAAGTTGACAGATTTTTCTAATAAAAATATTTTTTTTTTATTATTTTATTTATGTTTGGCCCCCGAAAGTAAGAAAAAAAATTTAAAATTATTTGCAAAAAATCTAATATTAAAAATAAATTAAAAGTAAATAATAAAAGGGAGAGCATAGTAAATATAATTATTATAATTTTATTTTGATTTATTATATAGTAGATGTATATTATTTATATTTTATATATACCACACATTAAGTTTTTAGTTTTTTTTTTTTTTTAATAGATTTAAAATATATTTTGTCTACGTATTTTATTTTAAGATTTTACTTTTAAAATGAAGCGTTTTATTTTACAGAGCTGGATACATTTTACATACATTTAGTGAGTAAATAGTTTTAAATTAAAATTTATCACTCGCTCACTCAGTATAAGACTGTCATAAGTCAAGAATTTTAAAATAGAATTAATATAAATATTTTGTAAAAATTTTTAAAATTTAAAGTTTTAAGTGTTGACTTACTGTCTTGTACAAAGTGTGGTAGAGTTTAATCAATTTTCGAATTTTATTTTAGTAAATAATAATAATAATAATAACGTTGGATAATCTAGTATGTATTTTAAAAGATATAAAAACCAAAAATTGGTAAATACAAATATTCATTAAATTTCATGTGCGTTTGGGGACTTTTTATTTTAGTTACATGATAAGTTTTGTTCAATAAATAATTCAACTTTAAATGAAATAACAAAATAAATATTTAATTCTATAAATAAATATTTTTTTAACTTTTTAATAAAAATATAATTAAGGAAAATAACTAAATGACTTGTAATTTTAAAGAATTACAATTAAATATGAATAATTTTTAAAAATTTTCTTAAAATTCTTACACATATTTAAGTAGATGATTACTCAACTAAGAAAGTTTTTAGCTAAAATCAATTAAAATTTTTCTAGAAAACTATGGTACCACAGGGTATTCAAACGATTAATCGTCGATCTGTTAATTGATAGATTTTTGACGATTCAACGAATAAAAATTAATGATCAATATCTAAAAATAAAGGAAAGTATTTAATAAATACTTTCCATAAATCCATAATCAATCCAATTTCGAAAAATATTAAGTGTAATTTTAAAAATTTCGAACAAAAATAAACAATTTTCAGCATGATTTTATTGCGGTTCAAAGTTCATATTACTAAAAATATTTTCTTAGAGGCATGATATTTAATATTGTATAATTTTTATCTAGCCATCCGATTGTATTAATTTTGGCCTCAAAGTAATAGTTATTTGTTATAATAAAGATCTATTCAGATAATAAACAAATAAGTCAAAATAGTGTAGCTATGTATATCCGGCCATATGATTTCCTACACAAGTTGTTCAGTTTTAAGCTGAATATTTTTATTAAGCCTAATTTCTGATATTTATAGAATTTCATAGAATGAATAATCTTGTCATGAATTAAACATATTAATAGTACATATAGAATTTGATCGGGCAATTTTGTTGCCAAACATAATCATTTATATCGGATTTTATCTTAATACCAATATATTAAAGCGATTTTTTTCAATAAACCGATTTTTTGAAAAAGTACTTCTTACAACGACGCTTCCATAATAAACAGATTACAATTCGGTGAAACGATTCTATACTTCCATTAAATTAAATTAAATTAAGGAAGTAAATTTCTGATGGGACAAAGTTCAATTTTCGTCATTCTATAAAATGTTCCTATATTTTATATCTTTCTGTGACAAAAAATGCAGAAATGACCAGAAAATCAGCAACAGTATCTCTCTCAAAAATAATGACATCATTTATAAAAAAAATGTTTGTTCCAAATTGTTTTTTCGCGAAACAGTTGTGTAAGAAAATTTAACTTTATAGTAAAATCTGAAGGGCTTAGATTTACCGAGAAAAAGGCTAACGGAATCAATTGTTAGTTTCTATTTCTGTACGTATAAATAACCTATTAAACAGCTTTTAGACGGCCAAATTATAAAAAAGCATATAATATTTTGGTAAGTAGTCCACATAGCAGTCAATAGACCAATCAGCAGTCTAGACTATAGTCTAGTCTTTAGTTTAATCTATATACTAATCTATAGTCCAGTCTATAGTCTAGTCTAGTCTATATACGAATATAAAGTCCAGTCTATAGTCTAGTTTAGTCTATAGTGTAGTCTATAGTCTAGTCTATAGTCTAGTCTATAGTCTAGTCTATAGTCTAGTCTATAGTCTAGTCTATTGTCTAGTCTATAGTGTAGTGTATAGTCTAGTCTATAGTCCAGTCTATAGTCTAGTCTATAGTCTAGTCTATAGTCTAGTCTATAGTCTAGTCTATTGTCTAGTCTAGTCTAGTCTAGTCTAGTCTAGTCTATAGTCTAGTCTATAGTTTAGTCTATAGTCTAGTCTAGTCTATAGTCTAGTCTATAGTCTAGTCTATAGTCTAGTCTATAGTCTAGTCTATAGTCTAGTCTATAGTCTAGTCTATAGTTAGTCTATAGTCTAGTCTATAGTCTAGTCATAGTCTAGTCTATAGTCTAGTATCGTCTAGTCTATAGTCTAGTCTATAGTCTAGTCTAGTCTAGTCTATAGTCTAGTCTATAGTCTAGTCTATAGTCTAGTCTATAGTCTAGTCTATAGTCTAGTCTATAGTCTAGTCTATAGTCTAGTCTATAGTCTAGTCTATAGTCTAGTCTATAGTCTAGTCTATAGTCTAGTCTATAGTCTAGTCTATAGTCTAGTCTATAGTCTAGTCTATAGTCTAGTCTATAGTCTAGTCTATAGTCTAGTCTATAGTCTAGTCTATAGTCTAGTCTATAGTCTAGTCTATAGTCTAGTCTATAGTCTAGTCTATAGTCTAGTCTAGTCTAGTCTATAGTCTAGTCTATAGTCTAGTCTATAGTTAGTCTATAGTCTAGTCTATAGTCTAGTCTATAGTCTAGTCTATAGTCTAGTCTATAGTCTAGTCTATAGTCTAGTCTATAGTCTAGTCTATAGTCTAGTCTATAGTCTAGTATATAGTCTAGTCTATAGTCTAGTCTATAGTCTAGTCTATAGTCTAGTCTATAGTCTAGTCTATAGTCTAGTCTATAGTCTAGTCTATAGTCTAGTCTATAGTCTAGTCTATAGTTAGTCTATAGTCTAGTCTATAGTCTAGTCTATAGTCTAGTCTATAGTCTAGTCTATAGTCTAGTCTATAGTCTAGTCTATAGTCTAGTCTATAGTCTAATCTATAGTCTAGTCTATAGTCTTGTCTAGTCCATAGTCTTGTCTAGTCCATTGTCTTGTCTAGTCTATAGTCTTGTCTAGTCTATAGTCTAGTTTATGGTCTAGTCTATAGTCTAGTCTATAGTCTACTCTATATCTAGTCTATAGTCTTGTCTAGTATATAGTCTTGTCTAGTCTATAGTCTTGTCTAGTCTATAGTCTTGTCTATAGTCTAGTCTATAGTCTAGTCTATAGTCTTGTCTAGTCTATGGTCTAGTCTATGGTCTAGTCTATAGTCTAGTCTATAGTCTTGTCTAGTCTATGGTCTAGTCTATGGTCTAGTCTATAGTCTAGTCTATAGTCTAGTCTATAGTCTAGTCTATAGTCTTGTCTATAGTCTAGTCTATAGTGTAGTCTATAGTCTAGTCTATAGTCTAGTCTATATTCTAGTCTATAGTCTAGTCTATAGTCTAGTCTATAGTCTAGTCTATAGTCTAGTCTATAGTCTAGTCTTTAGTATTGTCTATAGTCTAGTCTAAAGTCTAGTCTATAGTCTCGTCTCCTGAATATAAAGCGTGTGGTAAAGGAAGTGAAATGTTTAAAAATTCGTTACATTTCAAGTAATATGTGATTTACAGACAAAAAGACAATTTTATATGTTAAATTTGAACTATCAGCATTCAAAGAAGTAATATGTTTCACAAATTACCTATAAAGGTAATTCTTTAAAAAAAATAATATTGCTCCGAACTATAAGCAAGAAAATATATGTGATAAAATTTTAGATTTTACAATACATATTATCATAATTGTAACTTGCTGTAAGTTGCATACATTTTTTTTATATATATTTAGGTAAATATGTATATATATTTACTTATATTAAGAAATACATAGTAATACAAACATGTAACATTCATTGCAAACATTTAACAATTAAAAACATAATTGGCATTAATCAAAACACAGCCAAACACTTTATTTCTTCTTTTCTTAAAAAAATCAATTTTCAAAACAATTTTAAAAATCTTAAAAATTAAAAAATAACACATATTTTTCAAGTTTTTCGTTTAGGTTTTCAAACACTGAGAGTAAATTTAAATGAAAAAGCAAAAAACTTTGTTATAAATATTTTATAAAAAATAATTAAATTTTTAATGTGGTTTTAAATGTAATGTTGAAAATATTAATAAATACTAGTAGGTTTAATAGAGACTCTCAGTGTTAAGAAGTTTTATTTTAAATTTTTTTTAATTGATTTTTGATTATATTTACTGTATTTATTTTCATTTCATTATATCAATATTGTTTCATTATTGTAAATTTGTTGAATTTTATTGGCCTTCTGTTGCTTAATTTGATTTTGAATATATATTCCAATTTCATGCATTTTATTTGTTCATCTTAAATTTGTTGGGTTGTTGTTTCTGTTGAGACTGGTGTTCCTTTATTTTGTCCTTTAAGCCCCTGAATTTGTTTTGATAAATTTTATTGTATTTTTCTGATGTTGAATTTGTAAAAAAAATTACTGCATTTTCTTTTCTTCATGGGCTTTTTTGACAATTGCCAATTTGGAATGAGGGGAAGCGGGCGATAGAGTACGATAGGGTGCTTCTTTTGTACCGTGTAATACCAAAGACCAATCAATGAGCCAACCAGATCGTGGTTGATTTGAATTGAAACGAGCCTGTAAGAAAGTTTATTAGTTTTATTTAGTGTCCATTAATGTAAATAATTATCTATTTATATTACCTCTAATTTCCATGTGCCATGAGGATATTCACCCCACGAGTGTGTTGTCATGAAGGGCCATTTGGTAAAACCATCCCGATGATCATCATCATTAGTACGACGTGAAAGAATCATTGATCTAAAATAAGGTTTTTAAAAATTTAATAAAATAACTGAGTAATGTATATCAAGATGGACTCTATATATTTACATATATTAAACGAAACATTATTACAAGTGTAGGGACATTTGTTATGGAACTAAGTTCGTACCAAAGTATACTTCTCAGAAGGATTGAGACGAGCTTAAGCCTCAGAATTTCACCGTCACAACCGAGATTTTAGATATCGTGTTTTGAAATTTTATAAAACGCCATTTTTAGCTCTTTTTATGACGTTATAAAAGCTCCAAGGCAAAGTTGTTTATAAAATTTCGCATTTATTTTACAAAAAAGGTTATACTTTCCAATTTATCATAATTTTACACAAAAATCTGCTGTTGTTTCTGAGATATCATCCGTTAAAAATAACGGACAGACATTGTTGAGTCGAATCAGAAAGTGATTTTTAGTCGATTAGAACATTTTCAGATTGGCGTTGATCCAATATTTTTTTTTCATTATAAACAATATTTGCAAAGCATAATACCCTTCGAACTACAATAGTGTAGGGTATTAGTATCATGAATAAACTGAAAACAGTGAGTTTTCAACATTTAGCTGAAGATATCTCGAAGAAGAAAGAAGATGACAGATGACATATAATATTTTATAAATTAAGTTATTTTAAGGGCCATAAATGGCGTTTTTATAAATTTCTGTGCACGATATCTCAAATCGAATTCAGTGCGACTTAATCCTTTAGGAAACTTTAACTTGGTCTCAGGGTATAGAATTTTTTCAAATCATGCCAAAACTCTGTATTTTAAAATGATACGATTATATACATATCAAGATTCTTAAAAGATTTTGGATTCTGAAGCCAATTTAATATCAAAGAGTAAGTCAATAGTACTTCGATTATCATAAAATTTTGTAGACAATTCCAGTTTTAACTAAAATTTGTTTCTGTCTCCTTTGACTTACCTTGTTCCCATGGGTGACGTTAGGAATAATTCCAAATCACCACGCCTTGAAGCATTCGCTGATATAACTGCTTGCACATGTTCCAAATAGTTTACTTCGGTATCGGTGCCTTTGCAGGCATCCGTTTTAATTTCCAAATATAAGGAACGACCAGAATAAATAGGACTGAAATTTAAAACAAGTTACTCAATCAATATAAAATCTTCTAAAATAATTAATCACACTTAATACTTACTGTGCATCTATAATATCTCCAGCTTCACAATGATATCTAGCAGGTACAGTATGCCACTGTTTGGCTAAAGTCACCATACCACCAGCATCCAAAACGCCGAAACCAAACAAATGATTAAATTCCAAACCCACACCATTCATTGTCCAGTGGAAACGATTTTTAGCATCGAATAGAGAATTACGTTTAGAAGTCAAAACTGTCAAGTGCTGTATATCACGCCAGGTTAATTGGGGACTAAAGAAGAGATTATATAAAGGTAAATATAACAAATTTATAACTATTCAAAGTTTACATACTTGGCTTCCAAAGCTAAAGCAAATACACCAGCAGCCTCTGGAGCTGCAGCACTAGTACCCGAATGAGTGGTTGTACATTTGCCATATAAATCTGTGGTGGCTACACCAGTATTGGGATCCTTGGCCCCATTACTGAATGTACTGGCTAATGTTGAACTGCAACTTTCATCGTAATGAGCATTTTGACCATCATTAATGGCACTGTTAATGGAAATTGTCCACATAGAAGCCGCATAGCCATCACAATTGCAATCATCCTCCTCGCCACCATCTCCCGAAGCCCATACATAAATATTACCTAAGCCATTACGACCCTATAGCATGAGAGGGGGTAAGCAAATTTACAAGTTGTTAAAACCACAGAAACCACAAAGGAAATGTTTACACATGTATATTTTCACACAAATTGTTGCACACTATTACCTCATTAACACCCTGCACTATGGCACGCATGGTGGCATTACGCGGACCATCTACCGTTTTGCCATCATCGGTGGGACCCCACGATGCACTGTAAATGTGAATTTTATGTGGTTCATGGCCCATAGAATTTGCTTCAATTAAATCTGTCATATAAGGTTGATCCAACATGCGAATACCTTTAAAAGAAAAATAATAATAAAGTGTGATTTCCAATCAATAACAATTTTATTTTCATCTCACAGCAATATTTGATTTGACATAAAGAACATAAATATTTAACAAACATTTAGCACTTTTTATGATTCATACAATAAAAATCAATTTCGATAAAATGTAATATTTACACATTTAGTAAAAGTGTGTACCACCTACATATTTAGATATGAGAATCGGGACTAGAGTTGTTGGAAAGAAATTCAATTTCAATCGAAATCGAAAAGGTTCAGGTGTGCAAATATACTTGCAAACACAATAAATATGTAACTTGGGTCACCTATTTTCGATCAGAAATATATGTATATATGGAACTCAAGCGAAAAAGCTATAACTTTCAAATATAAAAATTAATCCGTTTTAGTTAAATTTTGAGGATTAGAATTACATATTTTCTTTAGTTACTTAAAATTAAAAAAAAATAGGAAAGTATAGTCGGGCATGGCCAACCATATGATACCCTACACCATTGAGTATGTTAAAAATGTGGATTATTTTTAATAATAAAGCTTTTAAGTTGTTTACCCTAATTCCGAAATATTTTAACAATTTGTTGACAAGGGTAAATATGGGCCTATCCTTATAAATTTTGGTACATGGCTTTACGTTTACATTAGAGTTATGTATGCTGGATTTCATCGTGATACCAGTGTTTATAAGTGACATATTGACCTTCAAGTCATTTTCTGAAGGGGACTTTGTATGAGGGCTAGGGTCAAATAAAATCCGATAATTACGAAAATCGGCAGTATTATTAAGACGTATGTATATAGAACAAAGTTTTGTCGATTTTTTTAGAGATACTACAATATTTAATATAATTATGTACTCAAAAGCCCTTTTCGGGGGATAGGATTGTATGGTGGCTAGGTGAAATAATGGACCGATTTCAACCAAATTATATTGAAAATTTCGACCTGTACCTTGCGCACAAGGTTTTCATGGACAGCCAGCCAGCCGGACAGACGGACGGACATGGCTTAATCGACTCAGAAAGTAATTTGTGTGCGTTACAAAGATCAGCACAAACGTATAATACCCTCCCCACTATAGTGGTGTAGTGTATAATTATATCATACAAATCTGATATTGTCGTTAAAATTTTTGAATCAGGATCATGGAACTACTTGGTACAATTTTAATACAAAACCTTGATGAATATGTATGTCCTCTGTATTTACACGCATTTTACTCTATTTGGTTTATTGTATGTACTATATGATTATTATTTACCTACTTTAACATATGTGTAAGTATATATCGTTAACTAAAACGCAAACGGTTATATCTAAAATTTTTAAATTTTTACAGGAGAAGCAAAAAAGTAAATAAACAAATTGTTTAATAGTGTTTATGATAGTTGACAACGGCGTATATAAAAATTGATAAATTGAACTTTTTACCTTTAATATTTAAATGTTTTTGTAGATAGGGTCTTTTGTTTTTTTTTTTCAATAAAATCGATAATTATGGCCGGAGGAGTCCAAATCTTGGTGTGAACATTTGTTTTAATGTAATATATAAGAATCAATAGTAAAATTGATTTTGAATTTTTGGTTAGTTAGGGCCGTTTCCGTTTCAGGTGACGATATGTAGATATGTGTATATTTATTATAAAAATTGTAAACACACACTTTTCCACAATATGACAGAATACAATGTCAATAAATATTGTTTGTCATAAATATTTAGCGATAACGAGCTTTGATTTGTTCTTGTCATAAACTATTACGAAACATTTAACTCAAATGAATAATTTGTATCTAGAAACATACTTATAAATATTTTGCTTATAAGCTACAATTCTATAGATACATACTATCAGAAAATCCCTTTATACACTGCCAAATAACAATTTAACAAAATGAACTTATGGTATTAGGAATGGGACTATAGAATGAAGGCAATCACATATTACAATGATAAAATAAATTAAATTGCTATTCACTTGGAGTATTTAAATGAATTAAAGGGCCTGTACAGAATCACCAAAACCTGAAACGTCGTAGAAATACATATGTATTATTCGTAAAAGTATTATGTAACAGCTTTTACCGACCTTGTTACAACAAAAAATACTATAGTCTTAGAATCTAATGTACTATTTATTGATGATGAAAAAATTAATAAAAATTTAAAGGTTATTTCAGAGAAATAAAACATAATCTATCCTAAGAAAAAACAAGTAAGAAACTATAGTCGGGCAAAAATATATATGTATATATATATTTATAAAAATAAAATGTGATTTAGTTTTCACAATAAAGCATTTAATTTGAATTGAATCTTGCCTCAGATATACTTAAGCCATTTATTGTTAAATAAAATTGTGGACATTTAAGTCAAATTTTGAAGGGGGCTTTGAATAGGGGCTATGGCCAAATGAGACCCTATAATTATAAAATTCATAAGGGTGATCAAGGCTGGTATAGAAGTTTGTTTTGCAGCTTTTTGTCGAGATACGAGTATATTAAACCTAATTATGAACTTAAAAGCCCTATTCGGGTTTAGTTGTATCGGGGCTGGGTGAAATAAAGGACCGATGTTAACCATTTTCAATAAGCTTCGTCTCTGGTACCAAGATCATGTGCCAAATTTTATTGAGTTATCCTCAAAATTGCGACCTGTAGATTGATTACAAGGTTTACAAAATCTATTCGGGGGTTCAATTGGGGCTAGGTGAAATAATGAACCGATGTTAACCATTTTCAATAGGCTTCGACTTCGGTACCATAGAAGATCATGTGCCAAATGTCATTGAATTATTTTTAAAATTGCGACCAGTAGTTTGATTACAAAGTTTACAAGTCCTATTCAGGGGTTGAGTTGTATGGGAGCTAGGTGAAATAATGGACCGATCTTAACCATTTTCAATAGGCTTTGTCTTGTCCCTGGGACAATAGAAGATCTGTACCAAATTTCATTGAATTATCTTCAAAATTGCGACCTGTAGTTTGATTACAAGGTTTACAAGGGCGGACATAGCTAAATCGACTCAGAAAATGATTCTAAGCCGATTGATATACTTTAAGGTATAGGACCAATATTATTGTGCGTTACAAACACAGGAACAAATTTCTAAAACGGATTCAAATTGAATTTAGCAAAATGTCGATCATCAGAAATAACTATATGTTTTGATTGAATGCAGAAAAAAAATAAGAAATTATAGTCGGGCGAACCGACCATATAATACCCTACACCTGTTACAAAAATGAAATGTGATTTTGTTTTCATAATAAAGCATTGTAGTTGAATATACTTAAGCCATTTATTGTTGAATAAAATTGTGGACATTTAAGTCAAATTTTGAAGGGGGCTTTGTATAGGTGCTATGCAAAAATTGCGACCTATAGTTTGATTACAAGGTTTACAAGCCCTATTCAGGGGTTCAGTTGTATGGGGGCTAGGTGAAATAATGGACCGATGTTATCCACTTTCAATAGGCTTTGTCTCCGGTACCATAGAAGATCATGTGCCAAATTTCATTGAATTATCATCAAAATTGCGACCTGTAGTTTGATTACAAGGTTTACAAGCCCTATTCAGGTGTTCAGTTGTATGGGGGCTAGGTGAAATAATGGACCGATGTTATCCACTTTCAATAGGCTTTGTCTCCGGTACCATAGAAGATCATGTGCCAAATTTCATTGAATTATCTTCAAAATTGCGACCTGTAGTTTGATTACAAGGTTTACAAGCCCTATTCAGGTGTTCAGTTGTATGGGGGCTAGGTGAAAAAATGGACCGATGTTATCCACTTTCAATAGACTTTGTCTCCGGTGCCATAGAAGATCATGTGCCAAATTTCATTGAATTATCATTAAAATTGCGACCTGTAGTTTGATTACAATGTTTACAAGCCCTATTCAGGGGTTCAGTTGTGTGGGGGCTATGTGAAATAATGGACCGATGTTAACCATTTTCAATAGGCTTTATCTCCGATACTATAGAAGATCATGTGCCAAATTTCATTGAATTATCATCAAAATTGCGACC
Source organism: Lucilia sericata (assembly GCF_015586225.1). NCBI lineage: Eukaryota > Metazoa > Arthropoda > Insecta > Diptera > Calliphoridae > Lucilia > Lucilia sericata. The sequence goes on from NW_023994246.1 coordinate 90,191, forward strand.
TATAGTTTGATTACAAGGTTTACAAGCCCTATTCAGGGGTTCAGTTGTATGGGGGCTAGGTGAAATAATGGACCGATCTTAACCATTTTCAATAGGCTTCGTTCCTGGGACAATGTAGTTTGATTACAAGGTTTACATGAACGGACAGACGAACGGACATAGCTAAATCGACTCAGAAAATGATTCTAAGCCGATTGGTATACTTTAAGGTGGGAATAGGACCAATATTATTGTGCACAAACCCAATATACCCTCCCCACTAAAGTGGTGTAGGGTATAATTACTTATTCATCTGCAGTTTTTTTAAATCAAGTTTAAATTTGGAAATCAGTGATAAAAAATATTTCTGAGTAAAAAGTTTTAGCAAACACTATTTAATGTTTAATATAATAAAATGTGGTTTCAATTATAATATGTTTTCTATAATTCCTCCCTTTTTATGTATAAAGCAAAACAAAATTTCAAATGACCTACTTATACAACAATAATATATGAATTTTATTTTTTAAAATTAATTATCAAGTGTTTGAAACTACCCGCAGTAATTAGATTATTTGAAATTCAATTTATGTTTCTCCACTTGGTTTACTTACACAATATAAAACCAATGAATATAAAAACAAACGTTTTTACCACATTTAACCCATCTTTTTGCAGCATTTTTAAATATCACCACACTGCCACATGGCAACATATTTCAATAAAAACCAAAATCTCATTGTTTGTCAATAATTGCGAACTTTTTGCTTTTGTTTGTATGTATGTTGATTCGTCTGTCTGACTACAAATAAAAATGCAGTTTAATTGAACATTTTGCGTCACTTACCCGCAATTTTACTGTCATAAGCCACACCAACACCGCAAATGCCATTATCTCTGGCAGCAGCAACTTCTCCAGCACAACGAGTACCATGGCTGTAAGTATAACAGTGAATGGAAAATGAAAAAATTAAATATAGCAAAATGAAACTTAAACTTTGCTAAATAGACAAACACGTTTTGCGTAAATTATTTATGTAAAACAAAAGGTGTAATAGTTAATAAAATTTGCTTACAAAAAAATAATATGCCTACATTTCAATTTCATAATGGGAAAGATAATAATGACAAATAATTTTTTTCTAATTGTTGCTATTAAATTGTTTTAATTGAACATTTTATAGATCAGAAAGATCGGAAAAGTATTTGATATTATATAGCTTCCAAGACCATATAATTGCACAGAAGATGAGTTACCTATTGATTGTTTTCTAAATTGACAGTGATGGATGATTGATATTAAAGAATCTAACTGCGATCTATGAAGACCTAGGATAAAGACCGATTTGAATGCATCCATACTAGGTCACAAGGTTCTCGTGATCACACAATTATACTCTTATATACTCTCAACGTATCATTGTTCCTGCACTCCCTTGTCCCATATAAGGGTAATGATCGAATGTCCCTTCATAGACGACAAACATTCTGGGACAAGTTTTGATGTTTAGTACGCACTTATCAGGGAGTACTATTTCGCTGCCCTCTTAATCGCTGTCATTTCAGCTTGAAGAATGTACACAGAGGGAAAAAGAAATATACACGCCTGTTACCAAATCGACACCAAAGATTTTATAATTTTTCTATAACATCCATTGTCAAAGTATATACATACGTACGACAACACTATGTAATGTTGACAACGCAACGTTGACAACATTGCAACTATTAGTTGTCGAAATCTGAATTTTGTACACATCCGTTATCTAAATGTTAACAAACGTGGTAAGCTCACTATTGACAAACAATCCGTTGCCAATAGTGAGCTTACCACGTTTGTTAACGTTTAGACAATGGATGTGTATAAAATTTAGATTTCAACAACGAATTGTTGCAATGTTGACAACGTTGCGTTGTCAACATTACATAGTGTTGTCGTACGTATGTATATACTTTGACAACGGATGTTATTGAAAAATTATAAAATCTTTGTTGTCAATTTGGTACCAGGCGTGTATATTTCCCTCTGTGTACAATTATCATTAATCTAAAGGAGATGCTGGTCCTATATTTTTATATTCTATACTTTTATACTTCGAAATCCTCTCTAATTTCTTATATTAATAAGTTTATAACAAGCATTGTACAAAAATACTCGGCTAACAATGTTAAGTTCTTCAATATATCTCCACTACACAGAAGAAAAAACCCGGTCAAAAGTGAGCATACCACGTTTGTTTACATTTAGACAACGGATGTTTACAAAATTTAAATAACGCCCAGTTGTCATTTTGACAACCACCGTTGCAATTTTGACAGTTCATCGTTGTTATTTCGCCAACGCAACGCTCTGTTTGACAACATAGCGTTGTCACTTTGATACATAATATTATTATTTTTTGTTGATTTGATAATGTTATGTATTTTTTATATTTTTGTTGTTGATTTGACAACTATCCGTACATACTTTGACAACGGATGTCAATTTGGTACCAGACGTGTATTATTTTAAAAGGTCCTCTGTGTAACTTCCTTAATTTTTTTGGGTTTATCAATGAAGTCGTGGAAATAATTGACATAATACTGTGTGGATATACAATACCGAAAGTTCCACTTAAAAGATGGTTCCCAAATGCAGTAATCGATGGCATATACGTGTAATATAAAATCGACAATATTCACATGTCCCCTAGAATAAAAGGACCTCAATCTGAATACTGTACACATTGCTGCCCGAAAGCGATAAGACTTTCTGTTTACACGCGGAATCACATATTTTCCATGAGCTTAAGAGTGTCTTTCAGCTACATAATTTTTAAAACAATTTGTCAAATTCGTGAAATTTTCCTACCACCATTTACTTAATTTATCGCCATATATAGCCTTTAATACCAATATCCGGTTGAAAGGGAAATATTATTTAATCTTAAACTTTTCCCCAAAAGTTATTTTCACTTTTTTCTTTTCCTTAAAATTTTCAATATATTATTTAAAATTAAAAATTTATGCAAATTTTCCTGTAAGCATACTTTATTCCATTCTTTATGTAAAAATGCCTAAGTAAATACAAATTAAAATAGATAACTTTTTGTTTCCATTATTACTCACCTGTTGAACCAATCGTCAGTATAGCGGGGATATGGAAATGGATCATTGCTACTGAAATCATAACTGGCTTCAGCATTCTATTCAAATGATTCGATATTTGGTGGGTTGGTTGTTTGATTGTTTGAAAAAATAGAAAGAAAAATATAATAAATACAAAATATAAACAAAATGGAATATAAATAATGGAAAAGAAAAGTTAATTTAAATTTTGCATAACGCTTGAGGAATTGTTCTGTCATCATACTTCTCTTGATTGTAGAATGAAGTATTATTTTATATAGGAGTATATATTTACAAACAAGGAAAAGTACATATTATTAGTCTGCGTTATTATCTAGCAGATCTTTACTTACATACACACCATTTCCCAGTTAAGGGAAACAACAAATTCATAAGATAATCTTTAGCGATTTCAGCAGCTGCATTTGAATTTTTTTTCAAAAACCAATTTTTATTACAGCTTTTATTATTTTATTATGGGAAGTGGTTCAGTCGAGTAGACTACAATGCCTCAAGACTACAATAGTCATCCTTATTTTATGTTCTAATACGGATTATTTACCTTGAGATAAAGACAATCTTATTTGTTTAAATTTAAGATGCTTTCGTCTAAAGCTGATAAGAACGTGTATTTACTTGTTTATTTTATTTATTTTGTTTACCTGTTCGCCATTGTTAAGCGGAAATTGAAGATGAATGAGTAAAAAGTTGCGAAATACTCGCACGTATATAAAGTATTATTCATGTTTATTCTTTTATACTGCAATTGTATTTTAAGAACATTATTTCTCAATAGATTTTCTGCAAAGTTAATTTTTTTTTTTTTTTGTAATTTTTCAGTGCGATTAATGAGATTAAGGAAAAGTGCCTAAATATATTTAAGCTGAGGAATAAGAGATTGTGCCTTTTCAAATCGTTTAAAAATTAAATAAATCATCTTCATTAAGCTAATCTTTTAACTTTTCATTTTGGGATCTAAAGTTAACATAATAATTTTACTAAATGCCCCACAAACATTTTTTAAAATTTTTAAATTCAAAATCTTATTACTTACATAATTAAATTTCAAATCCGGATGCATATAATCAACACCTAAAAAGAAAATTTCATTCAAAATAATTACCACAAATATACAAAATATCATGTTGCCAAAACTTACCATCATCCATAATGGCGGTGGTAACATTTTTACCCGTAATACCCTGATCCCAGGCTGCTTGAACATTTAAATCCAAGCGGGCTTTACCGCCATTCTGACCAGTATTCTTTAAATACCACTGCATTGGAAAATAAGGATCTGTCGGTTCGGTACTCTCCATGCTAGATTGAGTATTGTAGGTGGCATCGAATTTAAGACCATGAATTGCATGAACAGCTGGACGTAAACCACGTTTCACACGTTTAAAGCCGGGTTGTTGTACGGCTGTATGAATCTAGAAAATAAATTAAAAATAAAACTTATAAAATATGTATTTTTTTATTTAAAGCATTAACTTCTATTGTTTTATATTGTTTAACTGTAAGTGTTTTTGGCGTAGTAACCTTTTTAGGTTTTTAATTGTAATATATGTACATATTATTGCTTTACCCCCTGGGGCTTGTCTTTATTTTTTGTGTGCCTGACTGTCTAGTCTGTTCAATAATATTAGTTTTGTTAGAGAATTATTCAAGTTATTTTTGGTTAAAAAGTTTATTGACATTGTTCTTATTCATACATATAATATAATTTCTAAAATTCAAATTATTTAAAATAAGCGAATTTCAATTGCCAAAAACTGTCTGTCTAAATTTAGCCCCAACTACAAAGAAAATTAAAATTTATTTATTTGAAGCATCTTGGTTTAAAGGCTTTTGGCACTAAACTTTTTTTACAACTCATATTATAGAAAACAAAGGAGTTTTTTAAGAATTAAAAATGATTCAACATTTATGATTCAAACACGCCTCAGTATGTTTTTTGCTGATGCAATATTTTATTAAATTCTTTAAAAAACAAGTAAGAAAGTATAGTCGGGCGTGACCGACCATATGATACTCTACACCAGTTATGAATATTAAATGTGATCTATTTCTCATAATAAAGCATTTATCTGGAATATTACCTTGATTCCGATTTATTTAAGCAATTTATAGAAAAACTAATTTTCTAAAAGAGGCTTTATATGGGGATAGAATCAAATGTGAACCGATCCCGATAAAATGGGCTGGATAGACCTATATTTATATAATAATTGTCTGTGATAAATTTCATTGCAATAACAGTGTTAATAAGTGAAGTCATTTTCCGAAGGGGGGCTTTGTATGGGGGGCTAGGGTCAAATGAAGTCCGATCATTTCGAAATTCGGCAAGGCTTGTATAAAACTTAGTTGTGCGAACTTTCATCGAGATACATTTATATTATACAGAATTATGAGCTCAAAAGCCCTTTTCGGGGGCTTCAGTTGTATGGGTGCTAGGTGAAATAATGGACCGATTTTAACCATTTTCAATAGGCTTCGTTCTTGAGTCAAAACAAACATATGTTCTAAATTTCATCGAATTATCTTGAAAATTGCGACCTCAGAAAGTGATTCTGAGTCGATCGGTTTACTTTAAGGTGGGTATATTACTAATATTTTAATGCGTTACAAACATCAGCACAAACGCATAATACCCTTCCCACTATAGTGGTGTATGGTATAAAAATTCAAGTTTATATATAACGAAAATGTTATCTACACAAGAAGTAAAAAAAAAATACCTAAAACTTGCTTATCCAACATTTTAGGTCACTAGACTAATAATCAGTAATTTATGCTGAGCTGTATTATCATGTACCGATATTAATGTTGGCATCAGTGTAATTTTCCGAATAGGGGGCTTACGTCAATTTGAAGCCGAATTTTTCCTTATTTTGTCCAAAGGGGCTAGGGTCAATTATGTTCTACTACTCATGAAATTTTAAAAATGTATTTTGGTTACTATAGAACTGGTATTCATACGCCAGATTTGAATATTTATAGACATTTTCTGAGGGATTCAAATATTGCCCGGTTGTTTCAGTACTTTACATTAAAACCTCTAAGTACCGTGCTAGTTTTACTACTCGCAAAGAGTTAAGTAAAGTCCAAGCATCTATGTTTTGACAGGAACACACCACACATCGGATGTAATATTGTATAGTATTAGTGAGAGAAGATGGAAGACCGTTTCTTCCTTTTCGACCAAGCCGACTTGTATGATTTCTTAGCACCCAATTTGCTGTTAGTACTTCAATCAAAAACAAAAATATAAATATTTGTAAATAAATAATATAACAAAACACATGTTTAATCCATCAAGATAAAAACAAAATGACAGATAATAAATCATTGCAACGGTGAGAGATAATCGATGCTTATCCAATTTGAGTACATCTCCGGGGATAATGTGTTTTCTTATTCACTGAAGATTCATTGATATTTTAAAGATGTCTATTTTTAAAATGTTTTATTCTTTTTCATTAATTTGTTTGATTTGGGTAACATGTTCCGATGTATGTAGTCCTAACCTCTTTCCTCAACTATCTAAAGCCATCATCTGATGGCTAAAACCGATCTTACAGTATACATTGTAAAAGTTACATTTATTTCATCAAATATTTAAATAACTTAATACATATTACCAAAAACTTTAGGTACAAACCACAAGTCTAATTAGTAGTAGGGGTAGGTAACATTCAATTTAAATAATAGAAAAGGTGCACTTTAAATAAGTACTTAGTAATATTAAATAAATTAAAACAAAACTTTCGTTCACTTAAAAAATTGTATAAAAATACTCGGAAATTGTTGCAAATTTTAATTTTTTCGCATAACATTTTTTTAAACGTTATTATTTCTTTTTATAAAATGAGACCTTTAATGTTGTGTCCGTACAGACGAAAAACATTAAAAGGATACAGCTTCAAAATATAATGGTGTGTATTCTAATTTCTAATGTTGTCAAGACTGCTTTGAAGTCGTTTCGTTAAATTTTTACTAGGCCACTATTTTCTGTTTAATATATTGTAGAAAAGTACAAAATAACCGGGAAATTTAAAAACGTTTAAAGCGCATAAAGTAAGTGTGAAACCCCTTGGTGGTAGAGTTATTGTGGAGTGTATAATGTCTGTAGGATGTTTCGAAAATGTCATATTCGTGGAAGGATAATGGACAATATAATTAATTAAATATTTTAAAACAGCATTTGGAAGCCAATGCAGTAAAATTAGTAATTGGAGTTGACTTTCGGTTCGTTTATGATAACAACCTAAACCGCTCATCGCAAAATTTGAAGTGAATGGTTAGGCGACAACGTAAAAGAAGTACTTCCTACCCTTCTCAAGTCCAGATTATAATCCCATAGAACACATACATGAGTAATTTTGGAGAAAAAAATTTTTTAATATACTATTAATATGCGATTTATGCGGAATAGCGGAATTTTTACACCGAAATCGATAGTAAATCGGTCACAATCAGCGAAAAATTGTTTTTGATATGTTATCCCAAGGCGAATTTCTTTGAATTTAAGATACGTTTAAGTTTTAAGCATTATGTTGCACAGAGACTTTTTTGAGTTTGATTATGGAGGAGTTGCATTTAAGAAGTAATTTACTAAAACATAGAGTATTATTTAAAATTGTTGCAGTTAGAAAATTTATTAGGACATTATCACCTATGATTAAATACAAATTTTTTGTAAATCGGACAAATATTATAGAATATATTACAAATTATGTTTTTAACTAGATACTGTACGGGGACTTATTTGAGTCAGTGTACATATGTATATTTATTTTGTGTAATTAATATTTTAATTACATGTTACAGTTAAATTAGTGTAATAATTGTTAGGTTCATCTAACAGAGTTAAGATACAAAATTATAAGCATACATTAGTACTTTTCAGTACGCGAACGCCATTTTGCAAAAAATGGTAAAGTTTTTGTTTTTAAACAAGTATTACTAATCACCAAAAAAACAAACAATTAAAAATATAATTTTTGTTATAAATAAATTAATATTTAAAGTCAAAACATCATAAAATTTGGCGAATGTATTCACGTTCACATGAAATGTATTTATGTTGACTTTCTTAGCGACATTAGTCTTTTTAAGCGAATTGTGGACATTTACATAAATCATTTCCTGATAAGGGCTTTGTATGGCGGCTAGGGTCAAATAAGACCCGATCATTTCAAAATTATTAAGGGACATCAAGAGTAGTATGGGGGGTATATTGTTTTTGCCATTCCGTTTGTAACACATCGAAATATTGGTCATAGACCCCCAAAAGTATATATATTCTGGGTCCTTATTAAATTCTAAGACGATAAATTGTTGAATGCACGATAAAGTCCGAACGAGAAGAGCTAAGGACCTGAAATTTTGCACAAATACTGTTTATTGATGCAGTTTATTGAAGATGTTTTCGCATAGCCCCCATACATAAACAGTCATATAAGTTCCCCTTCAGGAAATGACTTTAACGCTTATAACTTGCTTCGAAATGATAGCAATGCAATGAAATTCGACATAAACAAGTTTTCGGGAAACGAAAATCTCTCTTCCAAAGTTTATGGAGATCGGCCCATAATTGACCCTACCCCCCATATAAGGGTTCTCTCAGAAAATTACTTTAAAGTTTATTCTTAGTTTGCTTTAAAATTCCAGTATATCAACGAAATTGACATAAACATGTTTTATGGAAACTAAAATCTCTCAGCCAAATATTTATGGGATCGGTCCATAAGTGATTCTACGCCCCATAAAAGGTACCCTTCATAAAATGTCTTTAACGCTATATTTAACTATAACTTGCTTCAACATTAAAAAATAGAAACGAAATTCGACATAAACAACTTCTTCAAAATTATAGTAAAGCAATGAAATTCGACATAAACAAGTTTTATAAAAACGTAATTCTAACTGTTTTTTAATAACCATAATTGACCTTAGTCCCTATAAACGGCCTTTCTCATAGAATGACATTAAAGCGAGTCATGACCTAGTTTTATAGGATCTAAAATCTTTCTGTCAAATAATATGAGCAGCGGGCCATATTGGATCAAAGCATTGATATTCGATATAACAAGTCCTATTGAAACCTAAATCTTTGCAACATCTTAAGTGGATCGGTCCAAAATTTACCATAAGTAAATATACAGGAAATCAAATCATTAAACAAATTTATTAAATATGATAAAATAGGTACTACCATCACCCTGACTATATTACTATTTATATATTATAAATCAGCTTAGAAAAATCCAATAAGTGTTTAAATTGTGGTAGCAAAAACACCGATATATATTGTATAGGTCCTTTTTTCGAAATTCACTTGAAATTTAATACACATGATTTGATGGTGGGTATACAAGATTCAGTACAGCCGAATATAGCACTCTTACTTGTTATTTTTATAAACATAATCACAATGTTTTAGAAAAGATTTAGTAATGAGTATATCCGCCGTTATTCGATATAACTTCGCAATTTCGAGAGTTATAATGATTCTTAATTAATGGTAAGGAAATTTCAGCACAAGCCTCTTTAATTCTTTCAATTTATGTTTGTCTATAGTTAACATACCCCCCATATAAGGTCCACTTCAGAAAAAGACTAACGTTCATTGCTGGCTTAAAAATATGAATAAAGCGATGAAATTCAACACAAATAACTTTAATTCGAGCCAAAATCTGTCCACCAAATTTTATGAGGATCGGCCCATAAATGAACCTAAGTTTTATATGAACCAACGCGAATTTTATTATTTAGCTTATATGAGATTTTTTAAGACAGATGTGGGTATATAACAATACGGTCCTTCCAGTACGAATTGTGGTGATGCGTAGTACAAATCAGATGTATAAGGGAGGTAGTAAAAAAATGGCAATTATTAATCCATTTCAAAAGGATCTAAAAGTATTTTTGCCGAATTTTATTGATATTCAAAATTGCATCCTATAATAATTATAATTACAAAATCATAATATTAAACTGTAGTATTGAAGCATTAGACAACAAATTAAAACATTATCAACCTAATTAAAAGGGAAAAGCAGACAGTACTTGACCTTTTCTTCGATTAAATATTAATTATTAATCTCTTGGATTTGTATACTTTCATAAACTCTAATTGACAAAAAAAACAACTCTTCATAACATTAATTGTTATAATAATGAGTTTAATATTAATGTTTACCATTGCTCATTGTACCCATTATCAATTTAATCCGAAAAATCTTTATATTAAAAGATTTTTACAACTGAATGATCCGAAGAATATTTGGGTACTAATTTGAACACTTAATAAGATGCGCTATATATTCCTATAGAAGTGTTTAATATGTATTAAATGATCAAATGTAATTTTTAGAATATACCCTCTCTATTTTGCTCTATTTACATATTTGTTAAACAAAAGTACCTATATCGCTTTTTATCTTAATACCGATATACTTAAACAATTTCTTTTATGGATAATATGATTATCTGAAGGATAATTTATAAAAATCTTAAGGTCAATTACTGACCGATCTTCATAATATTTTAAAGAAGGAAAAATTCTACTAAATTATATATACTGGGTCCTTATTATATTCAAGGGCGATCTAGCTATGCCTGTTGAAAACAATATGTGTTCTAAAAAGGAAGCGGTGATCTTGATAAAATGTTGCGGCTGTACCTAATTGTGAAGTGGTTCGATGAAATTTGAAGTGATATTTAGAAGATTTCATAGAATGATATGTGGACTTAATCATATCATTAGGAGGCCAGATGAAATCATGGACTGATACGTCCAAATTATTAACTAAATTATACCTTTTACGAATGAAGCCTAAAAATGTTAAAAATTTGATACATTAACAAATATTTTCGCTGGGAAATACAACAATTTATACAATTAAAATCAAATTATTGATAAATTATGCGAATGTACATCTCAATATTTTGCTCAATTCAGTCATTAGAAGTTATTAAACACTCTGGCCTTCGAAGAAAATCATTTGAGCAATTTGCAAAATTTCAAATATACATTGAGGTCTGTCTTTAAGCATAAGTTATTTATTAATAAATAAAAACATTAAAACGATATGAATGCGTAGTTTGAGATGATTATTTTTCGTGCTAAAATTATGATGGAAGAAGTTTCCATGAAACATAGTTTTCTTTTAATTATTGGTTGAATTCATATTAAATCTTCATAAAAATAATATTTTTCAATAAACTTTAATATTCTAAGAAGCCATTGCTTTCATTAACTACTATTTAAGATGAAATTTAAGACGGGAGACAAGTGGTGTTTCTTAAACCAGTTACATAGTTAGTTATGTATTTCTTTGTTGAATTAATTTTAAAGTAGTTTTACCATTTGAATTATTAATTGTATCTTAATGAAAAGCATGTAATTTAATATTTATAGACAGTTGCTAAATTGGTTAGTTTGACTAAATTCATTATTATGAATTAATTTCCCAAACTAAAATTTTCATATATAAGACTTAAAGTTTTCATAAATATTTGAACTTACCATTGGATGACTTTTCAGCAGACGTGTGTGCGGTATACTTCTTCTTGAACGAGCATGTGGCAAAGTCCGATGTTTGAAATGATATTCATGCCCCTGGCCACCCACCAGCTGAAATAAGACAAAAAAACACAAATACTTCATTAGCAATTGACATCTTACCAAAATGCATGAGTAATTTCCGTAATAATATATAATAAATCAAATTAACAGAATCACATCTGTGAGTTTGAAGAATAAATTATTTAATAAATATTCATGATTTGAACCAACGCAAGAGCAAATCATTTTTCATTATTACACATGAATAAATATTGTCTAATTAAAAAGTCAAAATATAAGAAATTCTCCACTAATATCACCACCTTAAAGTTGTGTCATGGCAATATGAATATTTAATTTTAATAACAACATTTGTTTAAATGAAAATACTTATTAATTAGGGTATTATTTTCACAATTAATATTTATAATTTCGTTTCCTGTTGTTTTCCATAAAGAAATGTTAAACAATGAAATTGAATAGCAACTTGTTATAAGACAATAAGTCTTTTCAAATTTAATTTTATTTAAAAGTAAATAACTAAATACCTTTTAAATTATTTACTTTTAATTTTGTTTTTCCAGTTAAAAATTATATTTAAATAAGGCATAACATTGCTGTTCTGTTTAAATCCTAAATAATCAATAAAAATATTTAAAAATTGTGTAGTGTTTTACTGTTAACATTTTCGAGTTTATTTAAAATTTTTCTTCTATTTTAAAATACATACATACAAACATACATATGTACATATATGTATTTGCTTTAACAAAATTTAAGCAAAATGAGATTATACAACCGAGTTTCCAGTAGGTTAATATCAATATGTATATAAATACAATGACTTTCAGTCCATCAGAGTACATTGTTTCAATGTTTTAAATTTGCTCTGAAAAACATAGTTGAAATTTGTAACTTATATTTTTTTCCTGTTACGGAATGTACTAAAATTGACTTTACTAGAAAATGTTTGATAGCTTTTGAACAATTTACACTGAGTTGATTGAAATATTTGTACTTCCAACATTTGGGAAGATCAGTTGTTTTTTTTGCAAAGATTTTCATTTCCATTACATAATTTTGCAATCCTATAAAATATATAGATTATATACATACATCATATGTATGCATTCTTATATCAATTTGCTAAAGATATCTTCAGAATCCAAATCTAATTCGATTAGTCATTCTCGAGTTGACAACGCCCAAGAATATCGATAGTGGCATTCAGTAATCTGGATTTTATGAACTCGTCTTTGAAAGTAAAATCTTAGAATATCCACTATAATTTCATTTAACGCTGTTTCCACTGATAGTCCTTTATCAGGTGCTCTGTAACTATCAGGAAAATGGTATTTTGCTTGGCTCATCCGAGAGACCTCAATGTTAACCGTGCAAATACAGGCAAATCCCGGTATAACGAATCTTACTTTAACGAAAATCCGATATAACGAACAGCCAAATTTTTAACATTAACTACCTTATATAGCGAACGTTTAAGAAATTTTATACTCGATATAACGAATAAAAAGAAAAAATACCTAAAAAAATCCAGCTTTTGATTTTATATTTATATTGTTAATATCAAAAACTTGATTGAGCAATTAGAATATAATGTAAAAATCAAAGAAGTCGCCCATATTCCTAATTTTAGTTATACTACATATCTGACCTATCGATCAAAATTCCTTACATTATAATCTAAAAAGCATAAATCTGTTAGATGTGAATTTAATGGTAAATTTGGCTTGAATAGTGTTTAAAAGGGATACATTGAAATAATAAAATTTTACAGCAAAATAAATTATTTCGATACCCCAATATGGCGCAATATTCCAGGGTTTTGAAATTATCAGCATGAGACTCAGTTATCGATTCTCAAGTTCAGTTTTTCCTCAAAAGAGTTTAATTCTATCATCTAGATAATAAAATAAGGTTAAGGAAATCACAAATTTTTCAATCCGTTCAGATGTTCAAAATGGAAAAACGTGTGCGTTGTTATTAGTTGTTTGAAATAAAATTTGAAGTAATAATTTCATACATTAATTTGAATGGTTTTTTGTCCATTAAATAAAGAAATTTACTAGAAAAAATAATTCCGATATAACGAATATTTCGATTTAACGAAAGGGCCTGATATTATATCATTCGTTATACCGGGATTCGCCTGTACACAAATCTGTCTTTTCACAAGAAAGGCAGAAATTTCTTAGTATATTGAAACCAGTTTTCTGAGCAACAAAGGCTTTGGAAACCGGAAAATTGGAGGTTCTATATTGAAGACCCAGAAACAGAAATGTATCACCGTTTACCTAATCATAACACTAGCTTCCAGGCAGAATGCGTAAATTGGATTAGAATAAATATGGCGCCATATATTTACATATTTACCGATAGTCAGAGGACAATAAGGGCGATATCAGGTGATAAAGTTAAATCTAAGATCGTGTTGGATTGTAAGAAATACTCAATGATTTCACCCATCGCCCATATAATAACGCCTTTAGAAATGATTTAAAATACAATTTTCAGGAGCAGGATAAGGTTTTTTTGAAGACGTAAACCTTATATGAGAGCTAAGACGTAAAAATTTCGTAGAATGATTCATATGTACACAAAACATGTTTGTGTCGAATTTTATCAAGATATCTTTATTTGATAATGAAATATGTGCGTTTAAGTGATATTCGTAAGTGGATCTTATATGGGAGCCTATCCTGGAAAAATTTCGTAGAGTGATTTATATAAAGACAAAACATATTTGTGTCCAATTTTTTTACAACAACTTTTAAATTTTAAATAACTTTTGTTAAAAACTTAAGATAAAACTTTAAGAAGATTATACATTTTAACAGAACCCCCCCCCCCAAAAAAAAATATGTTAAAACATCCCAAAAGCTGTGTAAATATGTGAGACATGAATTATACATTTAAAATAATACATATTATGTATAAATTTTGTTATCTAACTTGAAAGAAAATGTTTCCGGTTAAAAGGAATGGAAAGTTACACGTGTATATAGAAGTATGCTAACAAATGTGCGTGTGTGTATGGATGTGGTGGGTATTTCGGTATGTATATTAGTTGTCTTCATCTCTTATTAAAACGGAACTTTTTTCAGTTTTTGTTTTTCATTTTAATAGTCTACTTTGTGGCTCATTTGCTTTTGTTTAAGAGTGCCAAAAAGCCACTAGCGTATATATTAAATTGTTTTTTCAACTTTGCACTTTTCATCTGCACAAACAACTTAATACAGCAGTTACTGTTGAAGATACGAACGAATTCTAACGACTAACAAACTTAGAGATACGATTTCGAAACATTTTCCCCATTTTTTACAGCCACACACAAAAATATGTGAAGTAGGTACTTATACTAATTTAGTCATTCCATTTAAAACACATGGAACTATAAAATATCTACCTTAGTCCGCTGAAAGGATTAAAATTTCCACAAATGTTGGTTAATGACGAACTTTTGTTTGATAGTCAAAATCTACCTAAATACAAAAAAGTCCATCAGTGTAACGTTCAAGTACGTTGGTGCTTTAATGATGGAATCTTGGATGATAAAATTTTTCTTAAATATTATTCATTAATCCAAAATGCCTTATTCATCTAATCTAATCAATCTAAAATGAAGAGAATGTCTATGTGAACCTAAAGAAGAGATGGGCCAGTTCTCAACTTTAACACTTACCATTTGTTATGGTGGGTATAGAAGATTCGTTACCGCCGAATAAAACAAACTAACTTGTTCATTTTAGAAAAATGAATCTGACTTTATACTAACTACGAAACCCGAGCTAAGTTCAACTATAGTTGTAACATACAACTTGTAGGTTGGTACGGTTGTTGTACTTTGTTTAAGTATATGTTTGTTTGTAAATAAGTAATGTGTATTTCCATCGCTGGTTGAATGCAGTGTTGCCATTGCAACTATTCTGGTGTTAGAAAAATCATTTAAAAATATAAAACTTGACGATTTAATCTATAATAATTAAGTTTCCATTTTCAAATGATCTAAGTAAGATAATTAATTATACCAATATCATATTTTGTAACACTATTTTTCTCCACAACACTTTCTGGCAACACTTTCGCATTGTTTGCTCCCCCTTTTAAATACTATTTTGTATTTTAAAAGACTATTTTAGATAAATAGCTATTAATATTCCATTTACTATCTGTATTTTTAAACAGCAGTTTATATCTTATGGTCTTTATCATTAAAAGCATTAAATGAGAATAAATACATACATATTTAAACATACTTTTACAACTAATTATTTAGCAATGGAAATTTAAGATGGGATTATATATGTGCTATTAATGTTGACAATACAATTATTAATTGAGTTAATTAAAAACTACAACTGTTGCATTATTCTGTAATATGT
This sequence comes from Lucilia sericata, assembly GCF_015586225.1. NCBI lineage: Eukaryota > Metazoa > Arthropoda > Insecta > Diptera > Calliphoridae > Lucilia > Lucilia sericata. The sequence continues at coordinate 106,253 of NW_023994246.1, forward strand.
TTTCAAACACTAAATAAATTTAATACAGTTATAGATTTACTACCTTATTCATAAACATTTATCAAAGGTTTATAGAACAAATTTTGTATGAAAATTTGATTTATAGACCTTTGATAAAAGTTTATGAATAAGACCCTTAACATTTTTGAAATTAAGCTAAAATAATAGCAAACAGTTTATATCGCATATAATTATACTGAGACCTAACAAAACATATTTATATATCCTGATCCTTATAAAATTCTGGAATTCATATAAAGAAAACATTTTCTGGATCGGTTTATATTTGCTCATAGCTCACATAGATGGTCTGAAAATCACTTAAATGAACAAACACAGAAATATATAGATAAACAAGTTAGAGTGCTATATTCGGCTGAGCCGAATCTTAAATACCCTCCACCAGCTACTTTTATATTAATATTTTTTAATAGATCAAATATTTGTAAAAATAAGTTTTCTCATGTCTTAAATAGAAAAACCCCAAGATTTAAACAGCTTAAATCGGATTGCAAGATTTGTTGAACATTACAAACGCCATTTTCTTTTATATTTTTAAAGCACCCTAAGATATGCTTTAGCAATATTTAATAATTTGTGTGAAAGATTTAAGGAAATTAAAACTTTCGGGGCAGGACCTTGTATGGGAGCTATGACCAAATATGAACTGATCGTGAAAAAATTTTGAAATAACATTCCTGTGTACAAAAATAGTATTTATGACAAAATTTTTTATGGATATCAATCACTATTTGGTAATGAGTTGTGTGCGTTTAAGTGTTTTTCTGAAGAGGACCTTGTATGGGAGCTATGACCAATTATGGACCGATCGGAAAAAAATTTCACAGTAACATTTTTGTATATTAGAGCAATACTTGTACCAAATTTTGTATGGATATCTTAATTAAATAATGAGTTATGTTTAGTAATTTAATAATGAGTTCTGTGCGTTTAAGTGATTTTAGGGAGTGGACCCTGTATTGGAGCTATGACCAATTATGAACCGATCGGAAAAAAATGTATTATAATATATGGATATCTTAATTTAGTAATGAGTTATGCGCGTTTTAGTGATTTTCGGGAGGGGACCTTGTATGGGAGCTATGACCAATTATGGACCGATCCAGAATTTTTTTTCTCTAAATGAATTCTATTGACATCGAATTTAAATTTGTAAAAGTTTGTTAAGATATCAACATTCTGACGGAAGTTATTAACAATAAACTCATTTTCCGGGAATATGTACTTCTGTATGGGAGGTATAAGAAATTGTGGACCGATTCCTGCAATTTTCAACAGGAATAAAGTTCTCGTGTAAAAACAAATGTATGATGATTTTCATGAAATGAAAATGCTTATTTTTTTCGGAGTTGTTTCAAATTTTGATTCATAACTTTTCCCGATGTGAACCGATTTTGCTCATTTTCAATGCCAAACTGCCTAGGACAATAGCGAACATTCTGGCCAAATCTAAATAATTTATTTGACCTCGTTTTCATGTGAGCGTGTTTTACACAGACAGACGGACGGACAGTCGGACATAGCTAAATCGACTCAGAATTTCATAAGGACCAAGAATATATATACTTTGTTGGGTCTCAGATTAATATTTCTTGGTGTTACACACGGAATGACAAAGTTATACCCTGCCAGCAACTCAACTAACTTTAAATGCATTAAAAGCCGACATTTTCATCAACTAGCTATGATTGATTCTTGGATTATTTTTAATGGAGCCAACTGACTATTTTAACATGGCGATGTCCTACGCAGTAGTCAATTGTCCGACTCTGCGTGACTTTTCAACTAGCTTAAAGGTAACTCTTTATTAACTAACTTAAAGTTAGTTGCAGAAAAGTCAAGTAATAGTTTTCTTTTGTATTCCCTACTGTATTACTTAATTACATTTTAATTAAATATATTTAAAATTTAACTATTAGTTATCTAAATTACATTTCGCTTTAATACAAGTTATGATATTAGTTCGTAAAAATTAATAGACATCAGTTTTCTGCAGGGGAACTAATAATAACACCGGTATCCATAAAATTATGAATGATTTGTTCATTATTCCCATTATTCCCATTGATCCAAATCTAAAATAAATTTTAAAATGTTATGTGTAATGTTAACTGTTAATGTATTATATTTACAGTATTAATCAGCAGAATTTAGAATTTAGGGACCGAGTTTTGAAATATTTAACCTTTTATAATTAATTTTTCCAATTTACTGACTATAATTTCACAACGTATACAAGAAAACGACAAAAATGTAAAACAAAATTCCAAATAATAAAGAAACATGAGAAAACAAGTCGAACGAAATGCTCTCCAGATAATTTTGGGGTACTCCCGCATTATATGATAGTTAGCTTGTAGCTAGTCTAGTTAATAAATACCAAATTTTGGAACATTTCTGCATTACATTGTTGTTCGTTTATAATCAGTCCACTAAAGTTAACAAATAAAATCATAATAATAGAGAAACAAGAGAAAACATGTTGAAATACAATTAATTCTCTCCACATAATTTTGAGGCACTTCTGCATTACATTATAGTTAGCTTGTAGTTAGTATTTAAAAGTCGGTTCTTTACGTTGCCAAATACAAAATTTCGGGACAGCTTTGCATTACAATGTAGTTAGCTTATTGTCAGTCTGTAAAATTAAACTAGAAGTGAATTTTTTCTCGTAGTCGACTACAAAATTGCTGGCAGGGATATATACCCTCTATCACCACTCATGGTTGTGGAGGGTATAAAAATGTCGCACAAATATTATCTCTATGTCTACCACTTCTGCTATACAATTATTTCTTGATCGATCCAAAATTGGTCCCCTTCTGAAAATGACTTATCGATTGGACCACAAAGTTCCCATATAATTTTCACTTTTATGTATTCAGGAATAATTTCAAACAATAAATCTGGATATCCTTAAATCTTCGACATACACGCACACATGCAAACTATTAAATATTTTTAAAGCATACTTTAGGGAGCTATACAAATATTGTAAATGAAAATGATTTTTGTAATGTTTAATAAATCTTACAATATTGTAAGCAATTTAAAAAATTTAAATTTTGGGTTTTATATGAAAACACAAAAAAATCTATCTAAACAAAGACTGCTATCAAACTTTCCAAGCTATACGAATTGTTTTAATCGGAAAACTCGGAGCTTTTATTGGAAAAAATTATATAAAAATAATGAAATGAACTAAACAGCTTTAGAACCTTAGACAGTTTTACTGCAAATGCTATTCAAGTGGCGGGGAGTGTACTTAGTATACAAATACCATATACATATGCTTACGTAATAAAGATGGATGAATAACAGGTATAAAAATAGCAAAATGTTATCAATTTCAAAATGACCGTATTGTTACAATTTATTTTCATCCTTTTATGTATCTAAACAGAATATATCTTTTAAGCTTAAAAATAAGACTTAAAGGATTTTCATTTTTATGTATTTTCATATTGTTGTAATTAGTTCAATTTTCTTTTACCATCTCCTCTTTCTATGCAACTTACTATAAACATTCATACAGACTTTAATTTGCTTTTGTAACTTTCCACTTTTTTTGCAACATTTCGTAAAATTTTATGAAGGACTATAATTAGTAGTAGCTGTAATAGAGGAACAATATAACTGGACTATAAACTAAATTACTGCTTAATTTTTTTACTAGGGAATCTACTATAAAATAAAAGAAAAGAAGCCAGTTCATGCAATAAAATCCGGCTGAATACCTCTGGTTCCGCTTTACAATTTTATTATCCACCAACATTTTATTCATGTCTTTAATAGGATGGTTTTACCTTTATTGTTTCTTTTTTGTTGCTTTTTCACAGGTGTCTTGTAAAAAATTCACACACACACATATACACAGATATTCGAAGAATTTTATCTAAAATTGTTCTTCCACTTAAATTTCTATTTTTGTAGGTGTTTAAAAAAACAAGAAAACTTTGTGCTTTGTTTCTTTTTCTTTATTTTTCTGGTGTTCAAATAAAAAACATGAAAAAGGCATCATTGTGTGAAAATATTGTTTAGACTGACTGACAAAGTCCTTGAATTTTTTTAAACTTTCTTAAATATTTGCACAATTTATACAATTTTCTTGAAATTTAATTGAAATAGCAAAGCAGATGAAGATTTTGTTAGAATAATAAATATTTAGGTATATTTGTTTTAATTAAATGTAGGGAGTTAAAGGTTGTCCTATAATTCTACTTAAATTTGGTCTCACATAATTATACCCTACATCACTTTTGTGGGGAGGGTGTATTGGGTTTGTGCTGATGTTTGTAACATACAAAAATATTCGTCCTATACCTTAAAGTATACCAATCGGCTTAGAATCGTTTTCTGAGTCGATTGAGCTATGTCCGTCCGTCCGTCCGTCCGGCTGGCTGTCCATGTTAGCCTTGCAAGGTACAGGTCGCAATTTTCAAATTCGGTCCATTATTTCACCTAGCCTTCATACAACAGAGCCCCCCGAAAAGGGCTTCTGAGCTCATAATTATATTAAAAATACCTGTATATTGATAAAAAGCGGCACAACTAAGTTCTATACGAGCCTGATGACCTTGCCAAATTTCATAGGGATCGGGAGTCATTTGATCCTAGCTCCCATACAAAGTCCCCTTCAGAAAATTACTTGAATGTCCAAAATTAACTTATAAACACAAATATCGCGATGAAATTCAGCACAATTAAATATTATGTAAATATAAATATATTCCATATTTGCCCCGGACGGTCACGCCCGACTATACTTTCTTACTTGTTTTATTTGGATTTTACTCTTTGAGATGCATTCTTTAAATAGGAGTATCGTCGTAATTGCGAAGGTTTTTTGATTCAAATTTATAATACGAACGGTATCGATACAATACCGGTAGAACTATGGAGAGAAGTATATATGTATGTATTTGTTACTTATTAAGACTATTAATCATGTATGTCAGATTTTATTTTAATACCGACATATTTAAGCGATTTATTGACATTTGTATCATTTATTGCATTTGTATCGAATTTTATTAAGATATGAAGGATAAAGTAATTTTCTAAAGTGAGACACCTCACTAGCCTATAGTAAGCAAATTAAGCCTTGCAAGTAGATTGCCAAAGTTACCAAAATTAATGGACTGCAGGGTACACTCTTTCTTATACCTTTATAATATACTTATTCTTATGTATTTTCTATTTTATTTATCGATTGTATCCTCAACAATATTCCAAACAATATAAACATAAATGGCCCATTTTTCTTTTACATTTCAGTCGATAATCCACTACTACAACAACATTTTTTCACATTTTTCTATAATGAAATAAAAAAATACACAAATTGTCAATTTTCATTTATGGTGTAAATAAATGACAAAAAACGAGTATAAACCAAACATTGGTTTGTTGATTTGTTAGAGATTTTCTCAGAAAAAAATTGAATAAACTTTGTCTGTTAAACTGTTAAAGAAAATTTGTATTTTCCTTAAATTCTTATCGATGAAAAATCAACATTGAAAAATAAACGATAGTAGGAGGTCAATAGATAGCGGTAACTAATGGAATTTCAATATTAGTTAAATCCTTTTTAAGGGACTTATTTATATTGGGTTTTTTATAACCCAATATAAATATATATATATTTTTATTTTTAACTTTTAATGAATTCAGATACATATAAAAACCAACAAGTGAATACATTATTAGGGAGTAATATAGAAACATACCCAGTAAAATATTTTCAAATTTTAGTAATGAGTATTGTAGGTAATGTAGTTATTTCACACATTACTTGGTAATGAGTGGTCTTTATTAATAAAATTATTTCATTTTTTTGGATAGGATTAGTAGCCATATGTATAGAGCGTATGTCCAATAAGGAATTAGTTAATGGTTTTAATCCTATTCGAAATTAGAAGAAATATTGATTTGTAACTTTGTGTAAAAACTATTCCAAATAGCACGATAAAACAACTTGATAATGGATCATTGGGTAATAGAATAGACTAATAAACACAGAAAAACACTTTAAGCCGGTTTTAAATCCAGAAAAGTCGTGTAAGCACATTTGTAACCAGTTATTTTTATTTTTTGGTCCTCGTCAAACAAAAATAAGTAGTTATTCACCCAAAAAGAAAGTAATTACACTTTGCTCCAATATTACTTGCCTACTTACCAGATAAGTAAAGATTTTGCTGGGTAGATATATGTATACAAATTGCATATTTGTATAATTTTGAAAACTTGGGGTATAAATCAATCATTATTATAAATTGTTATTTAAAGCTTTATATATAGTTGTGCAAATTTGTTACATATATGTATGTAAATCTACTACAAAACATGTCACATTGGACATAAACGAATGCCGGTTGTGTCATTTCCCATTTCACATACGGATTGTACGACAAAAGAAAAATTTTCTCTGTAGAGCATTGTTCGATTCACTGGCTCTTGCAGAATGACATGTGTTAAGCGGGTTTCGAGAACAAGTTCCCCAATTTCAGAATAACACATTGTAGTATCGATAGAATATTGAGACGTACATTACTGTCACCAATAATTACCTTCACTCTCTCCTATACGCGGTCAAGTAGACTCAACTTCCATACATGAGTGTTGTATTACATTTTATATCGGATATACATATGCAAATGGTGTATATAGTAAAGAGATAAGAGGGACTCAAGTGTGTATGCTTTTTTCAATGTTTGAAATATATCTTTAGGTTAGCGAACATCACACTGTATTCTAATGCTAGAACATTAAGAGCTTCGGATTCCTTAATATTTACAGTACACGTACATACATATAGATAAAGCAACATGATCTGCCGTGCGTTTATGAGTTAAAACACAGCATCAAGACTTACGAACACGACCATTCAGTGATCTGCAAAAGTAGATAGGGTTTGATGTTTGATATAGAAGATCATTTAGAAAGATAAGAAATATAGTTAAAATAGAAAGAACGAATCCTTGAGGTACCTCTGGGTAGTGGGTCAGTATAAAGCTCGTACAAAGCTTTTCCGCTTTACCTTGGTACACGAAGATAAGACCTATTTATTGTTACGCCAAGTTTTGAATGCTTCCTCTCTGTGTGTGATAGCAGTTTTGCACTTCTGATTAAACCAAGACATTTGTATGGGTCTAATCGACTATTTTTCATTCCCAGCATTATTATGTCTTCGATTTTATTCCATTTTCTCCATAGCATTGACATTATTGTCTATGAAATATAGTATCCAATATATTCATATACGAATCTCTTTGTATATGAATGTTGACCATTTCAAACCTGGTGGTGAAACGTTATGAAGTCTGCGGAGCGAAAAGGAGGTGGAGATGGTACAGTGATCTGAGTTACCGAGATGTGCAAGTACATCTACTTCATACTTGTCAGGGTGTGAAGTGAGAAAAAGGTCGAGCGTTTTATGCTGGTGCCGAAAGGTGCTTGTACGCGGCGAATAACTTAACACATTAGCCTTTTGTAATTGTATGACTAGAACGGCGAAGCCAAGAAAACTTGTGGACATTGAAATAACCAGCAACAACAAAATGTTCGGACACCTCTCAAGAATCTTCGATATTGAATCTGAAAGAACATCGAAATTAGATAGTGTGGTATCCCTTTCTGCGCTTCGTCTTCTATAAGGAAACCCAAAGTGGAAATAGTGTGCCGTGATTTTGAATTTAATGCTCAGGTGGAAACTTAAAAGCAATAAAAGGAAATATCCGTTTATATGAAAATCCTGTGAATCAAATCTCTCAGATACCAGGGTTTCAACAAGGCCCAACCTATGGAGACTAAGTTTTTAGCCATGTATGCTGCAGAAGTCAATTCTGAGGCTGTCAGTCATTACAATGTATGAAAAGTTAAATCGACAGTTTACTCCCTATGATGCTGTTATCAATGCGAATATTTGCTATTTTTATGACAGTATAATGACCAGTGTTATAGCTTCGTCATTTTCACAGTCGAACGAACAACTACCGCAATGATACCAGCATCATAAATAAATATTCGATCAATCCTGGAGGTCAATAACTGAGGGGTTCATTTCTCGAAATCAAGTAATCACCAAATGTTGATTTCAATAAATCGAAGGTTGCGTTTACCGTATAGTGCGTAGAGCCACTCTGTTGAAAACACATCTCATCATAAGAATAAAATTTAAAATCAAATCGTGGGTCAACAAAAATACAAATCTTTTGGAATTGGCCAAGTGAACAGTGAATGCATGTAGGTATCATCACAGGACATCATGAACTAAAATATTTAGTTACGAAAATCTCAACTACTGTAGATTAGAAATAGAATATCGATAGAAACTAATTAAGTATAGGAAACGGAAAAAAAACTGCAATCCTCCAAAATTTATTATACATTATTTAATGTTATTGATCCAAATTTCCTGTAACTAAATCCCTTGGGGTACAAGATAATTTGCCATTTATGCAGGGGATTAAAACAATAAACTTTATACAAATACCATTAACAACTCATTAAGTAGTTTAATTTTTGTACATTTATAGAAACCAATCCATTTTAATTGGCAATTGAAAACGTAGTACTAGTTTAAAATGTTACACAGAATTATACAATATTTTCGTATGTGTTTTAAACATTAAAATGAATCGAATAGCAACGAGACCAGAAATATTTAAGAAAAATTACCAACATATGCTGAATAAATTGTGTATTAACCGAACATAAGGATACAATATTGTTTGAATGTGTATATGATGTATGCATATGTTAGTATGTAAGTACCCAGTAAACAATTTTTTTAGACATGTCTGATGTCAGAAATTTTCTGAAATAATTCTTATACTTTATCAGAATTTTTAACGAATTTCTAAATTTCCTTTAGACATTTTACAGAATAATCGGCAAACTGTTTGTTAGACTTTTCTGCACATTTTCTGAAGTATTAAACGATTAATATCAGACTTGTCTGCACATTGTCGAAAGGGAATTTCAGTGTTACGACAATTATGAGACTAATCTGCACATTGGCGGAGGACAATTTGTTTTTTTATTCCTATATTATTTTTTAGACATAAAGGAGAATAGTCTATACATTTTTTGAAGTAAAATATAAAATGGATTAAGAATTATATCCGATAAATCTGCACATAATCTGAAGAGAATTGTTTTTGTAACGTTCCTTTAGATATTTAACAGAATAGTCTGCACATTTTCTGATATTTTTTGCTCGGTCATTTTGTTCCCATTTTCAGTACTTTTGTAAGAAAACTTTGCGACAACTCTGCACATTATCTGAAGGAAATTTTGTTTTTTTTATAAAAATCATGCACAAACCTGTTTATATTTTGAAATTCGTCAACTGTACTTTAAAAGGGAATTTAATTTTTATTTTCTTTTATTTTCTCAGTTGGTTTTTGGAAATCAAGTAAACAACATCTGCATATGTGATGATTATTGTTTAAATTTCTTTAAACTTTGTTAATACACAAAAATTAGCAAAAAAATTACATAATTTTTTATGGTTTAGTTTTATAATTTTAAATAGATGTATATAATGAACTCTATTTTCGTATATAATACGTAAGTAGTATGGTTTAATTTTATTAATTTTAAAAATAATCTATAAATTTCTATTATTTATTTATGTACCCTTAAGAAGTCATGAATAATGGAATCTTATAAATTATTATTAAAATTAATAAACTTAAACCATAATAAATTGTATATATGAAAATAGTTTTCATCAGACGTTGATCAGAATAGTCAGCCCATTTTCTTATACTTGATCAGACTTTTGTATGAACTGTCGGACATTTCATCAGACATTTATCCGACATCTATCAGACTTTCTTATAATTGATCAGACTTTTGTACGAACTGTCGGAAATTTTATCAGACATCTATCAGACTTTCTTATATTTGATTAGACTTTCGTACGAGATGTCGAAAGAATGTCAGACATGGTATCAGACATTTGTCCGACTTCAATAAGATTTGTCGAAAATTCCTACAGAATTTCCCCAGGAAGTTACATCAGATTTCGTACCGAATTCTGACCGCACATTTTTCCGAATTTCCTCAGACAAAGAGTTCCGAATTCCGAGCAACCTTTCATACGATTTTCGTAACGAATTCTGACGGAATTCGGATACGAAATCGGCAACTTGTGCAGACTGTCGGTACGAATTCGGCAAAAATTGTTTAGTGGGTAAGTACCCAGTAAACAATTTTTTTAGACATGTCTGATGTCAGAAATTTTCTGAAATAAATCTTATACTTTATCAGAATTTTTAACGAATTTCTAAATTTCCTTTAGACATTTTACAGAATAATCGACAAACTGTTTGTTAGACTTTTCTTCACATTTTCTGAAGTATTAAACGATTAACATCGGACTTGACTGCACATTGTCGAAAGGGAATTTCAGTGTTACGACAATAATGAGACAAATCTGCACATTGGCGGAGGACAATTTGCTTTTTATTCCTATATCATTTTTTAGACATAAGAACTGTACATTTTCTGAAGTGAAATATAAAATGGCTTAAGAATTATATCCGATAAATCTGTAAATAATCTGAAGAGAATTGTTTTTGTAACTTCTTCAGACAATTAAGCGAATAATATAAATTTCCTTTAGATATTTAACAGAATAGTCTGCACATTTTCTGATAATTTTTGCTCGGTCATTTTGTTCCCATTTTCAGTACTTTTGTAAGAAAACTTTGCGACAACTCTGCACATTATCTGAAGGAAATTTTGTTTTTTTTAATAAATATCATGCACAAACCTGTTTATATTTTGAAATTCGTCAACTGTACTTTAAAAGGGAATTTAAATTGTATTTTCTTTTATTTTCTCAGTTGGTCTTTGGAAATCAAGTAAACAACATCTGCATATGTGATAATTATTGTTTAAATTTTTTAAACTTTGTTAATACACAAAAATTACCAAAAATTTTACATAATTTTTAATGGTTTAATTTTATAATTTTTAATAGATGTATATAATGAACTCTATTTTCGTATATAATATGTAAGTAGTATGATTTAATTTTATTAATTTTAAGAATATTCCGAATTCCGAGCAACCTTTCATACGATTTTCGTAACGAATTCTGACAGAATTCGGATACGTCAACTCGTACAGACTGTCGGTACGAATTCGGCAAAAATTGTTTAGTGGGTATACATATAAATATCTGTATATATGTATATGCAAGTCAATGTCTCCATATTGTGTCTTTATAAAGACACAATCAAATGTTTGTATGTTAATACATTCAAACTTATGTACATACATACATATGTATAGTATATAGTATAGACCTGCCCTTAATAACTGAATTTACCTCTGTTTAGTGTGAAACTAGATATTGCAATATTCATTTAATTTCCGTTACGCGCACCTGTTAACCGAATACTTTTAAATTATCCTTAATTAGTTTTTGATCCTAAAAATCTAAATAAGATCCATTTAAAATAATTCATTTTTTTAAGAGCAAGTCTAATGTCCAAGATACGTTATATGTATGTAAAAGTGATTGAACAGTTTTTGTCCATAAATGTATATGCCAGTGTTAGATTCTGTGTTAGTAAATACTATTTCAACTTTGTTAAATGTTTAATAGAATACCATAGAGTAAAGTATCTATATGAAGATAACTAAATTGTGCAATTTGAGAGTATGTGTCAGATTTCCTTTAGGGCTTAATAAAACATATTTTCCTTTTTTTGCTGTTTTTTATTTTGTTTCTATTAAGTTCTTACGTATATTAATTTTGTATATACTTTTATATAACTTACATACATACTTACATTAGTGATGCCAATCAGAATAGGATTTAAGAAATCACAGAATTTGACATTTAACATTTTATTAAATTTTTTAACGCAATTCCTTAATGGTGTTTTATACTTCTGCTTGTATTTATTTCCTTTTAGAATTTCAGAGAATTTCAAAGAGAGTTTTTGTCGACATTGGAGAATTGAATTCTTCTAAACTATGATAGGTATTTACAAGTTTTTTTTTTTTTGTCATATTTATAAAGGGATGACAAATGAAATTTTTAAATTGTACCCAGCAGCATTGAAAATTGTACTTTTTTACACAAGGTGTACCAAATTTTATTATTTAAGATTTAAGTATTTAAATTAATATATTAAATCTTTCAAGCTTTGTAAAAATTGGCTTCAAAGTACTTTTTTATAAAAAGCTAAAATTGGTTCACAAATTTAAAATATAACAGAAAATATAAATGAAAAATTTGGCAATCGTATATTTTTATTTTTTCTGAAGTTTTATAAACATTTGATCGACATTGGAAAGTGTGGTTATTGTTCATTAAGTTCTTTCAATCATAAGATTTGTTGAAAATAGTATTAAATTTCAAGTACTCGAGCTATCTAATATCTGGTCATTGCTGCCCCTTTCTTCTCCGTTTACAACCACGTAGATGGGATGGCGCCTGTTGATTCGGCAACAGCACCTAGAGACGTAAACGATAGCATGTGAATCCATCAAATAAGCCGAGGACTTGCTCTTACTCATTGAGAACACACTTTGCTAAATCTGGTATGAACAGAGTAAATTCTTAACATACGGAGACAAGAACGGAGAATTCATTGGTATCACTTGTATAAGCTACCTTTCATCTATCAAAATTCAACCCAGTACACTTCGTATTAATCCGACACACTCATTCTAGGTATATGGGTGGGTAAGTTCTGTATACCCCTACATTCTTCCCGCATCATATACACTTAACAACAACTCATTCCTAACGCTTAGTCCCACGGTCACTCTTCTGTGGGATGAATGTCGAAGCGCTTTACGTGAACACCTGCCATGTTGGCCTATTTCACGGTGGTCTTTTTCAGCCACTGGGTGAGCTTAAATATAACGACTCAACACCGTCACATTGTGTTTCTTACACGCCGGTGGCAATTTACGTATATGGATGCCGGTCCATTATACGCGCAGTTTGCTGTAGTACTCGAGCTATCTAATCTCTTGCCATAGTAACCCCGTTGGGAAAGGACAGGTGTCATGAGCAAGCTCAGTCTAACCCCGACTAAGGAAAAGGCAATCACTGGTTAGAGTCAATAGAAGGGCCGGACCCAACATCAGGTGAAAACACCCTATTGATGTTATGAGGAATGCTCGTGTCCGTACAAAACATTCTCATCATCTAAAGACTCACCCAGTGCATTCCTGGACCACTTAAAGTCGCCCAACCACACTACTGAGATGGCTTCTGTTAGTTTGGCAACAGCACCTAGAGACGTATTTGGTAGCCCGAAATACCCAAGATAATAAATCAGGATCCCTCTTTATTAACCGATCTGTAACAATTTCCAAAGTCAACTGAACCCAATAATTGCCCAGACTAATAGTCGCGTAGCATGAATCAATATATCCTGTTGAGATGGCAACAGCACCGAGAAACCTCCCCGAAGCATAAAAAGACATACTAAATAACTAATAATCTCCAATATATGGAGAATTTCCCAATTTTTGCACCAGTTCCATTCCCATGATCATAAATATCTTTTTATGGAATGACAGGCAACTACTGAACGCTAACCTGACAATTCCCCCAACATATACCGGCTCCCTACTACACGACCGGTAAGAATTACCGATCGGTTCAGGAATCCAGCATATGCTACTTTGAACACAGACCTGTGTCATTTGAATAGAGAATTAGCCAACGCATTATATAAGTTTAAACCACAGCCACTACGTAAATCCCGAAGGAACCTCAACCAACTGACCAGCCAGGACAAGTCCTGTGGGCAACTGGCCACCTGTAGTACCAGATTATGTGGTTCCCTGGTTAGACCTCATGTCAAATCTTACCAAGGACTAGCCTAGTAGTGAAGTGACATCACCAGTTTATAGTCCCGGCAGACTAGAGGTACTGATAGCACCTCTCCCTCCCGGATTGCAATACACCAAGATGCGATCTATCATCAAGGAGGCCCTCCTCTGTGGGATATCAGTTGTCTGGGCAACAGCACCAAACTTATCCCGCATTATAGACTTTACCGTGCATCAGTCTTTTAACTGACATTCTTTTCGTGCCAATTTGGATTTAAACCACAGTCACCACGTTCACCCCGAAGGGTTCTCTCCAATAACCACGACAAGACAAATTGAATTGAATGAAAATTGGATTTAACCGAATGACATTTTTAAGATCCTCTTTTGATCATTTATTATGATTAAGAATATATTTAAATATCGATGTCAATCATCCAAAATACATCTCACCTTAACGCATAACATTTAAAATCGAATAAAAGAATTCTTTGAATAGTCTGAAATTCTGTGAAAAATGTATGTCAGAACATTATATAAACTTCGTTAAAACAAAATACTTTTACAAAAATATTTAAAACTCACATCATTATTTTATGAATATGCAACACCCACGATCTTTTGAGTTCTGTTTTCAACTTTTCATTTTTCAAATGACTGTCTGTCGTCTTTTGCAATTAGGAAAACCAACAAATGCCATTTGTGTGTGTGAGAGTTTATGTTGATACCCTACAAACATTTTCTATTGCGGAAGTTACCCGTATGAAACTTCCAAACGTGTTAAAAGCTCGCCAGCGATGTTGCGGAAGTATAAGAATTCTTGTCACCAGTCGGGAAGAACTGATGCCGAGCTGGGGAACGTCTAAGAGTAACGTGGAAGATACTTCTGGAAGACCCGCAGAAGAAACTTCTAGATGACTCTTGGAAGTAAGGTATTGCCAAAGACTCTTCTAGATGTGACTAGGAAGTCACTTCTTGAAGTGACTACCTAGTATCATCTAGAAGTGTTCCTATCTTATCTTCTAGTAGATGAGTTTTCTCTTCTTCTAGAAGATGAGTATTCTCGTCTTCTAGAGGATGAGTATTCTCGTCTTCTAGAAGATGAGTTTTCTCTTCTTCTATTTGTATACTCACCAAAATAAAATCTATAAAAATAAATCTAAATAAAATGAAATTTTATAGTTTTTATTGAAATAATTGAAATTAAAATAGTAGAAAAAATAATTGATTTAACAACTAATCTAAAAAAAGTAATATATGTACATTAGACGGGCTCACAAAAAATGGTGCTTGAGTTACCCCCCTCAAAATATTCGCTGTTATGTAATATGATGATTCTTCATGTTAAATTCAATATTTTACCCAGCTTCAAAAAATCTTTGTTATGTTTTATAATGGTTCCCAAAATATTTCTATCGATGGCCGTTCGTGAGCTGAACCGGTTACAAAAAAGTCCCTTTTTAGTTATTTTGTTTTAAATTATACAGCAGTTCTTAATCAATATATACAGTATGTGGTATCATTTGAAAGGTTTTTTGAAGTCTAGTGGTGCGCAAAATTGTACATACATTTTATTTTTTCTTAGTGAAAAACCTAACATTTTAAATATTTTGGAATATGACAATTATAAACAGACGGTTATTTATGATTAATACATCATAGGACGCGGCTTTAAAATACCTTTAAAACGATACCCCGTATTGGATATTTTGTTGCAAAACAAACAAAAATTAAAAAAAAAATAATTCCAAAATATCTTTTATTGATTTGGTCCAGCTCACGAACGGTCATCGCTAGACTTAAAATATTTTGGGAATTTTGAGAGGGGTAACAAAAACACGTTTTTGCTTTCCATACAGAGTGAGCCGGTCTAATGTACATATGTATCAAAAATTTAGAATTATTACCTTATAATAAGATAATTTTCAGGAATTGTAAAACGTTGGACTCTAAAATATTTTTGTAGTTCTTCATAAATTTTATGATCAATCCATCAAATTGTAAGAGTTATATTTTGGAACACATTAATCCTTCAATGAAATAAACAAAAATAATGTTATAATTAATATTGAATATATGTACATAAGTACTTTTGTATTTGTTGAAATTACCTGTTACACTTTAGGAAGCAATAAAAATAGGATTCTCTTATGATCAATACATTTCCCACCAAAGTTTAAACGGTCAGATCCATTTTTTACATTTTCTGCAAATAATCGACATTTTTAATGGAACCGCGTGATGAAATAAGACATATATAACTTACCAGATCCCTTTTTTATATTTTAATTCAGTTAGAAGTATTTTAATAGGGGGTACAATATTAGCTACTGCTTTCTAAAAAAAATAAAATAATTAAAAATTAATTAATTAATTTATTTATTGTTTTGAATCAATAAAAACATTACCTTTCGTGAACATTTTTTAAATAACTTGGAACTAAACCGTCTATAAAGATCTGAAATTACTAAGTCATGGATCATTTTTAAAATTATTTACAATCACTAACGATAGAAACACCTTAACGACCCTAAACAGGATATTGCTTTTGACACTAATACTGCAATACTATTTTTTGTTTGCTTTCTTCTAATTAAGGAGTTATACACGTTCAAAAACTGTCTACTTAGGTTCAATATATTGGGAATGGCATGTTCAATATTAATAATATTAGTATCATATAAAGGTCATAGAAAGACCTGGTGTTAATAACTAAAAAGTACCTATAATTAAAATAATTAAATCCAAAGCTATATGAAAATTAATAGAATTGTATTTATTTAAAAAAGGTGGTTTTAAAAATATCTGATTTTAATATTAAATATCTTATATAGGCAATTTCGTGTCGAGTGACCCAAGTCAAAAAATAATTTATGTATGTATAAAACAGTAGTATTAATTTGAATATAATGATTCCAGCTAGCCTTTAAATACTTAAGTAAAATTTTAATGTATTTTTTTTTTTTTTTTTTGTTACGATAATGAAATACAAATAAAATTTTAGCTCAAAGTGATCATACGTAATCTAGAAAGAGGACCTAAACGCGCAAATAGTTTAAAAAATATTGAAAGTTAAGATTTAACTCAAATAAATCTAAATAGGTTAAACATATTAGAACTTCGTTTAAAAATTATGGAAATGGAAGCCGTTTAGAGTTGTTAACTTATTCCTAAAATAGTATTTTAATGTAAAATATGACAACTTACTTTTTAATTTTATTTATATAATCCTTGAAGATAATTACTTTTTGGTATATATTTAATAAACTTCACCAATTAACAAAACCTTCTTAAATGTTTATTAACAGTTGACTTTTAACATAACACTATCATATTGTTTTTTATTACTTAAGATTCACAATATATTAATTACACTATTTTTCTATGAATATTATGAATATTATTCAATAACTCATTTAAGTTTTACAATGAATAATTAAAACTGAACATGACTGGACAAAACACAAAACATCACTGAACTTAGCAAAATTTCTGCATTATTTATTTTTATTTTTTTCGCGTTCTGGCTAAAAATGGAGTATTTATATTTTTTTGTTTTTGTACTCTTCTTACTATCATCCGGAAGTAACCTAAAAGTATACTTCCAGACGGCGAAAATTAGAAATCAATGTATTTTGTTTTTGTAAAATGTGCGCTCTCGTCTGACAATCGTCTAGAAGTGACTACAATCCACGCTTCCAGATGAATAAAATACAACATTAATGTGAACACTCTTCAAACTGTCTCCCAGAAGTGACATAAACATACAAATCAAGAAGATACAAATTAGGAAACAATGTATTTTGTTATTGTAAAATGTGTGTTCTCACCCAACTCTCATACAGAAGTCACTAAAACATATACTTCCAGATAAAAAAAATTCAACAGTCATGGTTTTTTGTTTAAGCAAAATGGATGCACTCTTCTAACTATCATCCGGAAGTAACTTAAAAGTATATTTCTAGAAGATGAAAATTCGAAATCAATGTATTTTGTTTTTGTAAAATGTGCGTTCTCGTCTGACAATCGTCCAGAAGTGTTTCTGACGTGGCGTCTGGGATGATGCGCAATGGTTTTGTCTTCTAAATGTTTGAAGGGTATGTTTTTGTTTTCTTTGATACCAAAGACTGCTTGTGTGTGAGTTTATGTTGATATGTTTTTGTTTTTTTGATACCAAAGACTGCTTGACAGACAGTAGTCAGCTTATTATTTTAGTCCTTTTTATTAACCTTTTATTATATGATTCTGTTTGTAAGTTCAAACCGCAGGAGTTTTGAATTTATTTCATTTGTTATGCATATTTTTATACTTTTCCGAGTGATTTACATTAGTAGTTTTTTTTTCCTTATAATAAATTAATTTTAAATTTATTATATTTTAATGAAAAAAAAAAAAATAAAATAAATTTATTTTTAACATTGAAATTTTTTGGTTATAGGACAGTGAAAAGGGTTCATTTACAATGCCATCATCATGTTTTCAAAAATAAAGTCCTTGAGGCATTAAATTTTAAATTAAAGGAAAATAAAACCAAATTTTATTACTCATATGAATGAATGTGTATGTATGTGAATGTCTAAGTGAGTTTACATAAAAAATAAAAAGTCAGAAACTAAAAAAAAAATCGGTTTTGGAAACAAATAAAAATTGATTAATTCTGCGAATTCTGTATAAGAAATCTTGATTTTAAAATTTATATTTCTTAAATTTTTAAATTCTAAAATGTTGAAAAATAGTAAATTGTTTTCAAAATAATTCGAAATTTGTTAACAAATATACATACATACTTATTCACATATGTATTTGAATGTATGTATGTACATATATGTATGCATTTATGTATATAATGTCTATTATATAAAATATTTTAATATTTGTTTACAAACAACTAATCTCAGCAAATACCAGTTTAGATTTGTCAGCAAAAGAAGAAATCCTGTTAAAAACGTTTGATTTAAGTATAAAAATGAATGCAAATTTGTGGTTTTTCATCAACCGCAAACCACAAACAAAAACATACTCCATCTGTATTGTGTAAAATGTCAAAGGTTGCCAGTTTTTTTTTAAAGTAGAATCAGAAAACAAATAAAATAGGAAAATGGGAAAATATATGTACATATTTATGTACATTCCATTAGAATACATACTATATTATTTAAAAAAAACAAAGTAAAAATAAATTTCTATGCATCATTCCAGTGAAAATATAAAAAAAAATGATAAATTACATTTTTATTTTATACATCACAGATTTTAAAACACATAAATACTTGTCACAATTCATAAAAATGGAAAGAATTTTTCTAAAGAAGGAAAGGCAGGATCAAGTAATGGCTTAACTAAAGTAAATATTATAGAGAACGTTGTAACGGACAATGTTTGTTTAAGAATTTGAGGATACATTAAATTAATAATTTAACATTTAGTGAATATTTTAAAAATTGTAATTCTTTTGTAACATATAATGTAATTGCCTTTAATAACCGTTGCTATTCTATGAATATTGAAAGTTTAGTTTGATTAAGGGAAAATCCCAAAAGTTAACAAAAACGATCTTAGAATACTAACGGGATTACTCAAGGGACAGTGCGGTCTCAGATATCATCAATTCATCCTAAAGATCAGTCCAAGATATATCCCTTGTTGCGAAAAATAGAATTACTGATATGAAACTAAACATGATATTATGATAAAATTAGACAAAAGAAAATACCCTCACGTCTATTTTGAAAAAATGGGGGAAAAAAATTAAGTGAGAAATATTGAAAAAATCTTATTCTTAAGTTAAAAAATATTTTTTTTTTTTTATAGATATCCCACTCGCATCCCATTATGAGACTATAAAGCCCTTAAAAGAAATTGTCTAATCTTTCTTTTGAGCTAAAAAAGAGAGTTAAAAAAAAAATTATAAAACAAAAAAGTTTTTATTTTTTTTCGAACAATTTTTGTTAGGACCAATAGGTGAAGTTACTCGCATTTGAATAAAACCCTGTATGAACAAAATGTCCAACTTTGACCCCCTCTAATTCCGGCAGTTCTGGACCGATAGCACTGAAAATTTGTGTCTGGCCTACTATCTAATAGTGATAACCTTGGTGTAAATTTCGTCAAAAGAGTTGGGTGAAATTGACCATGTATGTAAAAATTTTCGAAAATCAGTTAAAGTTTCACATGCTTGTTGTTTTGTTATTGAAAATATGCAATATCGGTCCACGATTTCATTCAGCCCCCCATACAAATAAACCCCGCAATATAGTAAAAATTTGGTGCTCTTTATAAATGAGTAATAACTATTGCAAAAATATCGTTAAAGCAACAAAAGGCTAGCTAACAAAAGGTAGGCTAATTGGTAGTGTGCAAGCCTATCTGTCTGGAGTTTGTCGAATCGATTCCCACCAGAGACTCTTGTCGCTCTGGTCATTGTCACTCTGCTTTGTAAATTAGGTTAGAATATTATTTGTAATTGTATTTTAATGGACAAATAAATAAATAATTTTAATAAAAATCAGAATATGTATTCTACCACATTTGATGCAGATCAGTCCAATATATAACCCTTGTTAGGACTAATATATATTTTTGATATAATTAGACAAAAAATATGTATAACTTTTCAATGGAATTTTTTGTTTAGAGTCGGTCAATAATTGAACCACACACCAATAGAAGCCCTCTTTTAAAAAGAATCCTCACTCCAAATCCGACTCATTTTTGAGTATATTAAGATTGACATAGACTTAAAAAAAAATTTTATTTAGTTCTAAGAAGAATGAATCTCTAATTAATACACTATGGATTAAAATGAGTTTTTTTTCTCTATTTTGATAATAAAATAAATGTCTTCTAAAAATAATCCCAGTAAAAACTTGCATTACCATGTAAGTGGTTAAAACGCTAAAATTTACTTACACAATAGCATTTTAAGTCATTATTTTAAAATAGTGATGTCATTGGAGGCAAGTACTTAACACAAACGATTACAAGTAATTAGAAAAAGTAGTCATTGTAAATCACACGAAAAAAAACGTATACAGCATCTATATCTTTACTGGTAAGATGACTACTGAATTAGATAGTATTTATATAATTCATTATTATTAAGACCTTATTAGACAACTTCTATGTAATCCAGACCATATATAGTAGTCATTAAAAAGTATGTTGTTAGGTAAGTAATTACAATTGAAAGCCATTACCTAGGTTTTGCTGGGAATGAAAAATGTTCACGTATTCTGTTATTTAAATATTTTTAAATTTTAATTCATTTATGTATATGTATTGCTCATTTACTGCCAGACTGGCATTAACCAAAATAGAGAATTTCGAGGAATCTCGGGAAATTAATTTTTACATTTCCTTTTCCAAGGAAATTCAATAGTCCGAGAATTTCCAAACCGTAGCATAAATATACACATTGAATCATTGACTCATTAAATGTTCGCTTTGTGATTGTGTGAAAATCCAATTATCGTGTGAGCCTTGGAGCAATGCCCACAAAGGATATTATGTTTTGTTTTAAAATTCTGCAATATTGAAGCAAAGGTCTAAAAACAAATAAAAGGATAACTGTTATTTAAGAAAAGCGGCAACCCTTAACATTGTGCATTTACATAAAAGAAATGTAATAGTTAATAAACATTACATTAGTTGTCATGTAATGACGGACGGTCTTGGTTTAATGGACTCAGAAAGTAATTATGAATACACTGGTTTCCAATCCTCCTTAAATGGTGAACGTACCAAGAATGATTTACATATACATATTTTAATATTCCTAAAATTCCCAAAACTTTTCTTTTGACTACAATTGCGCAATATGCCCTCATAACATTATTTTTAAATCAATTCAATAAATGCATACAATTAACTAATTCTGGCAAGATTTTCACAAAATTATATGGTAAATAAAATAAAGCAGACGAAAAAAAAACATCTTTAACTTAAATACTAGTTCATACTTCAGACAATTACGAACACAAAAAGGCTTTCTTGGAAAATATTATTTGTTGCTTCTATTTTTCTTAAACAAAATTTCATACAAATTCAATCCACTGCGTACATATACATAGTAGTAGCAATTTATATATATGTATATTTATTTATATACACAGACATATGATTAAAGTACAAGAATTTAAATAATTTTCAACGTCTATGACGTAGTTTATTTTATTTTTAACAAAGTTACTTAGAAAAATAAAATTTTTTACTTAAAACCACTTTTCAAAACAAATTTCCATAATAATCAAACATGCATACCGCCGTATTGCTGACAAATTCCAATACAAAAGAAATTATTTTCTTAAAATAAAAACTCTATAGGTTAACAGCAACAACAAGCACACAATAAAACAAATTTACATAATCGTTAACCCGCCAATACCAACACACTACCACCTTAAACTAAGAATCCAGAAAATAACAGATTAAAATTTATGCTTAAATATATATTCGTTCAATGCAAAATTTTGCTCATTTAATATTCCAAAAAAAAATCCATTTCTAAGGACGAGTTTAAGACCATATTGTGCCATTCACTGAAGAAAGATTATTCTCAAATGAAATTCATTTATGATGACAACCAACAAAATGTTGGTTACAAAACAAATATGTGTTTAACATAATTCCAACGTCAATGAATCTAATAAATACAATTTAATAGAAGCTGTTTTAAAAATAAAATTTGCCATTTTGAAAAGATTATACATTTTTATTGAAATTGAATATGTTTTTATTTTGCAATAAAGGCTTAAATAATTGAGTAATATGCAAATGAGTTAAGAAATGAATTTTCAAAGTTATTAAAACTGTATACTAAGTTTAAAAAATAAAGTAGATTTATTTAAACTCGTAGGCGATACAAATTTTAATAGCTAATTTAGTTAGTTAGTTAGTTAGTTAGTTAGTTAGTTAGTTAGTTAGTTAGTTAGTTAGTTAGTTTGTTGTTAGTTAGTTAGTTAGTCAGTTAGTCAGTAGTCAGTTAGTTAGTTAGTTTGTTAGTTAGTTAGTTTGTTAGTTTGTTAGTTCGTTAGTTAGTTAGTTAGTTAGTTAGTTAGTTAGTTAGTTAGTTAGTTAGTTAGTTAGTTAGTTAGTTAGTTAGTCAGTTAGTTAGTTAGTTAGTTAGTTAGTTAGTTAGTTAGTAGTTAGTTAGTTAGTTAGTTAGTTAGTTAGTTAGTTAGTTAGTTAGTTAGTTAGTTAGTTAGTTAGTTAGTTAGTTAGTTAGTTAGTTAGTTAGTTAGTTAGTAGTTAGTTAGTTAGTTAGTTAGTTAGTTAGTTAGTTAGTTAGTTGTTAGTTAGTTAGTTAGTTAGTTAGTTAGTTAGTTAGTTAGTTAGTTAGTTAGTTAGTAGTTAGTTAGTTAGTTAGTTAGTTAGTTAGTTAGTCAGTTAGTCAGTTAGTCAGTTAGTCAGTAGTAGTTAGTTAGTTAGTAGTTAGTTAGTTAGTTAGTTAGTTAGTTAGTTAGTTAGTTAGTTAGTTAGTTAGTTAGTCAGTTAGTCAGTTAGTTAGTTAGTTAGTTAGTAGTTAGTTAGTTAGTTAGTTAGTTAGTTAGTTAGTTAGTTAGTTAGTTAGTTAGTTAGTTAGTTAGTTAGTTAGTAGTTAGTTAGACTTAGTAGTTAGTTAGTTAGTAGTTAGTAGTTAGTTAGTTAGTTAGTAGTTAGTTAGTTAGTTAGTAGTAGTTAGTTAGTTAGTTAGTTAGTTAGTTAGTTAGTTAGTTAGTTAGTTAGTAGTTAGTAGTTAGTTAGTAGTTAGTTAGTTAGTAGTAGTTAGTTAGTTAGTAGTTAGTTAGTTAGTTAGTTAGTTAGTTAGTTAGTTAGTTTGTTAGTTGTGTAGTTTGTTAGTTAGTTAGTTAGTTAGTTAGTTAGTTAGTAGTTAGTTAGTTAGTTAGTTAGTTAGTTAGTTAGTTAGTTAGTTAGTTAGTTAGTTAGTTAGTAGTTAGTTAGTTAGTTAGTTAGTTAGTTAGTTAGTTAGTTAGTTAGTTAGTTAGTTAGTTAGTTAGTTAGTTAGTTAGTTAGTTAGTTAGTTAGTTAGTTAGTTAGTTAGTAGTTAGTTAGTTAGTTAGTTAGTTAGTTAGTTAGTTAGTTAGTTAGTAGTTAGTTAGTTAGTAGTTAGTTAGTTAGTTAGTTAGTTAGTTAGTTAGTAGTTAGTTAGTTAGTTAGTTAGTTAGTTAGTTAGTAGTTAGTTAGTTAGTTAGTTAGTTAGTTAGTTAGTTAGTTAGTTAGTTAGTTAGTTAGTTAGTTAGTTAGTTAGTTAGTTAGTTAGTTAGTTAGTTAGTTAGTTAGTTAGTTAGTTAGTTAGTTAGTTAGTTAGTTAGTTAGTTAGTTAGTTAGTTAGTTAGTTAGTTAGTTAGTAGTTAGTAGTTAGTTAGTTAGTTAGTTAGTTAGTTAGTTAGTTAGTTAGTTAGTTAGTTAGTTAGTTAGTTAGTTAGTTAGTTAGTTAGTTAGTTAGTAGTAGTTAGTTAGTTAGTTAGTTAGTTAGTTAGTTAGTTAGTTAGTTAGTTAGTTAGTTAGTTAGTTAGTTAGTTAGTTAGTTAGTTAGTTAGTTAGTTAGTTAGTTAGTTAGTAGTAGTTAGTTAGTTAGTTAGTTAGTTAGTTAGTTAGTTTAGTTAGTTAGTTAGTTAGTTAGTTAGTTAGTTAGTTAGTTAGTTAGTTAGTTAGTTAGTAGTTAGTTAGTTAGTTAGTTAGTTAGTTAGTTAGTTAGTTAGTTAGTTAGTTAGTTAGTTAGTTAGTTAGTAGTTTAGTTAGTGTAGTTAGTTAGTTAGTTAGTTAGTTAGTTAGTTAGTAGTTAGTAGTTAGTTAGTTAGTTAGTTAGTTAGTTAGTTAGTTAGTTAGTTAGTTAGTTAGTTAGTTAGTTAGTTAGTTAGTTAGTTAGTTAGTTAGTTAGTTAGTTAGTTAGTTAGTAGTTAGTTAGTTAGTAGTTAGTTAGTTTAGTTAGTTAGTTAGTTAGTTAGTTAGTTAGTTAGTTAGTTAGTTAGTTAGTTAGTTAGTTAGTTAGTAGTTAGTTAGTTAGTTAGTTAGTAGTAGTTAGTTAGTTAGTTAGTTAGTTAGTTAGTTAGTTAGTTAGTTAGTACGGTATCGACTTGCTTGGCATAGCTCTTTATAATCTCTTATTTATTCAATTTAAATTAAAGTTATCAACCTCCTAATTATCCTTACAAAACCACTTATATTGACAGTTACGCTAAACTAATTAATTTAACGGCAACAAATCCAAACAACTGTTAATTAAATTTGCTATTAAAAACACAACATCAAAATTGTGGAGTACTGAGTAAATCAAAATAATTATTTAAATAAACACAAGATAGGAAGATCCCAGCAAAAACTTTCATTGATAATTAATAAATTAAAACGATAAAAAGGCCGCTTTTCACTACTTATTCATTTGCATTTTAACTCAATATTTTAACACGGTGGTGGTGTTAGATGCGAGTACTCGCTTACTTACAAATCACTTTAAAAATAAAGAAGTAAGAGTGTTGTATTCGGCTATTCCGAATCTTATATTACCACCATCAAACCGTATGCCAGTAATGAGCGTTTCTGAAGGGAATCTTAAATGGAGGGTAGGGTTAATTATGGACCGATAGTCACAAAATTTGATAGAGAGATTTTAACTCGTAAGAAACGTCCTTATATAAAATTTCATCGCTATACTCTTATTTTAAAGGCAGTAATGTTAAAACCATTTTCTGAAGGGGACCTTCAAAGCATTTTAAGAGTACTTAAAAGCAATGCAACGGTAATAGTAGTCATTGAAAATTAAGTGGTTACGGAAGTACAACTCATTACCGAGTTTTTGCTGGGATGTGTAGTTGTGAAACCAAATATACATTCATTTAATTTACTAAAATGTGTCACTTTGGCTATTCTAGAAGAAAAAATACAATTCTCGGAAAAGTTTGAATTTCTTCTTAAAAATAGAAACTTTTGTTTACTTGTTTATAAGAAATTGCTTACAAAATTTAAAAATGTCAATCCATTTTTTTTTTTTTCTAAATATTTACTGTGAGCGTCAAAAGAAAGTGTACACCAATTTCAGTTCTACAAAAGTCTTTGTTATAGTATAGTTATTGATAAAAATTAAAATGTTTTATTGCAGTTTAGAAGGCTTATATAATACGAATATAACTGTGAACAAACAGCTACCCAAAGTGAAACACAGGCTTAGATTATAAATGTTTTATAAAAATAATGCTGTTTTTACGCGTCATAAAAAAGTGTACAATGGAAGCATTGCTCTTTCGTTCTTTGAATGTATCGGGGAAATGCTTAAATTTCTTCGAAAGACGGTACTTAGGCAACCAAATTTTTTGCAGCTTTATTCGAATTTTGGTAAAAATATGTTCAAATATATAAAATTTAAATATTGCATAGACTCCCCCCGTACCGTGAAATATCGTTTCCAATTTAAATAAAAAAAATCAATATTTACGCGAAATGTGACGAATTGACAGAAATAGTCAGTGAACAATTAAAAACTATTGAAAAATTGTACATGACATCATACGGTTGGGAATATTCGTTAACCAGGACTACTAAAATGGCTTACTAACGCTAAAGAACTGCAAAAATCATGAGGACCGAAGCCCAATTCCCTTAAAATTGTTGTGGAAATATCGAAAAATATAACAGTTACACCAGGAAATCTAGTGGATATGAGTTCAATTCAAAGATCACTTTAATAAACACTCTACATACCAGAAAGACTCTTAAGAAACTCATTACTTCGGGATATATATTTTATTAACAAGATAAACAATCGAAAAAAATTTTGGACCATTTAGGGTTTTATCAATAACTAGCTATACCCAGTGTGCTTCGCTACCCTCATCGTAATGGAATAAAATAAAAATCATTATTGTAAATGTATATATATCTGCAATATCAAAAATTCCCCTTTTAGAGATCTTTTTAAGTTTGATTTTATGATTCTAGTCTCAATATTACAGAAAATTAAAAAAAAAAAACAGTTGAAGAACGAAAAGTGCGTTTTTATATATTTTCATTAAATCAGGATGACGCATGTTTAATTTTCAACCAGAAACCAAAAAAAATCGCATACAGATTTTTATACAATCAGGAAGCTGCATGTCCAATTTTATGTTTTTAGGTTCAATATTATAGAAAATTCGAAAAGTATTAGTAAAGCACCAGAGTATCCTTTTTCAATTTTCGTTCAATTGGGATACTGCGTGTTTAATTTTATGTTTATATATTCAATGTTTTAGAAAGCTCTAAAAGTACCAGTACCAGTGAAGTACGAAAATGTACCAAAAGTCCTATTTTATTTAATTTCATGTTCCTAAGTTCAATATTATAGAAAATTCAAAAAGTACCAATTAAAGAACGAAAAAGTACCAGAAAATATTCCAGTTTAAATTTTCATTCACTAAGTCCCTGATTGCTTAGTTTTATGTCTACCAAAGGGCCCACTTTTATAGATTCTAATTAACTACGGGCTCCAGATGCTTAATTTCATGTTTCTAGAATCAATATTATAAAAACACAAAAAGTACCTTTTGAAGAACGAAAAAGTACCAAAAAGTGCCCTTTTATAGGTTCTCACTTAATCCAGGCTCTAAATACTTAATTTCATGTTTCTAGGTTCAATATTATAGAAAATTCAAAATGTACCTTTTAAAGAACGAAAAAGTACCAAAAAGTCCCCTTTTATAGGTCCTCACTTAATCCGGGCTCCGCATGCTTAATTTCATTTTTCTAGGTTAAATTTTATAGAAAACTCAAAAAGTACCTTTTGTAGAACGAAAAAGTACCAAAAAGTCCCCTTTTATAGATTCTCATTTACTCCGGGCTCTATATGCTTAATTTCATGTTTCTAGGTTCAATATTATAGAAAATTCAAAAAGTTCCCTTTGAAGAACGAAAAAGTACCAAAAAGTCGCCTTTTATAGATTCTCATTTACTACGGGCTCTACATGCTTAATTTCATGTTTGTAGGTTAAATTTTATAGAAAACTCAAAAAGTACCAGTCGAAGTACGAAGAAGTACCAAAAAGTCCACTTTTATAGATTCTCATTTACTCCGGGCTCTACATGCTTAATTTCATGTTTCTAGGTTAAATTTTATAGAAAACTCAAAAAGTACCAGTCGAAGTACGAAAAAGTACCAAAAAGTCCCCTTTTATAGATTCTCATTTACTCCGGGCTCTACATGCTTAATTTCATGCTTCTAGGTTTAATTTTAAAGAAAACTCATAAAAATACCTTTGTAAAACGAAAAAGTAGCGAAAAGTCCCTTTATTATTAATTTCATGTTTCGATTTTAATATCAAAGAAAACTCAAAACGTACGAGATGGAGAATGAAAAAGTACCAAAAAATATCACTTGGTACCGGGGTTCCAAATAACACCTCATTAGCATATTTAGTGTTTCTAAATCTAAAAATTTTATCTAAATTGGATCATTGTATTTGAATAAAATCAAATTTCCCGTTTTTACCCTTTTTGGTACTTTTTTTCTACCCATTAACGAAATAAAAATTCTATTCCAAAATGTTGCAACATCGTAGTGGGAGCCCGTTATTATGTATTTATATGTATAAGTTAATAAACCAAAATCAATGTTTTATGAAGAAACATCCGAATAACCAAAAAGTACTAAATTTATATTTTTATTTTTTCGTCAAGTTATGAAGGAGTCAAAAATATTGTTTGAATGTTCACTGGTTTAAAAGATACATGGGGTGCAAAAAAAGTACCAAAATACAGTTTTTACCCGTTTATTCCCTAAAGGGACCGAAATTGAAAAAAGTACTAGACACATGCCCGCTTATTTTTTAAATGAACGATGATAAGCTTTAAACTATTTTTGTATCTTTTCTAGTTTAGGAGATTTGAGGTTACCGAATTTACCCGTTTTTACATTTTTTACCCCCTAAACATTCGAATTTCCAAAAATCCCATCTTAGTGGATCTATTTGGTGGGAGACCAACCCCCTGTTCAGCTCTTTAGCTTTAACCGTTTTGGCTGTGCGATGATGAATCAGTCAGTGAATCAGTCAGTCAGTCAGTAACGTTAGAATTTATATATATAGATTATACTGCAACAAAAGTTTTTATTCAAATAAAATAGCTGTACACTTTCTTTTGACGCTCGCTGTATGTGTACATACATACAACATACATATATATATTTTTGGTAATGGCAACGGTTGTCAGTTAGAATGATAAAAAACGTTTTCTTTTCTTTGTTTTCTTCATAGATTAAATAAGTTTTTGACAATTCATTTTAGAAGCAACAACAACAAAAGTTTGTATATTTAATACAAGAAATAGAAAAGACAGAATTTTGAATTTTAAAATTTATTTTTGTAATTTTCCTATTTGTTCACAATTGAAATTTACTGAGGCGCATTAGGAAAATACAGTTATTTGTACAATTAACTTAAAAAAATAAAGAAATAAAAACACTAGACAAAAACCTTAAAAGTTTATTCAGTGTAAACATCAACAAAGGCATAAAGTTTTGTTTGCTGTCTATCATTATTATATTTACCTGAATAAAGCCAGGATATTGAGGTAGTATAAGAAGTACACCCACTAACAATACTCGGACAATTTAAATCTATTAGTGGTAAAGTTCATCTCTCCCAACACTATGAAAGTAGGACATTGAGTTTGTAAATAATAAATGTGTCGATGGATTTTTTTTTACATTAATGTTTAATTTAGCAATAAATATAAAAAAGTTATTAAGTGCCGTATTCTAAAATTTTATGTAGAATACCTTCCCTTCTAGACGTATTTGAGTAAACTTTCAAACTCAAGAAAATTCTACTTCAATAACAACAACTGCTATGAAGTTTTGTCTTGTGACAACCGCACCCAAGGTGTTGACATCAAGTTGTTACCACTGTTTGTTCTCACACACATACTAACAAAAAAGCATCCATATCCTAATAATCAAGCTGCATACGTATAAACTTACACTTTAATCGTAAAAACAAAAAATGGAGGCGAATAACTGTTTACTTTAATAAGTATTATTATGTGCACATCATTCTATTTTATGTTTTTATGTGTCTTCGAGCTTTACTCACCTGTCCGGTTTTAATCAAGTTGTTGTTTATTTGTTTGTTCTAATAATGGACGGCAGTAAAATTTATGTCCTTACAACAACATTTACTATCATTAAATATCTAAGCACATTAAATATACAAACTTTAGTACGACAGTCCATTATTAAGGAATAGGTATATTTAATTTTTTGAAATACATAAGTTTGAATCGAATTAATAAAATTGATATTTGAGGATTTCATTATATCGTTAGTAAGGACAGTTTTTTTTCGAAAATTCGGCATAATTTATAATAACGATTTTGATGATCAAATGTATCCTTGGCCTTTCCTTGGAATAATTCGACATGGCGTCAAACCAGAGAACCACGTAATCTGGTACTACGAGTTGGTTGAGGTTCCTTCGGGATCCACGTGTGGCTGTGGTTTAAACCCAAATTGGCGGGAAGAGAATGTCGGTTAAAGGACTGAAATCTGTAATTCAGTGGTGATGGATGAAATATCTTATACAAGTGATACCTTTGAATTTTCTTGCTTATCCAGGTATTTTCAGGGAAAACTCTGTTTATACCAGATTTACCACAGTGTGTTATATGTGAGTAAGAACAAAGTCCTCGGCTTATTTGAAGGATTCGTGTTTTGGACTACCGAATACGTCTCTAGGTGCTGTTTCCGACTCAACAGAGGTCATCCCATCTGCGTGGTTGTAAACGAAAGAGATGTTTTTGCATCTCGGAAGTTAAGCAACGGAGCAGCAATGGTCAGAGATTAGATAGCTCGAGTACTTGTGCAAAGTGCTTGTACATGGACCTGCTGATTCATGTACTAAAATTTGCTCCCGCGTGTGAGATAAACAAAGGGCGTTGTTGAGTCGTCACAAAAGCTCACCTTGTGGATGAAAGAGACCACCGTGAAGTAGGTCAACACGGCAGGTGTGCATGTAAAGCACTTCCACATTCTTGTCCATACAACTAACGATAGGAATGACTACATTTTATCAAGGAGTAGGAGACCAGTTTGTTCTTCACCATATCAGAATAAGTAGGTCTTATAATCTCTTATAACATAGCGTATTACACATTCGACTCTCAACATTACGAACATACATAGTAGAAATTATTATATCTGGTTCAAAAAACTAACATTGCTTTTCGTATTGATCCATTTACAGCACTCCCTAGCCCTTGATAAATATTAGTACGCTAATGGTTGATTTCAAATGATCAGTTATCGATGTTGGAACTGCATATCAGAAATTCCAAAAAAAAAAACATATGAAAGGTTAGATTGGTCTAAAATTCTTTGAGGTATAATTATGTGCATTATTCCTAGTATTTATCGGTATTTTTAGAAATTCATCAAATTAGTATTTCCCAAATTTCGTTAGTCTCATTTTTTGTCTTTTGGTTTCTTATTTAAAGTGTGATGAAAGTCAACCCTGTCCCACTAATATTTCGCTTTATTAAAAAGTTTCATTCATGTTATCGCTAGCTGGAATTCTAAATTGAAATTTCACTACAGTAATTTTCTACGGACACTATTAACACAGAGTATGAAAAGCACCTATAAGACGAATCAACAATTGTTAAGATTGTTATAAATCACTATTTAGTAATGAAAAATATATTTAAATCTGCCATCTCGATTAACAGTATTATGAAAGCTTAGATTATTATCCAAGATATTCCAAATGTTAAACAGATCGTATTAGTAGTTGTCCCAGAGGGCTATGCAGAAGCAAAAATATTTGAATGGATTTTAAATAACTTTATTAACACAGTCTATAAATGAATAAAAATTGGAAAAAAGTTGTTTACATGCCATCAACGAACCATCAAACCACGTTTGTTCATTCATTCCTTTTCCTGTGTGGGTGAAGGTGACAGACATCGTTTGCATTTTTTATTCATTGTTCAACAAGTGTGAAAAAATCGCACTCATGCCTCTGTTTCTCTCATACACACACACCCACATTCAGCTACATTTAAAAAGAGATTTTTATATCCTTGTAGAGCAAAAAAATAAAATATGTATATATGTATGTACATCAATCTATGCAAATTATTTGACAGATTAAAACAATATTACGACAAACTAAATGCGACCTACCACGAGCATAAATTGTTTTTAAAAATAAATTTACATACCTTAAAAAACTGTTAATGTATTTAAATATTATTTTTAGTTTAAGCAAGTAAAAATGTATAGTCGGTCATGACCGACCATATGATACCCTACACCAGTGAGTAGTATATAAAAAATTTTATTTATTTTAAATAATAAGAACAAGGACAAATACGGGCCTATCCATATAAATTTTGGTAGAGGGTTATTTATACAGAATTTCATCGTGATGGTAGTGTTTATAAGTGAATTTTGACCTTCAAGTCACTGGCGATTTTAGTAGAGATACAGGAACATTTAACATAATTGTGAGCTCAAAAGTCTTATTCGGGCGGTACGGTTGTATGGGGGCTAGGCGAAATAATAGACCAAACATCAGCACTATGGCGGTGTAGGGTATACAAATAATATTTTTTTGAAAGTATGTATTATACATTAGGGTGGCCCAGTTTCTGTGGAAAGGATGAGTGATGAGATGGGTCAAAGTATAAAAATGTCCTTTTTTAAGATTTTTCATATTTCATGCAAACAAATCCATTTTTTTATATTGGTCTAAAAAATTCTATAAGTTTTAACTAATTGCGAAAAATGTACTTCATATTTTGTTAGAGTATTTATGTATTTATTCTAGTATGCGTACCTGTTTTACAGTTCCCTGCCAGTATGGCTACTTACAGTCCTAGCCTATCTCGTGAAAACCCCAACAAACTATGAGACCTTCTACCACCTGGAAGTGGAGCAAGTGGTCAAGGAGCACATCTGATTTGAGCAGTCCAGAGATCATTCCCATGTCCAGGTACCCAGAGCAGTTCTAGGTTCCAATGATTCGACATCTCGTCAAAATACGCCCAACATTCGCGAACCAGTCTGGATGTTGTATAGACTCCAGTTAAAGATTTGATGGCAGTCTTGCTGTCAGTACAGATTCGAATATTCCTATTGAATAACCTATAGTACCTCATCCAGTTTGCCACTCGTACTATGCCCACTGACTCCCATAATTTCATAGTAATCATATTATAATTCGAAGTAATCATATTATGATCCAATTGAATCATATTATGATCCAAGGTAATCATATTATGATCGCACATAATTACTTTAAATCATATTCCAATTACTTTGAAACATAATATGATTATAATTACTTTAGAACATATTATAATTATGTATGACAATGTTATGATGATATTTGGTTATAAAATGATTAATAGGAAAGTAATGTGATGAAATATTATGACTATATTTTATCATAATATGATATTTTTATGCTAATAATCATCATAATATGTTTTGATTGTAAACATAAATCTTATCATTATATGTTGGTCTTGGATTATGATTACCACAATCATATTGTGTCTCTGCGTTTGTCCATGAACATTATGACATTTTATATTATGGTATACCATCCTGAAGTCACCATAATGATAATAATCGTCATTATGCTGATACAATTCTTATGAGTGTATAAATCGGACTCAAAATATTATCAAGACCCCTCCTGTTCTTAGTTTTAAGCCAAAGGTCTTTGACATAAGTAAACTGTTACTCACTTATTCCATCCGGCTAGAAAGGGAACCTCCTTTTGTGGACTCAACATAAAAGGTTATGAGAAACTACAGAGATGATTGGGAGAAAGCGACTCAATTTTTATGTCATTGCACGTTGATGAAAACTAGTGATGTAATTATCACCGGTTATAAATACTATATTTTTTATTCTTATTATATAATATATTCATTTAAAACATAAATTTAAATTTCATCAAAATGTTTTCTGGTTTATTTTTCATTTCCTTTCTAAAACAAATTTGTCAAACTGCAGAAGGCAAAATATGGACTAAAAATGTAATCGGAGCCTAGAACACGAGCAGAATAATCTTTATAAATTGTTTCTTATTCTCTTGGAAATAATTTTAAATTGAAACGAGTAAGTACTTAGTATGTTTATCTTTCATTCCATTTTAATAGAACTATATAAAGAATAGTACTGACAGTAATATTTATTATCTACTAAGGCAGCACATGCTATTGGACCTTTTTTCCATTCGCAGAAAGTATAAAAGGGATGAACCTTTAATCAGCAGAGCTTAATGGCAGTTTGTAAGCTACTTGCTCTGCAAAAATAATCATAATAAAACCTTATTGACACATTGAACGAGGAGAAGACGATGTTGAAGTTATTTGTGAATGAATAGAAAGAATGTAGTGAATGTGTCCAGTATGATAATGCAACATCACAGCATGAGTAATGAAGGAAATCGTATTAAATAGACTTTTAATCCTAAATGTATACATTATTGAAACATCTCATTTAGTTTGTTTAATTCCAAATAAATTTACAAAAAAAAACTTTACAAATGCATTTAGAATTAAAAGATTCTTTCATTAATTAAAATCAGCAATTGCCTTAAATACATTTGTTACAATTATTTAACTATTACTGCACATGTTGATTTTACATGGTTGTTCTGTAAAGGATGCTGAATAAATGAATAAATAATTGTGTACATTTCACATAATTTTCAAATGGCACGTAATCCGCTGGTAGTTTAGTGATTAAAATGTATCACCGGGTAGCATGACCTTTGCCAATGTTGAATGCAAAATACACGAAAGCTTTTGAGAATAATAAACTGTCCATAGAGTTAAAACAAATTAAAAGTGAAACTAAAATGCAAATCAGTACAACATGCCAATACTGAGATAAAAATCTACATAAATGTTGAATTTTAATGTTCACATTTCTTTTTTTTTTTTTTTTTTTTTTTTTTGTACTACCAACAAAGTTTCCTTTCTGCATGTTGAGTGCAAATATGGAAAAATACAGAAATATAAAAATTGAAAAGGAAAAATAAAGTATTTATAGTTTGTTACAATTTAATATCTGGTGACCTGATAAAATTAAAACGTTCGAAGGACTTTTAAAGCAATTTAATTGTAAAGAAACATAGGAAGTTTGTGGTTTTATACAAGAAATGATTTTCGAATATCAAAAGACTTATAGACTGAGAGAGCTGTATGTATATCTCCGTTATTAATGGACCGATTTTACTGGTTTTAAATAGTGTTCATCCCGAATGTATGTATGTCTGATAGAATTATTAAAGATTCGGATCTCGCAGGTGTCTTGGGTCTTCTGACAACTGATTTCAACATACACACAGACAGACGGACGGACAAACGGTCACACGAACAAACGGACATGGCTAAATTGACTCCGTCATCTATAAGAATCCAGAATATATATGCACGAAGGTGTATATATTACAGGTATTATATGGCGACTAGGGTCAAATATGGACCGATCCTCATAAAATTTGGGGGTGAGATTTATGTTCATATAAAACATTTTTATATCATACCATATGTGAACTATGGACGTTTAAGTTTCATTTTAAAATTAATCTTTGTATGGGAACAAGGTTCAAAGGACATTATGAAAATCGGCAGTATGGTTTAGGCTTATATACACTTGAGATATGCTGTTTCCGAAGGGAACAATTATGAGCAAATAATGGACCGATTTCAAACATTTTCAACAGCCTTCTTTTCTACCCTAGGTCCTAGATAAAGTCTTTAAGGTCCTATATACGGATCCCTTCTTCAGTCTTCATATATGTATTTTTAAAACTATCAACATACACAAGTTCTATAAAAATCGAAATGTCTCTGGAAAAGTTCATAAGAATCTGTCCATAATTAATCTTACATCCCATAACACCTCATCAATTGCCAAATAATCGTTCCAAAATTATGTTTCTCAAATTCTATATAAGACGGTTAGAATGGACCCAAACCGGAATAAAATACTCTTTTCGAATGACAATACAATTTAGTATAAATCTAATAAATTCATAAAGGATATTCTTCCAAAATTAACTAAACATGTTTTAATGGTAGGTATATAAGATTCGTCATAGTACTCTTATTTGTTATTCTTGCTTGAGTTTAGGTATTTCAGTACAACTGGGCTTTTGAATGCCCCAAGTTATATGTATTTAAAGATGAGTGAATCATTCCCGTTAAAATATTAATTGCTCGGAGCAATATTTCCATGTTGTATAGGATATTTTGCGCATCTATGTAGTACTACTTACGCGTGTCATCAACTGACTGAGATGTAAAAACATGCAGTTTATTTCCATGCCATTATTTTAAGCCAAAAATATTATTACAAATGTTATAAATATAAATAAACAGAACCATGAACTTTTCATGCGTAAATGAAGAATTTCACTCATAAAAACTGTCAAGAAAATGAGTTTGTATGTTTATTCTTTGCAGTAGGGACTATACTAATTGTACCAGAACTCATGAAAGAACTAAGCATATTTCTATTTTAATCTACTGAAGTTGTAAAAAGTATTTTAGATAAGTAAATATGTAAGTAATATGATAAATATGTTTTCAATTATGCTCAAAAACTTTTTTTAAGCAAAAACACAAAACTAAATTCCATTTATATTCCCTTACTAAACAGATAACTTACAAGTTTCCAAACTATATTAATAAATACTCACATACCAGCACTTAACTTTAACCTCCCTCTGTTGCTTACAACAATTTCAATTTAATTAATTTGTCCATCAGTTCTATACAAGGAAGCACTATACTAGTAAAAATAAATTATTCTCTAGCCACATTTCAACTAACAAATACTTGCTTAAATTCATTTAACTTCTACGAATCGAACATACAGAATGCCACAAACATCTTATCAAGTATTTATGCAGCAACATCAACCAACAGTTTCATCAGCATCAGTTACTTATTTTCAAATTTAAAACTTTTCGCTTTATTTACAAATTTGTTAAAATTAACATTTGAATCACAAGGATACGTAAAAGTTCATAAAGAGGGTGAAGAAAAGAAAAACTATTAATGGGTTTTCTTGCAGGAGCACACTATACTATTGAGAATGAAAATTGTTGGTGGTGTTGTTGGTGCCATATTCAAAATGTTTAACGGCGATTGAGCATATTGGTGAAAAGTATGTTAAGCAAACTAAGAACATGAAATACAGAGAAACAAATCAACCGACGACCAACAAGTGTGTAGCTCTATAACAATATTGTAATTTTCTAGGTCACAGCACATGAATAATGTTGTTGTAGGTTGAAAGAAATGAAAACAACAAAATGAAAAAATGAATATTAAAAAAAAAAAAACAACTTGTAGGTTTCAAAACCAGTAGCAGCAGCTGTTTTTGATATACTCTCTCAAACACAGTTGTTGCCACTGATTACATTTCCCTGCAGGTTTTATTGTGGCAATGTATCACATTTAGACGATTTTCTCACTTCAAATTGAAAAACAAGCGATATTGTATATTGCTGGTTTATTAATAGTTATAACTATTATTAAATTAACATGATAACTAGTTACTTTAGTTATGCAAAGTAATCTAAATACTAAACAATAATAAGTGAGTCACGAAGAAGGGACTACTGGCGTATATTTTATATCACTTTTCTCTATATAATGGATACATGCATTAGAAATGTTGGTTACTGTATAAATAGTTGTAATAACGATGTTGCTGTGAATGTAATGATAATAAAGACAACAGCGTAGATGATTATGTTGCTGTTACATTGTATGCTATAATTATTATGGGAGTGGAATGGGAATAATGTATTATGTTGTTAATATCACAAGACTCCTTACAATATGGATAAATTTATATCTCAATTCCCAAGAGCAAATATGATATTCTTTATACGCTGCCCGAAATAACAACGAAACATAAATATTTCTAATTTTTTAAGCTGCTTACTAAAAATAATAATTAAACAAATCACTGTGCATAGCTTTCAAAAATACTATATTGGACATTTCTAATGGTTCCTGTTGCAGAATTGATAAAGTAGAAACCTGTGTTTAATTTATATGGGAGATGCAACGCCCGTTATACATAATTTACTCATTTTTTTCCAAATGTTTATATGGATTTCAAGGTTGTGCATTTGAGCAAAAGTTGAGGATTATATCTATAATAGTTTCCCAGATATACAAATTTTTGTCTTTATTTCATATGAAAGGGACAACGCCAATTTATTAGAAAAATATATACACCAATGCTCCATTCTAGCTGATATACAAATAGTATATCAAATAGTAACATGGATGTCAAAATTGTTTGTGCTAAATTTGAGCATTCTAGCTCCAACTGTTTCCCCGATATACGAATTTTCGTATTTAATTCATATGGAAAGTACCACGCCCCCTTTTTCTAGTCCGCCAATATCTGTCTTCAATATTCAGATTGGCTAGCAATATAGGCGTGAGATGTGCCATACCTATTATTGCTAGTTCGCCCATTTTTCCCCCAGTATTCATATATGTGTAAAAGTTGTTCGAACAAAATTTGGGGACTCTAGTCGTACCAGTTTTCGAGATATACTACTTTTAATAGTTATTTAGTAAGTGAGCGTAGTACCTCTGTTCCGAATGGGATGACTTTAATATATAATATTTTAATAAAATTTAAATTAAAATTTAATATTTTCTGAATAGAAGAGAATGGCAGGCTTATTTTACCATTCGGAAGGCGTAAAAACGTCACATACAATGGTATGGAATTGACATAAATTGACAATAACTGATTTTTTTACTAAAGACAAGCAAATCTACTGGATCATTCACATAGCATAGGTATT
This sequence comes from Lucilia sericata, assembly GCF_015586225.1. Lineage (NCBI taxonomy): Eukaryota > Metazoa > Arthropoda > Insecta > Diptera > Calliphoridae > Lucilia > Lucilia sericata. The sequence goes on from NW_023994246.1 coordinate 144,913, forward strand.
CATCGGCAACTCACAAGAAAACGTCTGAAGGGGTCAATGATCGAAGAGTGAGTGTTACAGAGTGGGAAAGTGAGTGTTTGCCTATAAACCAGTCTCAAAAAGTTTTTGCGTAAACTTTCTTACATCACCCACAAATGTTGACCATTATTTGAGTTGATGAATCAAAAATATTCCCGGATATTTTTTAGAATTCACTTCAAAAAAAACGGTTATTATGTTTTAAAAAACTCTTGAAATGAATAAGCAATATATGTACTTTGATCCAAGTCTTCGTACAAATGAATCTTATGAAGAAAACCTCATAAAATTTTTCAAAAAGGAAAATAAACAAAAGATTTGTCTTTCGTTTCAGAATATTTCCAAGAAAAAGTCTATTTTTGTAAAAACAATACAGAATACATACGAATAAATTAATTTCAGCTAGAGTCGGCGTTAGTTTCCTTAAATCCAAAAAATTATATATTTTTTTTACCCAATTAAACCAGCTGTTAAGAAAATTATAATGGACAACGTGTGCGTATTGTTCATACACGAGCATACCAAAAAAATACGCCTAGAAAGAATATGACACTGTTCCATTGTATGTATTTCTTTTTCTTTGAGTTCAAAGTTTTATATGTATTATGGACATACCAAAATACCAAATGATAAAAGAAATAAAAATATAACAGATGAAACAAGGCGGTTCCTCCATTTTTCAATATTCTACAGATATTCTTGTACACCAACTAACGTTTATACATAAGTAGACATTCACACATACATATATTCTTTTTTATTTTATACGTATTTATAATCACTTAAAATATGTTGTAGTTTTTTTTATATTTATACATATTTAACACTTAAAATGCTTTTATTCATATACCAGAATGGGTCGGTCTACTACTACATATTTTTGCAGTTTACTGTGTCGTGTAATTATGTGTCAAATGACATTGACATGCTGGCATTTTGCATACGGGTGAACATACATATGTATATAAACATTAACAACAACAAAAACTTAATAGACTTTATGTCAAAGTAGACGTACACATTTATATTTATTTATACATACATACATATTTATACATTTAAAAAATACACTAGTATCAAACTAGGTTGTTTGAAAAATAATATTAAGACAGAAAAAGTTTTTTATGAGGGGAAGTAGCCGTTCTGTCGATTAAAGGCTAAAGTGGGGATTCTGATATTTTATTTCCTTCGTAAAATGAATTCAAATAATTCAGTCCATTGGGTCTTAGTCTAATGAGAATCTAGAATAAAAAGCAGGAAAAAAACCTTAGTAAATTCTTCAATTACTTCAAATTAATAGAAAAACTCTCAAACAACCTACGTGGTAAATTTACATGTATGCATTTAACTCAAACTGTTTAAAAATATACTCACACTGAGAGGTAGTAATTAACATTAATTTAATGCAAAAAGCTACATGTTGAGAATTGTTCTAAATTATATTGAGTAAAAATGTCAATAGTAGTCGTCTACATGGCGTATGCTTATTGAAGAAAAGAAAATAAAATCAATATTAAACATACGCCATGTATGTCTCCACTAGAATATGCAATATGTAGCGAACAGTGGAAATGAGCGCCAAATACATAAATATGTAAAAATTTGTATAAAATTTTGGAACAATATTTTTTAACTAACTAACGAACTAACTAACTAACTAACTAACTAACTAACTAACTAACTAACTAACTAACTAACTAACTAACTAACTAACTAACTAACTAACTAACTAACTAACTAACTAACTAACTAACTAACTAACTAACTAACTAACTAACTAACTAACTAACTAACTAACTAACTAACTAACTAACTAACTAACTAACTAACTAACTAACTAACTAACTAACTAACTAACTAACTACTAACTAACTAACTAACTAACTAACTAACTAACTAACTAACTAACTAACTAACTAACTAACTAACTAACTAACTACTAACTAACTAACTAACTAACTAACTAACTAACTAACTAACTAACTAACTAACTAACTAACTAACTAACTAACTAACTAACTAACTAACTAACTAACTAACTAACTAACTAACTAACTAACTAACTAACTAACTAACTAACTAACTAACTAACTAACTAACTAACTAACTAACTAACTAACTAACTAACTAACTAACTAACTAACTAACTAACTAACTAACTAACTAACTAACTAACTAACTAACTAACTAACTAACTAACTAACTAACTAACTAACTAACTAACTAACTAACTAACTAACTAACTAACTAACTAACTAACTAACTAACTAACTAACTAACTAACTAACTAACTAACTAACTAACTAACTAACTAACTAACTAACTAACTAACTAACTAACTAACTAACTAACTAACTAACTAACTAACTAACTAACTAACTAACTAACTAACTAACTAACTAACTAACTAACTAACTAACTAACTAACTAACTAACTAACTAACTAACTAACTAACTAACTAACTAACTAACTAACTAACTAACTAACTAACTAACTAACTAACTAACTAACTACTAACTAACTAACTAACTAACTAACTAACTAACTAACTAACTAACTAACTAACTAACTAACTAACTAACTAACTAACTAACTAACTAACTAACTAACTAACTAACTAACTAACTAACTAACTAACTAACTAACTAACTAACTAACTAACTAACTAACTAACTAACTAACTAACTAACTAACTAACTAACTAACTAACTAACTAACTAACTAACTAACTAACTACTAACTAACTAACTAACTAACTAACTAACTAACTAACTAACTAACTAACTAACTAACTAACTAACTAACTAACTAACTAACTAACTAACTACTAACTAACTAACTAACTAACTAACTAACTAACTAACTAACTAACTAACTACTAACTAACTAACTAACTAACTAACTAACTAACTAACTAACTAACTAACTAACTAACTAACTAACTAACTAACTAACTAACTACTAACTAACTAACTAACTAACTAACTAACTAACTAACTAACTAACTAACTAACTAACTAACTAACTAACTAACTAACTAACTAACTAACTAACTAACTAACTAACTAACTAACTAACTAACTAACTAACTAACTAACTAACTAACTAACTACTACTAACTAACTAACTAACTAACTAACTACTAACTAACTAACTAACTAACTAACTAACTAACTAACTAACTAACTAACTAACTAACTAACTAACTAACTAACTAACTAACTAACTAACTAACTAACTAACTAACTAACTAACTAACTAACTAACTAACTAACTAACTAACTAACTAACTAACTAACTAACTAACTAACTAACTAACTAACTAACTAACTAACTAACTAACTAACTAACTAACTAACTAACTAACTAACTAACTAACTAACTACTAACTACTAACTAACTAACTAACTAACTAACTAACTAACTAACTAACTAACTAACTAACTACTAACTAACTAACTAACTAACTAACTAACTAACTAACTAACTAACTAACTAACTAACTAACTAACTAACTAACTAACTAACTAACTAACTACTAACTAACTAACTAACTAACTAACTAACTAACTAACTAACTAACTAACTAACTAACTAACTAACTAACTAACGAACTAACTAACTAACCATGCAACCAACAAATCAACAAAGAAGAACTAAGATTTTAGTGGTTTGTCTGCAAAAAGGCTTAACAAAATTTAAGTGCATGCTATAGTAGGCCAAACTTAATCAACTTTTCATTGTTTAACTCTTTTATAAGCGAATTCCCTTTATATTTTAAATTTATAATATCCTTTATGTTATGTTTCCTTTGGCTTCATTGAAAAATATTTTACATTCTACTTTAATATGCAAACTTGAACTAGATATAAAAATTCGTTTGCTGTCTGTTTATCGGAAAAAGTTTCTCAAAAGAAGCTACATATTTTTTAGCTAAATTTTTGCGCTTTTTTTGCAAATAATAAATGAAAATGGTAAATGTCAAATATTCTAACGAAAAACACAAATTGTTAGTTTTTATTAGTACTTAGTAGGGTGATCGACTCGGTTTTTCAACCGGTTTTAAAACCGGTTTTTTCTGCTTTACCAGTGTCGGTTTTTTCTTAATGTTGATTTTTCGAATATCGAATAACCCGGTTTTTTCACTTTTTAAAACCCGGTTTCGAATACTTTTATTTGCTTTGTATTCAAAGATTATTTAAATGAAATTTTTAAGTAAATAATAATACAGCCCGTCTAAATTTTAAAAATATTCGAGTCGAGGAACTAGAGTATATTTTTCTACAGCTCTTTTGGTTAAACTTTTTTGATTTTCCTAATTAATTAAAAATTATTTGTAAAATGAATAAAATTTAGCAATCTTAAGATTATATTCCAATTACAATAATTAATTTACGGCTAAAATTTTATGGAAGTGTTGGAATGCCTATGCAAATTTCCTAAACAGGGCTTTTAAAATAAGCTAGGATTACATGTTTAACAGAAGTGTCCCACTTTTTTCCTAATTTTTTATATCAAAGAAATAATGTAAATCAGACGACTAGATCTAAAGTTATAATCTTTTAAACTGTTAAAAATCATTTCGGACCATGTTTTATTAATCAAATTTAAACATAAACATTAAGTTTTTCAAATTAAAATATTTTTTTTTTTTAATTGTAATGAAAAACCGGTTTACCGGTTTTTTTTTAAATTTGAAAAATATCAACCGGTTTTTTTTAAATGTCAACTATTCGAACTATTCGAAAACCGGTTTTTGGAAAATGTCGAATAATCGATCACCCTAGTACTTAGTCACATCAAAAGTTGCAAAACAATTTGCGAACATTTTACTTGTGAAAGTTTGTAAGAATGTATGTATGTATATAATTTTTATCAAAAAGCTTGCATAATAAATAAAGTTATTACAGCTCAAAATTATGTTTAAAATGAAAATATGCAAAATAATGTCGCAAGTATGATTTTCTAGTTTGTAATGCTTTTAAAGAAAAGTATAAATATAATGCCTTTAAATCCTCAATCAAAAGAAAGTGTTTTAAATTCTTTAATATTGGTTAAGGACAAGATAATTTTGCTGACCTTCTATATAATCTAAGTACGTGTCTGCATGGATCTACATAAAAGCAAAATAGAAACAAAACACTAAATCGTTTGCCACAATCATAATAAAAACATTCATTTATTGGTAAAAAAAATGCATTTTAAAGTTGTATGTTTTTTTATAAACATGTTGTTTATTTGTTTTAAACAAATAAAGGTGCCACAGATTAAAGTATACACTTTTTTGCAGATTCATCTTTTGCCTGCATTTCAAAACAGCACGTGTATTTTGCCATAAGACTAACATTTGATGTTAAAGTTCATGGTCATTTTGTTTATGAAAAAAAAAACGAAAAAATGAAATATTAAACAAAATTAACAAAATTTTTATTTACTTTCATTAGAAAGCATTAGTAAAACATTTGTTCAATAAACATCTATTTGGACGATTCAGAGGTCAATTTTCGAATTTTCTGAAAGCTACCTTAAATGGGAGGGGGATTATCAATTATTGGCCGATAACATTTCCATTTCTATATAACTAGCTTTCGTCTAATTTTATTGCTATACTCTTATTTTAAAGATTGTTTTCGAAGAGGCACAAAAGCATTTTTTTCCTATGAATTCATCTAATGTATGTTAATACTCATATGCGTGATGAACGTGTTAAATTTTCTTTTTTCGAATTTTAACTCCTGAACAAATATTTGCTGCAATGATCTCGGCTGGTTTGGGAATGTAAATAAATTTTGAAAAACAAATTGCTTAAGACACGTTTTGGCTCTTAAATATTATTTAGTGGTATTACATACGAAACGAATTTGGTCATGTCTGGCATAATACATAAATATAAAATTTTGTAAAATATGCAACAGGGTGAAATTAAAATTTTCTACAAACGAAAAAAATTTGTTGGTTCTTAAATTTTAAAAACTATTTGTAAAATTTACTGATTTTATATTTTTATAATTCACCCCCGTATTCAGTATCTCTGAAGGAAATTTAATAAAAAATTATAGAAAAATTGAATAATTTTCATACAAAATTTTAAAATAAAATTTCCGTCCGATATACTGAATACGGGGGTAATACATACATATACTGATGTCCGTAATATTTTTCACTCTGTAATTGAATGCATGAAGACATTCGCTTTAAGTTGTTTTGAAATATTTTACAACATTTTCATTTTAGGCTTTTTGTTGTTTGCTTAACTATTTATTCGTTTCAAATTCTTATTACATGTTTCTAATGTAAATGATTTATAGAAAACTTTTTGTACGTATTTATTTCAACTCATTGTTGTCGCACGTTTTTGTTATTGGAGTCAAGAATACATACCTGGCAAAAACTTACATTAAAGTACTTACGTATCTGATTATATTTAAGTCATTATAAAAGAACTTAAAAGTAATACAGACGGTATGTTGTAGTCATTGAAAAGTAAGTGGTTATATGCGTATAAGTAATTACCGAGTTTTTGCTGGGTATACACTCCAACAATAAGAATTAAAAAATCCGCACTTGAATCAATCCGGAACGGTATCAAAAGTACCGTTTTACTTAAATCAATTACAAAATACTTGATTTAATTACAAAAAGTTAAACCATTTAGTATCAACGCACAGTGCAGGTTGCAGCGTAATCTCACAATGTACTTGTTTAAGGAATTTTTGGTTAATTTTGAGCTGTAATGCACAACACACTTTTTGGCGTATCTAAATTTCAAAAAGTCATAATGTCCACGTATTGTAGTATTTGTTAATGATTTAAGAAAGAGTTAATCTTTGCCCAAATAAAATTTTTGATTTCCTCAAAAAAAAAAAGAGTTCTGTGTAAACGGTCTTCGGTTTTATTTCCAATAGGTAAAGATATAATAAAGATTTTTATTTATAAATGGACTCATTATAGCCTATATACTAGGCTTAGGGGTAATGATAACATTTGCAATTACAATTAAAGTAATGGTAATTGAATCTTTACAAATTATAATTACTTGTAATTGTAATTGAAGTTTTGACAATAATAATTATTTGTAATTCTAATTGAAGTCTTGCCAATTATAATTGTTTGTAATTGTAATTGCCAATTACAACCGCTTATAATTGAATAATTTCCAATTACAATTACTTGTAATTGTGAATTTTTGCCCTTATAACTATGTATATGAAATTTGTAATTAGTAATACCTAAATTAAAATTACATGTAATTGTAATTGGTAAACTTCAATTACAATTAAAAGAAATTTGAATGGGCAAAAATTCAATTACAAGTAATTGTAATGGCAAACCTTGAATTAAAATTACAAATCATTGTAATTGGTTATTGCTTAATTACACATTACAAGTAATTGTAATTGATCATGTAATGAATTACTTTATGTAATCAGTATCCCCAAGCCTGCTATGGACTTTATGTCACCATGATCATGGACATTTTGAGGCGTCATAATCTTCATTAAGAATATAACACTTAACGTCATTACATACATACATATATACAAATGTATTTCAATATGTAGTGAGTAGAAATATCAAATTAATCTGTATTTCTCATTCGTGTAATTTTTATTGAAATCAGATTAAATTAGTATTAACACAAAAATATTATACTTAATTAGTAAATATTTTTACTCTAATGAAATAAGCTCAAATTTTATTTTACCAAAAAGAGGAACAAACTTTATTCATTACCCAATCAATTTCTTCATATACATACATATGTATGTATTGAAAAAAATGCCAGCACATTTCCATCAAGGGAGCAACCTTAATACCCCAAGTGCTTTTTCCTCCAAGGATTACAATCATGTTTCCTTATAAACTCAAAAATACATTCAATATGTGTGTGTGCGTGTGTGTGTGCATGTAATCAATAATAATGAAAAAAAGTACAGCAAGCCGAAAGGCGCTTAATTCGATACCATGAAATTCAATTTATTTCAATCAAATTATTCTTGAAATTCCACTCCTTGACAATATGTAGGAAAGAATTTACATTTGTACATACATATATTCATTCCATATGTGAATATTCGTATGGTTAAAAAAAAATATGAAACAAATTTGTGTAAAACCAAAATATAAAGGAACCTATTAAAGGAAAATCCACTTAGCAGTCAGGAAAATACTTACATTATAATTTTCATTTATTTATTTTTTTATCATAAATAAAATCATGATAAGAAAATATCATGCGCAAGATATAGCCGAATCAGCTTGATGCCCTACAGCTGTGGTTTTTGAAAGATGACCCTATATAAAGGCAAGGGTAACGATTACACACAATTTGATACATATGATCTAAAAAAGGAGCTTGACATTAAAAGGCCATATGTTATCATAATGTAAATGTAAGTAATTTCTAAGCAATATAATATTTTCCCTTCTTGCTTGTTAATATCCTCCCAATTCTAATTGTAAGGTAAAAATATTTACAAGTACAATTCGATTAAATGCGAATAAATTGTGAACTTTGAACAAACACATATAAATCACAAAAATGATTTTAGTTGTAGTTATCGAGAAAACACATTAGAATGTGATTAGAACTCCAAAGCGTGAGTGGGCTTACTACATATAACTGAATGTGTATGAAAGCTCTCATTTATGAAACGAAAAATTTTCAAAATAGAAATCGATAAATTTAAGCCTTTCGCTGTTATCTATGCCCTCTTGTTGGTATGTGTGTTATAGAATTATAAAGTACTGTTAATCAGATATGTGAAATGTTGAAATTTTTAATGAGATAAATATGTATAATAATAAACCAAAGTTCTGCAAAAAGCACTTAATATTTCCGCGAAATTAAACAGTATTTTGTAAATGGAAATTTATTAGATAAGATAAACATTATTTTTATAAATATACATTAGCTTTAGAGAATATTATATTTAGCTAAAATTTACAAAGACGAACATTTTTATTGAACAGAGTAATGTTATCAAATTCATAAAAATAACCCAGCAAAAACTTTCAAACTTAGCATTAAACTAAGGGTTAAAATGCTAAAATTTACTTACATTATACCATTTTAAGGGCGTCATGAAATAACTCCCCAAAACAAAAATGAAATAAGTCCTCAAATTTTGGGACTTATTTCATTACGAAATAATTTAAAAATTAAAAAAAGCCCCAACGAAATGAAATAACTTTCTAAACTCAAATGAAATAACACCCCATTTTTGGGGATTTATTTCATATGAAACAAATCCCTTATTTTAAAATTAAATAAGTTCCCATTTAAAAATAACAAATTATGGAACAAGTCGATTTTAGTGACATTTATAAAAAAAGGTAGGTTGCTCATACTTTCGAGTGGGGCTTCAAAGTTTAATACATTTCAGTTTAATCGCTAAATAAAGATTCCCTTAATAGTCGGCCTGCGGCAGGTCGCAAGGACTTTCTACTCTATGGTATGTCCAACAACGGCTTCGCTTAATAAATATTTCTTAACTAGCCGGCCTACGTCCGGACGCAAGGATTTACCTCTCTATAATATGACCAACACGGGCTTCGCTTAATAAAGATTTCCTACATAGCCAGCCTAAGGCTGAACACTCTTGATACAGGAAGAGTGTATTCTTAGCGAAGCCGGTGTCCAAAGTACCCCAGAGGATAAAACCCTTGCGCCCGGCCGAAGGCCGTCTATCAGATATATATTTTTTTATTTCGTGTGATAAAAGTAATATAATGATATAACTCCCCAAAAATATTTTTAGGGATTTATTTCGGCGCTGCGAATTATGGCCCCAGGTAAAATGGCCCCAAAATATAAAACGAAATATGGCCCCAACAAAGATACAGGAAACAAAAACACGAAATTTTTGTTTTTTGGGGTATTTCAACATTTTTACATTTGGGGTAATACTGCATTTTGCAAAAAAAAATAAAAATGACCCCAATGTTGTGAAATGAAGAAATACCCCAAAACAAAACAAACTATAGTCTAGTCTATAGTCAAGTCTATAGTCAAGTCTGTAGTCAAGTCTATAGTCTAGTCTATAGTCTAGTCTATAGTCTAGTCTATTCTAGTCTAGTAGTCTATAGTCTAGTCTATAGTCTAGTCTATAGTCTAGTCTATAGTCTAGTCTATAGTCTAGTCTAGTCTATAGTCTAGTCTATAGTCTAGTCTATAGTCTAGTCTATAGTCTAGTCTATAGTCTAGTCTATAGTCTAGTCTATAGTCTAGTCTATAGTCTAGTCTATAGTCTAGTCTATAGTCTAGTCTATAGTCTAGTCTATAGTCTAGTCTATAGTCTAGTCTATAGTCTAGTCTATAGTCTAGTCTATAGTCTAGTCTATAGTCTAGTCTATAGTCTAGTCTATAGTCTAGTCTATAGTCTAGTCTATAGTCTAGTCTATAGTCTAGTCTATAGTCTAGTCTATAGTCTAGTCTATAGTCTAGTCTATAGTCTAGTCTATAGTCTAGTCTATAGTCTAGTCTATAGTCTAGTCTATAGTCTAGTCTATAGTCTAGTCTATAGTCTAGTCTATAGTCTAGTCTATAGTCTAGTCTATAGTCTAGTCTATAGTCTAGTCTAGTCTATAGTCTAGTCTATAGTCTAGTCTATAGTCTAGTTTATAGTCTAGTCTATAGTCTAGTCTATAGTCTAGTCTATAGTCTAGTCTATAGTCTAGTCTATAGTCTAGTCTATAGTCTAGTCTATAGTCTAGTCTAAAGTCTAAAGTCTAGTCTATAGTCTAGTCTATAGTCTAGTCTATAGTCTAGTCTATAGTCTAGTCTATAGTCTAGTTTATAGTCTAGTCTATAGTCTAGTCTATAGTCTAGTCTATAGTCTAGTCTATAGTCTAGTCTATAGTCTAGTCTATAGTCTAGTCTAAAGTCTAAAGTCTAGTCTATAGTCTAGTCTATAGTCTAGTCTATAGTCTAGTCTATAGTCTAGTCTATAGTCTAGTCTATAATCTAATCTATAGTCTAGTCTATAGTCTAGTCAATAGTCTAGTCTATAGTCTAGTCTATAGTCCAGTCTATAGTCTAGTCTATAGTCTAGTATATAGTCTAGTCCATAGTCTAGTCTATAGTCTAATCTATAATCTAGTCTATAGTCTAGTCTATAGTCGAGTCTAGTCTAAATTTAAAAAAAGAAAAAAAAATAGGCAAATGTTTTCTTCGTTTAGAACATTAAAAATATTTTCAACGATTTTGAAATGTACGAATCGATGGCCTTGTGTTAAACTGTTAAACATGTTCTCAGTGCAAATTTATTGAGAATTTTTTTTTTTTGATAAAAGTGAAATGGCACTTGATAAGATAAAATTAATGAACAGAATAGCTATAAAATCTTTTTTGCCAACAACTACAATTTATGTTTGTTGTAGTACATTTAAACGTAACATCAACAGGAAATCAAAGTATGAAATGGCCAGAAGCTCATGATGATGATGACAGCAACCATAAACTGTCATACACACTGGGCCTGTGTAAACAATGTGTGGGTGGATAAGTGAGTGCGTGTGCATGTCAAGGGAAATACTCAAATGTTTTTGTTGATATTTACTTAAAAAATAACAATATGTATGTATGTGTATAATATAAAAACTAAAATTTATCATAACATTTTTATATGCAAGCAGGGATTTCTAGATTTTATACAGATAAATTAATGATTTATAGTTTTACCTGATATAAAAAAATGTGTATAATTACTTATGGAAATAACATAGGACAGTGGGATGCAAATTATTAAAATTATTTATATTGCTTTCACCACAATTCGTGATATGACTATAGCAGTGGTTAGTTTTAGTATTGAAATTAATAAATGGAAATTGTAATTGTCAAAACAAAATTTTAGTTTTTAATGTTTTTTATTTTTATTATCGAATATAAATATTTTATTATTAAGAATATGTAGTAAATTTCAATAAAATAAATATGTATATTGTGAATTGTAATACTGCTTTTACAATGATTATGCATCCAGTTTTTAATCATGTTTTCTAAAACGTTTCCTATGTTTATTTACTTGAGAAGAATATTTTTGGATCAATGGTTAAAAATTTGTAGCATATTTTTCTGCGAATCAGCCTAATGAAAAGTCGTATAATAATATATATTGCCTCCGGTTAACCTTTCATATATTTTTCCCTTAATTATTTGATGCAATTCATACTATTTGACAAGTGTTAAAATGTACAATAATAATGTTATACATTTTTAAATGCATTTAAAATTGTTCTCCCGCATCAACGATATTAACTTTCGAGGTTTGTTTTCCTTAAGCGCATTGTAAAATTTTATTTCTGTAACTGTGAATATAACAATTGTGTGGTTATTTTGAATTGTAGCATTTTTAATGAAGGTTAATTTAGCAACAGATTTTAACTACTGATTTTATATCATATTTATACAGATACCCACTCACATTTACAATATTGCTTTTATAAATTGAATTTTAGAATTATAGTATTATGAAACTTAATATTATTCCATTTGCACTTAGTTTACTTAATAGATTAAAAATTTATTCATTAGAATGTTAAATCCTCTTGAAAATACAGATTACAACTTCAAAATTCATAACTCAAGGAAACATAAGTACTGCACATGTATGTACGTGATTATGTAAATGTGCTTCCTTTGAGATTTTTTAATAAAGATTATATTATAGTCCTTTTTCTAATAAAAATACACACATCATTATCTCTATACTAGTAGGACAATTATATCACTATTATTGCCATTAGTTTTTAAAGCTTGATAAAGTTACATTTAAATGCACCTACACACATATCCATACTTATTATCTCCCAGCAGTTTCTCAAGGTGACAATATATACCCTTTTTGACATGATAGTGTTTTTATCCAAATAATTAATTAATTGCTACATGTGTCAAGTATTTATTCATAATATAGAGACGACATCAATCGTATCTAAGTAATCTAGAGAGAAACCAATTTGAAACTTATTTTCTGTACTGTACCTTGATTAAAAGTAAGCATAAGTCTGCTTTAATAGATAAAATAACTGATTCTGAGTTCCGAATTGCAGGGATACACTTGTACATACATACATATGTACTTATAACGTGCGTTTTTTTTTACAAATGTTTTTGTGTTAGTATTAATGTTTCTGATTGTATAAAAACACAGATTGCAAAACTTTTAATAATAAAACACATAAAAGAAAACAAAAGTGAAATAAAAAAGTTGTTCTCATTGTCGGATGTCTATATTTATATTTGTATTTAGTTGTAGGAAAAACTCAACTCCATGGATGCGGATGGATGAATGAATGGATAGACTGACTATTCAAAAGCAAAAGTTCTACTTTCTCTCTGTGAATGTTGCAAATGTTTTAATTTTGTTTAAATGTTTGTTCAGTTTTTACTTTTGTTTTTTTATAAACGTGTGTCTACTAACAAAAAATATGAAAAGTTTTTTTTATGTAAACACTATCACCTGTTACATACGTATGCAAGTAAATATATAGTATATATGATAATTATGTGTGTATATTATGATCTTACTGATGTGTTACACTCATCCATACATACATATGTATATATGTATGTACGTAATGTTTGCTAAATTTGAAGATAGGATGTAAACTTACCCAGCCGTTTTTGACGAACTAATTGACAACGTCACACAAAATATTTTGCGTTATCAATCACAAAATAAATCGCTAGTTCAACAGGCGGAGAACACGACGAAGAATGATCGAAACACCAAAGAAGAAATAGGATCGTTTTAAACATATAACTTATCTGAGGTGTCCCACTTTGCTCACCCCTTGACTTTGCCCTTGGTGGACCCATGAGGTCCAAATTCAAAACTTTAACTTAGACAATATTTCCTCTTTACGCATGTAGAATTTCAATTGATTCAAGTAAATCTTTTAGAAGTTACAGAATTATTAACCTATTTTTTATTTCTATACCACTGTGCGGTCATTGCACTATAGGCGGAATGACCACTTTTTGAGGCAAAAAGTCCATTTTTGAAGTGAACAATTTTCCAAAAGTAATAATGGCAAATAGTAGACTAGTGTAATGAGACTTTTTAAGAATACATATATAAATACATATGGGTCATTTCATGTTAAGTGACCCAAGTTTAGTACAAATCGGAAGATATCGATTTTAAAAGTTGGGTCACTTGACACGAAATTACTCGTATATATATTAAAATAATATACACATTGATTAAGGAGCTGATTCTCATCATAATATATGAATATTAAGATAAAATGATTTGTTTTACAAAATAAAATACTCAAGACTATTTTTTCCAGGGACGTAACGGTTATAAGAAATATGACGAAAATGTCTCATTTAACAATTAATATTAACGTATTTAAAATAAGTGTTATAATTAACCATTACTATAAGAAATATTTGATTTTTTGAGAGAAATATATTTTTTTGGTTACGAATAAAAGTTATCGTAACCAAAAAATGTTTATTGGTTATATTTTTTTCAAATATCTTTGGCAAAGTAAATAAACCGGCCAGTTTTGCAACAAATGTCTATTCACCACTTTAGTGGGGAGGGTATATTGGGTTTGTGCTGATGTTTGTAACGCACAATAATATTGGTCCTATACCCACCTTAAAGTATACCAATCGGCTTAGAATCATTTTCTGAGTCCATGTATGTCCCAGGGACGAAGCTTATTGAAAATGGTTATGATCGGTTCATTATTTCACCTAGCCCCCATACAACTGAACCCCTTAATAGGGCTTGTAAACTTTGTAATCAAACTACAGGTCGCACACGATCTTCTATGGTACCGGAGACAAAGCCTGTTGAAAATGGTTAACATCGGTCCATTATTTCACCTAGCCCCCATAAAACTGAACTGGACTAATAGGGCTTTTAAGTTCATAATTATGTTTAATATACTCGTATCTCGACAAAAAGCTTCAAAACCAAGTTCTACACTAGCATTGATGACCCTCATGAATTTTTTAATTATAGGGTCTCATTTGACCATAGCCCCTATTCAAAGCCCCTTTCAAAATTCGACTTACATGTCCACAATTTTATTCAATAATAAGCTTAAGCTTAATGGCTTAAGTATATCTGAGGCAAGGTACAATTCAACTTAAATGCTTTATTATGAAAACTAAATCACATTTTTTTTGTAACAGCTACCGGAGACGAAGCCTGTTGGAAATGGTTAACATCCATTATTTCACCTAGCAGTCCATTATTTCACCTAGTCCCCATACAACTGAACCGGACGAATAGGGCTTTTAAGTTCATAATTATTATTTCACCTAGCAGTCCATTATTTCACCTAGTCCCCATACAACTGAACCGGACGAATAGGGCTTTTAAGTTCATAATTATATTAATTATACTCGTATCTCGACAAAAAGCTGCAAAACCAAGTTCTATACTAGCCTTGATGACCCTCATGCATTTTTTTAATTATAGGGTCTGATTTGACCATAGCCCCTATTCAAAGCCCCCTTCAAAATTCGACTTTATTGTCCTCAATTTTATTCAACAATAAATGGCTTAAGTCTATCTGAGACAAGGTACAATTCAACTTAAATGCTTTATTATGAAAACTAAATCACATTTTAATTTTGTAACAGGTGTAGGGTATTATATGGTCAGCCTCGCCCGACTATAATTTCTTATTTGTTTTGTAAATAAAATATAATTTAAATTAATATGCCTTTTAATTTCGTTAATATTTATATGGACCAAATTACCAAAAAATATTGGTTGCTAAATAACAGTTATTCATAACCAGAAAATATATTTCTCATGTTAATTGGTTACGGAGACCTAAATAATATAAATCTTATAATAATGGTTAAAAAGTCCCTAAATAAAATAAAGGGATTTTTTGCGTAACCTTTTCTTTCGAAAGAAAAAAAAATAACAACTATTTTCGGTCCCTGATTTTTTCAGTTAAGTCCACACCAAATTTAACTTATTAGAACTTTTTGGCAAGAGCTATTACTTTATTTTACTTTACTTTATTACTTATTCACATATTTAACTAGTTTTTAATGTTAATTAAAAATTTATAAGTAGTATAACAAAAAAAATATTGTTTAAGCAGACCCATGTTCGTTTAAAAAAAAATATTATACATAAAAAAAACCCCATGGAATACATAAATACCTCAATGTAGAAAAATGTATTAGTTAACCCTATAATGGAACGGATTGCAGTTAAATTTGGAACAAACTTATAACAACATATAGAGCGGAGAGGACAGTGAAACGCAGGAGCACTTGTTCTTTCAGTTCAAGCCTTCGTCGAAATTAGATACAAATATCTTGGTTTGGAAAACTCTAAGAAACTACTGTGTTTCTGAACTTTCATAAATATCTATATAAGTTATATATAGAGAATATAATGTATAAGGAGGATGATCTAACAGATCAATCTAACAGAATATACATACTTACACACATATGTATGTATGTGTATAGATAATTTTAAATGCATACTAAACACATCATTAGTTGAGAAAAATAATTTCAAGTTTTCTCTATCAATATGTTTATGAAAATTAAAAATTTTTAATGTACATAAATACATTTTTAAAAAGGTCATTAAATGACCTTTTGATTTAATTTTTATTAATAATGTCCGTTACATCACAGACCAACCATAAGTTCAATACTTGCGTAATATACAAATATAATATAAAAAAAAAACATTATTTAACACTAACCAAATTATTACAAAAGAAATTTATTATATTGAGTAACTAAGTAAGACAAAATTTAAACAAAACATCCCTTTTTGTTACAAAAAAGTTTACCACTTTCGAAAACTTTCCAAAATAAATATATTCTAAACAATAAGTTTTTACATAAAATTTAAGAGTATGAGGTTTGTGGTTGAGTTAAAAACATTATTCTGCCTAAATTTTAGCTGGAGTATGACAATTGACTTTTCCATTGACTCAAAAGTAAATATTCAGTCTGTTTCAATGTATATGAACAGAATTGACAGTAAAGAACCTTCAATGAATGACATTTTTAACAAATGAAAATTGAAAATACATTCATATACACATATACATACATATGTATATTTGACAGTTAAGTAAATAACAACAAAGAATATGTTTAAAATGAAGGAAAAAAACAGAAGACAAATAAATGAATGAACAAAAATAAAAATAAACAAAATTCATTTATTGTTTCTAAAAATTCTTAAATGTAGGAAAATGGCAAAGTTGAAATGAAATCAAAAGATGGAGAACATTTTTAATATGTTTATGTAAAATATACATTAAGATATCTTTAATAAAATACGGTATCCAAATATGTAACCTGGATATTTAAAGTATATTATGGGTTAATATATAGTACATCTAATGAGATCTAAATACATACATATACCTGTATTTTTATTTGTACTTTAAGACTCAGAAATAACTCCCATACGAAATTATATATTCCGGGAATTGCAATATTTTGTATAATATATAAATGTGACATCAACAGAAATCATATCATGATTATAATTTGTGTATAATTAAATCGGTACATAATTGGTCATATTTCCTATATAAGTTCCACTTCCTAAATCAGTTAATCCCACACATTTCATTTATAAATAGGGATATCGGGATTTATAAAATATATTAAAATTTTATATGTATATATTTAAATGGACCTCCCTAAAACCTATTGGTAGGCTTGGAGTCATTGTTTGTGCGCAAGCTACAGGTCGCACTTACGCTTTTTATGACCTAATTGAAAATACCAATTAAAAATAGTAAAACTCGGTCCATTATTTCACTTAACCCGATTCGAAAATGATAAGGCCTTAACTAATTGTTTGTTAAAAACATTTTTAAAACGAACTTTATTGGCAATCTGGATAATATTTTACGGAACTTAACAAAATGAAATTGAACTTTATCGACCTATTGTGATGTTGCAATTATTGGAATTTAGAATTTAAATATGAGTATCAAGAGAACTCCATTTTTATATTAATATTATCATGCTTAATAAAAGACTCATATGTACTATTTAAATGTCACGTTGAAAATTTTCGTTGACACTGAGAGTCGTCATTCATTTTTTATATCCACCATCAAAAACGATGGGGGTATATTGATTTTGTCATTCCGTTTGTAACACATCAAAATATTGGTCATAGACCCACAAAAGTATCGATCCAACCATGTCTGTCCGTCCATCTGTCTGTTGGAAGCATGATAGAGCCCGAAGGGAACGAGCTAGAGGATTGCAATTTTCCACAAATATTCTCTATTGCTAAGGTTTATTTGGTATTGAAAATGGACAATATCGGTCCACGTTTTCGGACAGCCCCCATATAAGAGTACCCCCAAAAACAGCTTTAACGGACATATCCTTCTTAAAAGTATGAGTATAGCGATGAAATTCGACATAAATAAGTTCCATATAATCCAAAATCTCCCTACCAAATTTTATGAGGATCGGTCCATAATTGACTGCGAAAATTGCTTTAACGCTCATTACTGGCTTAAAAATACCAGTATAACTATGAAATATGACATAAGTAAATCTCTTATGATTCAAAACCTCTCTACCAAATTTTATGTTGATCGGTCCATAATTGACCCTACCCCCATATAAGGCCGCCTTCAAAAAATGAGTTCAAAGCTCATTAATGGCTTAAAAATACGAGTAAAGCGATGAAATTCGACCCAAGTAAGTTCCTTGCGAACCAAAATCTCTTTTTTTAACGTTTTATTGGTTTTATTGAATCTGCCTTATTCTAAAGGCCTAACAATAAGTAATTAAATCTTTAATACTAAAAGTGCAAATACTAAGAGCAACATTTAATGAATGATCCTCATCCTAGCGGGGCTCTACGAAGCCTTGTTGTAGATTGGCACTGTGTGAGATGTCTTGCAAGCGGATTAGGATGGGTTTGTAATTTTGCAATATATTTTTCTCTTAACCAAAATTTATGTGGATCGATCCATAATTGACCTTACCCCCCTATAAGATCCCCTTCATATAATTAATTTAATGCTCATTACTGCCTGCCTGAAATTCGACATAAGAAAGTTTCTTACGATCCAGAGCCTCTCTACTGACTTTTATGAGAATCTGTATATGATTGACCGCCATATAAGATCCCCTTCAGAAAATGACTTTAAAGCTCAGAAAAAATACCAGAAAAGCGATGAAATTCGACACACATATGTTTTATACGACTTAAAATCTCTTTACAAAATGTATTGAGGATCGGTCCATAAGAAAATTATGGATGTTTATAGGGAAGTATTCCTCTTAAGGCATACGGTTTGATACGGCACAGCTGAATATAACACTCTCACTTGTTTATATTTTAGCTCGAGTTTGCTGGACCTCAAGACGTGCTAAGGACTCCCATTTGAGACACGTTTGTGAAGAGTAAATTTAATTTTTATCTATCCAATAAAATATTTAATTCTGTTATTGATACAAAGTATTTAAAATAACAAAACATATTCTTCCCCTAACTTGAGAACAAAGTATGTCACTAAATTAAAAAAGATACATATACTTTCGGTTCAACAAATTTATGAAAAATTATCTTCGTTAACGTAATTGCACATAAACTTTAGCATTTTTCTAAAAACAGCTCAACATCATCAAGAACAATTAAATTTGTTTTGCTTTTATCTTATTTAGTCAACTTGAAATAATTAAAAGGACCAAAAATAATGGAACAAAAAGGTAAAAATACATACAAAATAAAGGAATAACAATGAGACAAACGACAGCATCAATTTTGCATTTAAAATGTCACCCACTCATTTAGTCACAAAGTATTCAGTCAATCACTTACTTATTCCCAGAATCATTCAGTCAGCCATCATGACAACCACAATTATTCCAACTAACAGGCACTCTGGTCTCTTCATTTTAAACATCATTGAAACTAATGAGAAATTCGCACTAAAAGAAGAAGGCAACTAAAAGCAAAATAAGGAATCATGGCATGGTCGACCATATGGTACCGGAAGTAGGTCTTGTATTGATTTGCTATAAATGGATCATAATTACTATTGTTATAAAAACTTATTTATATAATTAGGTCTTCTAGAGGGCAAGGGTCAATTATGCTCGACTTCCATAAAATATGGATAAATATTTTTTTAAGGTGGCCAAGTTCAAATGTGATCTAATTTTCAACATTTATTTTATGATAATAACTAAGTTAAACTCATTATTCGTTACAGTCATTAAGAAAAACGCATAACACCGCCTCTATTATAGTGATGCAGGGTATAAATATATCATGCTTAACAAAAGACTCATACTGTTAAAATGTCACGTTGAAAATTTTCGTTGCCACTGAGAGTCGTCATTCATTTGTTCATTCATTCATCATGATTTGTTCGTAATACAACAGACAGTCTGTATAAGCAGTTGCTGTTGCAAAATGCATAAATCTATTTATCTTTTTTTTTTTCTCTTCCCACATCACATTTCTCTTCAAACAGGAACAAACTTTGCAAAATTGCATTCAGCTACAAAAATCTTTAACATCCGTTGTTGGCAACATGGCAGCAGCATTTACAGCAAAAATGCTTGAAATTATTTGAAACATGAACTCAATCTACAGGACATATTCTGTTTGACTATTACGTGTTTCTACACATATATGTAAGTAGTAAAGTACAGTTGATGAATACATTTTACAATACTTGATTATATTGATTGATATGTAGCTCCTTTCAAAAGATTATTGGAGAGTCGAGAATGATAATGTAGCAAAAGGTCAAAAAGACAGAAATAGGCTAATGGATATTTGGATTAATTGAAAAAGTTACAGATGAAGTAGATTCATTAATAATACTTTGTAAAGAATATTTTCTTTGTAAATCGTTTACCAGACACCAGTGTTTTTATAACCACCTTCAAAAAAGATGGGGCGTATATTGATTTTGTCATTTCGTTTGTAACATATCGAAATATTGATCATAGACCACAAAATTATATAAATTCTTGGTCTTTATTAAATTCTTGGTATTGAATATGGGCAATGGTCCACGTTTTCCCATAGCCCCCATACAACTGGACCCCCGGAAAACAATTTTAAGGATCATAACTGTTTTAAAAATTCAAGTATAGCGATAAAATTCGATATAGACAAGTTTTATACGAAACAAAATCTCTCTGCAAAATTTTATGAGTATCGGACCATAATTGACCCTACCCCCCATATAAGGTCCCCTTCAGAAAATGACTTCAACGCTCTTTATTGGCTTAAAAATACGAGTACAGTGATTAAATTCGACACACATAAGTTTCAATGGAGCCACAATCTCTCTATCAAGTTTTTTGTGTGGATCGGTCCATAGTTGACCCTATCCCCCATATAAGGTCCCCTTCAAAAAAACTTTAACGATCATTACTGGCTTAAATAGCAATGAAATTTGACAATCTTTACCAAATTTTATGTGGATCGGTCGATAATTGACCCTACGCCCCATATAAGGCCCCCTTCAGAAAATGACTTTAACTGCTTAAGAATAAAATAAGAATAAAATAAATTCAACATACATAAGCTTCAATTTAGCCAAAATGCTCTATCAAAGTTTTATGTGGATCGGTCCATAGTTGACCCACCTCCCATATAATGTCCTTTCAAAAAATGATTATAACGCTGATTACTGGCTTAAAAATACGACTATCGCGATGCAGTACGACACACATAAGTTTTTATGCGAGCCAAAATCTCTTTAACAAGTTTTATGTGGATTGGTCCATAATTGGCCATACCCTCCATATAAGCCCCCCTTCAGAAAATGACTTTAACGCTCATTACTGGCTTAAGAATATAATAAATTTAACATACATAAGTTTCAATGGAACCAAAATGCTCTATCAAAGTTTTATGTGAATCGGTCCATAGTTGACCCTCCCCTTCAAAAAATTACTTTAACGATCATTACTAATTTAAAACAAATAAGAAAATATAGTATATAGGGACTGACCGACCATATGATATCCTACACCAGTTTTGAATGTTAAATGTGATTTATTTTTCATAATAATTCATTGTTCCGATACATTTAATTAATTTATGGATGAAAAACTAATTTTCTGAAAGAGGCTTTATATGGGGGCAATAGGCAAATATGGGCCAAGCCCGATAAAGTTTTGTGAATATACATATTTATATTTATATAATATTTATTTATGCAAAATTTCATCGCGATATTTGTGTTTATAAGTTAATTTTGAACATTCAAGTAATTTTCTGAAGGGGACTTTGTTGGGCAGCTAAGGTCAAATGGGGCCCAATCTTTATGAAATTTGGCAAGGTCATCAAGGCTTGTACAAAACTTAGTTGTGCCGCTTTTTATCGATATACAGGTATATTTAACATAATTATGAGCTCAGAAGCCCTTTTCGGGGGGTTCTGTTGTATGGGGGCTAGGTGAAATAATGAACCGATTTTCAATGGGTCAAGAAAAGCGTGTGTGCCAAATTTCATCCAATTATCTTGAAAATTGCGACCTGTACCTTGCGCACACGGTTTACATGGACAGCCAGACGGACATCTGATATCGCCCTAATTGCCTTCTGGCATCTGTCGGTAAATATATTAAGCGCTGTAGGCGCCATATTTATTTTAATCCAATTTACACATTCCGTTATTGCTCGGACTTCTGCCTGGAAGCTAGTGTTATGATTAGGTAAACGGTGGTATATTTCTGTTTCTGGGTGTTCAATATAGAGCACCAGGCCCACTTTATCCCACTTTATCCGTCTACCAAAGGATTCCTACTGGTATTTGCTCTAGTTTTCCGCTTAACCAAGACATTCTATCTCGGATCAGCGTTTCAAAGTTTCCAACGCTTTGGTTGAAGTAGTACACGTGGCACCACTTATACCCAAGCAGCATGTACGCTGAACTCCCTATAGTTGTTTGATATTACACTTTTTGTCCAAAGCAATCCACCAGCTAGAATTGGTCAAATTACACTTTTAAAAAGCCACTTTGTCATAGTAGGACTAGGACTCCATTTCTTGCCTATAGTTCTCCTATATCTCCATATCGCCCAGCACCGATGTGCCTCGTTGATCCTAACCTCTATGTGGTGTCTCCGCCGGTATCTCCTTGCCAAGGAAGCAAGGTTCAGTATACGTAGAAATTTTTGTCTTTCTTGTGAAAAGGCATATTTCCGTCTTCGTCGGGTTAACATGCTCTGCTCTTCTACACAAGTAATGGAATGTTACTTTTCTAAAGGCTTCAGCTGTTTTTAGCCATATTAGAAATATTATAACAGCGCGAAGACATCTTTGTTTGTAATAACTGATGTAATAAAGTACAATCTGTCGACTTTAAAACAAACGATTAGATCTTCTTCCTTATTCGAGATGTCTTAACTTAGTACTTGAGAAATCAGAAGAAAATACATGAAATACATATATTCGAAACATTCTACAAAATTTCAGAAATCTGGTTAAAAATGTTAAACTTGTATTTTTTATACCCTCCACCACCATCAGTGGTGATAGAGGGTATATATAACTTTGTCATTCCGTGTTTAACACCAAGAAATATTCATCTGAGACCCAACAAAGAATATATATTCTGGGTCCTTATCAAATTCTGAGTCGATTTAGCTATGTCCGTCTGTCCGTCCGTCCGTCCGTCTGTCTGTCTGTGTAAAACACGCTCACGTTAAAACGAAGCAATATAATTTAACCAAATTCACCCAAAACATTAATTATTATCCGGTACAGTTTGGTATTGAAAATGAGCAATATCTGTTCACATTGGGAAAAGTTATGAATCAAAATTTAAAACAACCTCGAAAAAAATAAGCATTTTTTACACATTCTGATGTAATTTTCTCGAAAACTATGCGAGATAATTTCATGAAAGTCATCATACATTCGTTTCTACATAAGATCTTGATTCCTGCTGAAAATTGCCAGCATCGGTCCATAATTTCATATACCTCCCATACAAAAGTGCATATTCCCGGAAAATAAGTTTTTTGTTAATAACTTCCGTCAGAATGTTGATATCTTCACAAAATTTTACAAATTAAAATCTTATGTTCATAGAATTCATTGAGAGAAAAAATTTTCTGGATCGGTCCATAATTGGACATAACTCCCATACAAGGTCCCCTCCCGAAAATCACTTAAACGCTCATAACTCATTACTAAATTAAGATATCCATATAAAATTTGGAATAAGTATTACTCATGTGCACAGAAATATTACTATGAAATTTTTTTCCGATCGGTTCACAATTGGACATAGCTCCCATATAAGGTCCCCTTCCGAAAATCACTTAAACGCACATAACTCATTACTAAATCAAGATATCCATATAAAATTTGGTACAAGTATTGCTCATATGTACAGAAATATTACTGTGACATTTTTTTCCGATCGGTCCATAATTGGTCATAGCTCCCATAAAAGGACCCTTCCCGAAAATCACTTAAACGAACATAACTCATTACTAAATTAAGATATCCATACAAAATTTGGTACAAGTATTGCTCATATGTACAGAAATATTACTGTGAAATTTTTTTCCGATCGGTCCATAATTGGTCATAGCTCCCATACAAGGTCCCCTCCCGAAAATCACTTAAACGCACATAACTCATTACTAAATCAAGATATCCATATTAAATTTGATACAAGTATTGCTCACATATACAGAAATATTACTATGAAATTTTTTTCTGATCGGTCTATAATTGGTCATAGCTCCCATACGAGGTCCCCTCCCGAAAATCACTTAAACGAATAACTCATTACTAAATTAAAATATCCATATAAAGTTTGGTACAAGTATTGCTCATATGCACAGAAATATTACTGTGAATTTTTTTCCGATCGGTCCATAATTGGTCGCAGCTCCCATACAAGATCCCTTCCCGAAAATCACTTAAACACACATAACTCATTACTAAATTAAAATATCCATATACAATTTATTACATATTTTGCTCTCACATATATAAATATTACTATGAAATTTTTTCCCATCGGTCCATAATTGGTCATAGCTCCGTACAAGGTCCCCTCCCGAAAATCACTTAAACACACATAACTCATTACTAAATTAAAATATCCATATAAAGTTTGGTACAAGTATTGCTCATATGCACAGAAATATTACTGTGAATTTTTTTCCGATCGGTCCATAATTGGTCATAGCTCCCGTACAAGGTCCCCTTCCGAAAATCACTTAAACGCACATAACTCATTACTAAATTAAGATATCCATATAAAATTTGGTACAAGTATTGTTCACATATACAGAAATATTATTATGGAAGTTTTTTTCGGATCGGTCCTAAATTGGTCATAGCTCCCATACAAGGTCCCCTCTCGAAAATCACTTAAACGCACATAACTCATTACAAAATATTGATATATAAACATTTAGCACAAATATTGCTCTTATATACATAAATTACACTGTAAAATTGTTTTGCAATCGGTCCATATTTGGTCATAGCTCTCATACTAGGTCCCCTCCAGAAAATCACTTAAATGCACAATATTCATTACCAAATAATGATATAGATACAGAATTTTGAAATTTTGTCTTTATATACATAATTGGTCATAGCTCACATACAAGGTCCTTTTACGAAAATCTCTTAAACTCACATTACTCATTACCAAATAAAGCTATTGACACAAAATTTGGCAAAAATATTAGTTTTGTATACAAAAATTATATTTTAAGATTTTTTCACGATCGGTTCATAATATGGTTGCGATCGGTCCCGTACAAGTTTCCCTTCCGAAAATCACTTAAACACACATTACTTATTACTAAATTACGATATAGATACAAAATTTGAATAAAATATAGTTTTCAAAAAATCTTGGAATTGTAACAGATTTAAGCTGTTTAACTCTTGGGGTTTTTCTATTTAAGACATGAGAAAACTTATTTCTATAAATATTTGATCAATTAAAACAGTATTAATATAAAAGTAGCTGGTGGAGGGTACTTAAGATTCGGCTCATCCGAATATAGCACTCTAACTTGTTTTATTGTTCTTTAATCAGGGATCATGATTTTTTCATTGATTCCGATATATTACAACAAAAGAGATTGTCTTAAAATAAATTGGGCAACAAAATTTGAAAAAAAAACAAATGTATACTTCTCTAAAGGATTGAATTGCGCTGAATCCGAATCTAGCATGTCTCTAGCACGTAAGGTTTTGAGAAATAACGAGGAAAACTTATATTGAAAAGTAAGTTCAAAGCTAATAAAACACTACTTCATTAGAATTTTAAGTCATTATTTTAACACGGTGATGACATTGGAGTCAAGTACGCTCGCTTACAAATAAGGAGTTACAAAGAAGTTGTTGAGTAATTTGTTTTGTTTTCTAATAATAAGAAGAGCCAGCGAGAATACGGACCAGGGATTTTGGTTTATTAATAAAACACTACTTCATTAGAATTTTAAGTCATTATTTTAACACGGTGATGACATTGGAGTCAAGTACGCTCGCTTACAAATAAGGAGTTACAAAGAAGTTGTTGAGTAATTTGTTTTGTTTTCTAATAATAAGAAGAGCCAGCGAGAATACGGACCAGGGATTTTGGTTTATTAGTCAAATGTTCTACTCACTGCACCACTGCTTAGCTATTTTATTGCGCGTCAAATAATGGTTTTCACATACAAAATTAATTTTGTTTTCTTTTTTGTAAAACAAAATTCTTAACACGCAATTAAATAAAATGTGCAAACAAAAAGACAAAGCCGAAAAAAAAGTACTTTCATATCAGATTAAAAAAAGTCATTAGTAAAGTACTTCTAAGTAATACAGACGGTAAGTAGTTGTCATTGAAAAGTATTTTGTCGAGTAAGTACAAGTCATTACCTGAATTTTGCTGTTGTTATTCCCACCATCAAAAAAGATTGATTTTGTCATTCCGTTTGTAACACACCGAAATATTGGTCATAGACCCACAAAAGTATATATATTCTGGGTCCTTATTAAATTCCAAGACGATCTAGCCATGTCTGTCTGTCTGTACGTCCCTCTGTCTGTCTGTCTGTTGAAACAAAAATAGAGTCCGAATGGAACAAGATAGAGGATTGAAATTTTCCACAAATATTCTCAATAGGTAAGGTTTGTTTGATATTGAAAATGGACAGTATCGACCGACGTTTTCGGATAGCCCCCATACAAGTGGACCCCCGAAAAACAGCTTTAATGGGCATATCTGATTCAAAAGTACGAGTATATAGTGAGGATCGGTCCATAATTAACCCTACTCCCTATATAAGGTGCTCTTCAAAAAATTACTTAAACGATCATTACTGGCTTAAAAATACCGAATACAGAAAAGCGATGAAATTCGACACACATATTTTTTATACGAGTTAAAATCTCTCTACCAAATGTATTGAGGGTCGGTCCATAAGAAAATTACTTTAACGATCTTTGCTGACTTAAAAATACGTGAACAGTTATGAAATTTTATATAAGAAACATTTATATGTAGGGCTTTTAAAACTTGTAATCAAACTACAGGTCGCAATTTTGGAGATAATTCAATGAAATTTGGCACATGATCTTTTATGGTACCGTAGATGAAGCCTGCTGAAAATGGTTTACATCGGTCCATTATTTCACCTAGCCCCCATACAACTGAACCTGCCGAATAGGGCTTTTAAGTTCATAATTATGTTTAATATACTCATATCTCGACAAAAAGCTGCAATAACCAAGTTGTATACAAGACTTGATGACCCCCACGAATTCCATAATAATAGGTTCTCATATGACCCTAGCCCCTATGAAAAGCCCCCATCAAAATTTCTCTTAAATGTCGTATGTATATCTAAGGCAAGGTACAATTCAACTTAAATGCTTTATAATGGCAACTAAATCACATTATATTTTTGTCAAAGGTGTAGGGTATTATATGGTCGGCCTCGCCCGATTTTTGTAAAATAAGAGTCTAGTATGGAGTGCACTCGAGTAATGGCTTTCGAAAAATTCTTTTAATTTATTATATTTGTATAGTTCAGTAATTTAACCGCATTTATTATTAAATTAATTAACTTTTTTAACATTTTAATAATACTTTAGATTTGTATTATTATTATCGAATTCATACATGTACATTAGGTTGTCTCTAGGTTTAGGTAAAAAGGGCAGCCCCTCAATCAAGCATGAGTGGCTCACATGGGTCCAGGTTGTCTCTAACCAAGTAGGAATACCTCTAATAGATGCGTAAAATAAGAATAATATTTTTAGAATAGCGCTTCAGTTTTCTACCAGCGATTGAAAATCTTCATCTCAGTACAATATTTAAAAAAATTCTGCACTTTTATTGGAAAAGGGTCTCAAAACATCCGTAATTTTGACGTGATTACAGGAAAAATAATTCAAAATTTTTATGGAGTACTTTTTTGGTCTACAAAATTATATTTAGAAAAAAAAATATTTCAAGATTTTCAATTGCTGGTAGGGAAATGAGGCCTTTTTTCAAATAAAATATTTTTTATTTTTTCTCGTATTTAGTACATTAATACGCATCATTTGTGAGATATTTCTGAGTAGTCCTCGGGATACCCTAATATACATATGTACGAAAAGCCCAGAACTACTTAACTATAATTGTTATTAGAAAAATATACATACATATTTGTAAAAACTCCAAACTATTTTACTATTTACAGAAATGGCATATTCGCATGCGATATGACTGGGTAACATGAACACAAAAAATATTATCGAAATGTTTTCATAAGTTTTTGTACGTTAAATATTTATTAGCGTTTTGTTATTTAAATGTGGTCTAAACGTTCCTGGTTCTCTCGATGTATTTAAAAGTGAGTCTGTAAATAAAAAAACAAGTAAGAATGTATAGCCGAACATGGCCGACGGTATAATAACATACAAATATAAATAAGAATTGTTCAAATACCCAGCAAAAACATGGTAATGACTTGTACTTAATCAACAACATACTTTTCAATAACTATAACTAAAATACTACGAACAAAATTTTTGCGAAAACTAATTATAGACGTAGTGGGCGTATTCTCGTAGACAATTTTTTCTCAAAAACAAATTTACTTAATAAACTGCCTATTTACAGGCGATCGTAGTAAGTACTTACCTAACTCCCTATTTGTAAGCGAGCGTGGTAAGTACTTGTCTCTAATGTCATCCACATGTTATAATAATGACTTAAATAAAAAAGCATTTTAACTTTTCAATGTAAGTTTTTGCTGGGTAAAGTAAATGATGCTAAATTTTTATAGATTATGAATAAAAATATTAATATAAAATTTCAAGAAATTCATTCATAAAAAAAATTATTAAATTAAATTTTAATTAAAAGAATTTGTATCCTACGTTCTGATTATTTAAATCAAATATTATGTATGTATACAATTCCAAGAACTTTTTATAGGCTGAAAAGTGGAAAAATTTCTTGAAATTTTATAGTTCATATAACATCATCTTTATTAACCATCTTCAAATTGTACACAAATATCGTAAAAATTTTCGCCAACATTGGCGGCAGCCTTGAGACAGTCAGTCAATAAGTCAGACAGTCAGTAAAGAAGTAAATAAGTAAAAGTACCGATTTGTTGTCATATCCACTCATCTATTCATTCATTAATTATTCCAACCAATTTCCTTGTGTATCTACAGCAAAATTTAGCAATTAAAACAGAGTGTCGTGTGTGTTGTGAAAATGTAACAAAATAACTATTTTTAAATATTCTATACAGATGAGAAAATCGATAATATATATACATTTGTATATAAGTATACTTTTGTATTCCATTTTTTTCACTTCCAATGTATAGAAACAACCCGACACCTGTTGATGATTTAACAAAATCCAAAAATAATAATAACAAAAATTAAAAGAAACAGGAAGAAAAACAGCAACAAAAGCCAAAAAATATACCAAGAAATTTTACAAAGAGTCAATGTATCCTTTTTGGTTGTTATTTTTCTTAAATGTCTAATATTGGTTGCCAATTTATATATTTTTATATTATAAGATACGTACATATGTATGTATGTACTCTTTGTAATGCAGACAGGATGTTAATTTAAAAGAAATTCACTTGTTAGGTTCATATTAAAATACATATGGACATATGAATCTATTCGCATAACTAATTCTGTTAATAGCGTAGGTGAAATCATTAGGTTGCGACATGTAACTCAAAACGCAGGGTAGGTGAATGCGTGTGTTTGAAGTGATAAAATAAGTGAAAGCGTTTTTATTTTATTCATCCAGTTTGAAATTGTTTTTTATTTATTATTTATACCCTTGACTATGATTTTCTTTTGTATTCATATAACACGAATACCACCCATTGTTGTTTAATATAAAACACAACGAAATTTATATATTAATACAAATAAATATTTTCTTCCTGTCGACTTGTGATAAGAAAAAAAATAAAAACTAAATTAAATACAATATGGCTGAAAAGAATGATTTTTTGTAATTAATAGAGTAAAAAGAAAATACATATTCAAAATTAAAAGGAAAACTTAAATTTTACGGAATTCACTAAATTCCTTTTTTATGTATTTATAAGTAGACAATATCGTTCGTAAATAAATAGTTTACGAGATATATATAACATTCAAATCTTATTACATCGATCTAGCCAGTCTTTCAGTCTATATGTCAACTAAGCTGTTCTATCGATTAAGCGTTGTTCAGTTGATCGAATTGACAAATTTCATATAACAAATAAATCGAGAATTTCTTTCAAAAATAACTTTTTACAACACAAATTATTAAGTATACAAAAATTCAAGTTTTAGATAATAATCCAGACAAATTTTAACTTAATGAAGCTTATTTCTCTTATTTCTAAATATTTTGTACACTTTATGAAAACTGAAGGAAATGCCCCTCGTTTGAGATATGTCACAATGAAGTGCCCGAAATGGAATACTTATAGGAGGACAACAAAAACTATTAGACATAATGTCTAATAGTTACAAGGCACACTCATAATACCATATTTAGTCGTCTAGATCAGGGGTCGGCAAACTACGGCTCGGAAGCCACATGAGGCTCTTTCGATGTGAAGTTGCTGCTCTTAAGTTTCATACACACATTTTAATTATTTGATAAAAAAATTGTACATATGTATGTACTACACCGGGGGCATGTTACCTTGATGAAAGATCCCATCTTGGTGTGATTGCAATCCCGGGAAAATATGTGCTATCAGTACCTCTAGTCTGCCGGGACTATAAGCTGGTGATAATCAAATGTATCCTCGACCTTTCCTTGCCACCTAATGATCTTCTTTGAAGTTTCTCTCTCATATATAATATATATATAATATATATATATGGTTTAAACCCAAATTCGCGGGGAGAGAATGTTGGTTTAAGGTCTGATATATCCTATGCCATATATGTGTGGATTTTCTTTCCGATACTGTTGCCATCTCAACATATGTCACTGGGTGATGTGACAGAACAGCTTATGCTGGATTCCTCAACCCGTTGAGTATCTCTTACTCTTCGCGTAGTAGGGCGCCAGTATAGGTTGGGGTAGTTGTCTGTCATTTCGTAGATCGTTCTTTATGATCTGAGAATGGAACTGATGTAAGTTGGTGAACGATCGGGAAATATTCCTCTGCCCGAGAGGAGACTAGTACAGATTTAGTAGACCTTTTACTTCACAGAAGTTCTCGGTGCTGTTGCCATCTCAACAGGATGCATATTGTTTCATGCTACGCGATGGTTGAGACCTACGTACCACTCAACTTGTCGTGGCAATTATTAGGTTCGAATTAACTTCGGAAATTCCTACATTCTTTGTCACATTATCTGACATACAGAGGGATCCTGATTTATTGGCTGGGTATTTCGGACTACAAGTACGTCTCTAGGTGATGTTGCCGAATCAACAGGGCCATCTGAGTAGTGTAGCGGGCTTTAAAAGTTTAAGGAATGCAGTGGAATGGGTCATTAGTTTACGGGGACAGCATTTCAAATAATGCAATCTTCCTTGACATCAAAAGGGTGGTCACCTTCAGGTATACCGGAAGATTGATTTCTCCCCTTCTATTGATTTTGACAGGTATACCGGAAGATTGATTTCCCCCCTTCTATTGACTTTAGACCAGTGATTGCTTTTTCCAAGCAAGAGATTAGATAGCTCGAGTATATCAGCAAAGTGCTGGACCGACACAGCCATGTACAAAAAATGCCACATGAGTTCTTCCTAGAAGGATTCAGGGGCGCGTGGTGGACCGTGAAATAGGTCGTCAAGGCAGGTGTTCACGTTAAGCACTTGGACATCTTGTCGCGATTAAAAATTTAATATTTTATCGAATAAAAAACTATAATATTAGATTTCATAAGACTAATGTATTTTTGCCGTTTTCAAACTATACAAACGATTTTTTTCAAAATTGTAAAACAAGCATTAAAATTTTATAAATAAAATTAGAAATAGTTTTGAAAAAAAAAATAAGCCACAAAACATTAAAATATACACTAGAAGATTAAAATATGCTCTAAAAACCAGAAAATAAGCTTTAAATATGCTGCTAAAGTCAAATCATGCAAAATTATGCTCTTATGGGTAAAATATGCTCAAATTTGCGCTAACAAATCGACGCCAAAATTCTTAAATTGGTCTCAAACGTGTTAAAATCTTATCCATGAGTCCATACGACGACATGCATTTGCATATTTTGGTTTCCCTGTTAATAACAAATTATCTAACATATGTTTGCATATTTCATCATATAAAAATAACATTAAAAACTAGGAATAAATATGGTAATTTATTTATTTATTTTCCGAAAACTTTTAATTTAATTTTAGAAATTTCAAGAATAAATCCCAAAAAATATTATATTAAATTTGCATATTAGAGGCTCCTTAGAGTTAAATATTAAAAATTATATGTGAATATAAAATTCTCAAAAATAATAAACAAGACTTTTGGCTGCAGTCAAATATCGTATATTCAACGCCAACGTTATAATAAATTTCAAAGGCATGTTAAAACTAAAAAAATAAAAATGAAAAGACAAAGATAATGATAAAGGGGTTGTTCAAAGTGTTAATAAATATTGGGGAATGTACAATAAACTTTTTCTTTATCAATATTTTTATGTGTACATAAGTAATATTTAGTACAAGGGGCGGGAAAAATGTCAATAATAATTTAAACGATTTAAAGTTACTGGTCTATAAATATCAAAGAATAAAAAAAGAAAATATTGCATACTTTAAGGATTTCATTACACTTGAATGCATACGAAAACGTTCGCCCGAGTTTGTTGATTTAACTAAATTTGGCAATTAATTTAGTTCCTTATGATTTTTGTGGTATAGTTAGTTGGATAGATACAAGTTTTTATGTGAATTCCTCCAAATATTTTATTTTTTGTGGTAGGTTTTTTTTCGTTTTTATCCTAACGTTATAAACGTGAGAACAGCCAAAAGCAACAATAACAAAATTTCATTGATTTTTCCCACTCACTCACTCATTGACAGTGTGAGTATTACTTTTTGTGTGCTAAACATACGGGCATAAACTTCAGGCTGTAATATTGATTTTTTTGTTGAATATTTTTAAGAGACATGTTATTTGCTTGTTTTATTTTTATAGAATGTTTGACAAAGAAGATTGTGGAAAAAGTAAACAACAAGAAATATTTAATAAACTACTTACTGCTCCTAGATTTTCAAAGCCGTATTTATTGGCCACATTGTGAGCAAAGTCATTGTCAACACTGCGACGGAAACGAACTAGAAATGAACTCGTAAAGACGTCATTTCCTCCAGCCACTGGACGAGAATGGGCTCTGCCACCACCACCTTCTGACGACGCTGCCGCTGCTGCAGTTGCCGTGTCAGTCTTAACATCCTCCGACCAGACTCCAACAATGCCAAAAGTGCATAAAAACAGCAGGCCCGTTATTGGGTAAACGCATGCTGTCAAAATCATTGCACGCGTTTGGGATTTCTTTTATTGTTAAATGTATTTCTCTGTTTCCCAACGTTTCTATTTTATATTTCACTTAAATTGTTTAATATTTTTACACTTAATTTTAACAATTTTATTTTCTATGTTATTTTTCCGTTTGCACTCTTCCTCTCTTTGTGTGTTACTTTATCGATACTTTTAGTTCAGTTTTAATTGATGTAATATTTTTATGAGTTTTATTACTTTACGATTACTGTGGGCTTTTTTATTGTTATTATTGATAATAAAAACATGAAAAATTGCGATAAAAATAAGTGAAATCACAATTTAATGAGTTTGTTTTTCCTGTTTGTTACTAATGTTCTCCTAAAAGTATGCAACACTGGTCATATTTCTATTTGTGTTATCTTTTAGCAAAATAACTGTAAATGACAGGAATTTTATTTTGACACTTGCCAAAAAAAATGTATTAAAAGAGAATACTTTTTTTTTCTTTCTCTTTTCCTTTTACACTTCTTATATATACGGTATTATACACTTACACACACGCACTGCTAATGACAATATGAACAAAGGAAGGAAGATTTTTTTACTTTCGTTTTAATTTGCCTAAAACTATTCTACACTTTAATTAATAACTTTTTCTATTAATTTTCGTTCGAGATTTTATGTATGTGTTTTTAAGTCGATTTTTGTGAATTTTCAAATTCACTTTTTTTGTTAAATATTTATTGTTTTTCTTTTTTATTCGGTTCGTTTGTGTTTTGTTCTGCTTTTAAGTTGTATTTAATATGTATTTCTGTATTTATTTTTTCCGTCAACGACAACTTTACTGCTATGCTTACCGAACAAAACTGTCATTATTGTCTTCATCGTGCGCCATTATGAATATTCGTACTTTGCAGAGCTCCACAAAGCTTTTATCGCTGCACATAAAAGCTTTACCTTTTGGGCTTACATTCTATGTGACTTCCATTTCCACTTGTTAATCCTGTTGAAGGGGTTGCCATGTTAGGCATTAAATGTAGAACATATAATCGGATTTTACTCAAAATGTAGAAAGGGAACTTTTTCAGTCTGAGCCGTGATAATTTTATATTAAACTCTTATGTACTTAGAAGTATAATTGTATCAGCTAATATATGGTAGAGTAAAACTTTTATAAAATAAATATTTGTATCTGTTTATTGAAATTGGATTATCAATACAAGGTATCTCGGGTACTTAGTGTTGTTATTTTTACAAAAACATTAAAAAAATCTTCCGGCCAAAATTAGATAACCTTTATAGATTTTGCTACTTTAAACCAGAAAAAATAGCCCATAAGTATCGAAAAAAACTAAATTTTTACACATTATTTTTATTGTATTTAGTACATGGTCCACGACACACCTTAATGTAAATAGAATCAGACAAACATATTGCAAAAAAATGACTTTTTTAAAATGGCGCATCTGGTCAAAATAGTTTTAATATTCCTTTAAAAGTAATTAAATTTTAAATATTCCATTATTTAAAGCCATAATAAAAATAATGTTTCTTAAAACAAACACATATTGTGTTATTTTATCAATCAATTTTGTAGCTTTTATTTTAATGTAAACTTTGTAACATTTTTAAATACTTCTTTACAGCTAAAAATTGCACTTTTACTGTCTGTTTTAACAGTTCAAAAGCATTATTTTATAAAATAAAATTAAATGTAGAAATTTTAATTAGTTCCACAGTAAACTTTAATCTGTGAAAATAGACGTTTTTATATTTTTATAACCACCATCAAAAAAGATGGGGGCATATTGATTTTGTCATTCCGTTTGTAACACATCGAAATATTGGTCGTAGACCCACAAAAGTATATACAATATTGTTCGAAACCTAAGCAATTTTTTTGTCATTGTATACAAAGTGCTATATTTTCTATTTTAATTGATTTATTCAAAATTATATAATTGATTTGTATAATATTATATGTCTATATTATAATAACAACAAAAGTTTAATTCTATTTCGCTCTGAGTTAGAAGAATATAGTAACTGAATTAACTACATAAATAGATGTTCCAAACTTAAGCAACTTTTTGATCTTCTTATGAAAATCTTTAGTTCTTATGAGTTCCAAACAACCTTATAGAATATGTTAGTTACTAGTTTTGTTCGTAATGAATTCCAATCGAATTTTAAGCCATTCGCCAAATGCTATGTTTTCTAAAACGCCGAGTTCCGACCCAGCGCTTCAAAACCCCGAACTGCATCTCTAAGGGAATTGAGTCAGGAGATTTTAATGGGCAATCAAAGAATTTGAGTCCAATTACCCAACAACTACTTTAAATCAAATTTATCAAACTATTATTTGACGCACAATAAAACTGCTAAGCAGTGGTGTAGTAAGTGGAACATTCAACTGGCAGTCGGAAGGTTCTGAGTTCTAACCCAGTCTGTGTCGACTTTTCATACCCACCATCAAAAAAGATGGGGGGTATATTGATTGGTCATAGACCCACAAAAGTCCTTATTAAATTCTAGGACGATCTAGCCATGTCCGTCCGTCTGTCTGTCTGTAGATAGAGTCCGAACGGAAAGAGCTAGAGGATTGAAATTTTTCACAAATATTCTCTATAGGTAAGGTTTGTTTGATATTGAAAATGGGCAATATCGGTCCACGTTTTCGGATAGCCCCCATACAAGTGGACCCCCGAAAAACAGCTTTAAGGGACATATCTGTTTTAAAAATACGAGTATAGCGATGAAATTCGACGTAAATAAGTTTCATATATTGCAAAATCTCCCTACCAAATTTCATGAGGATCGGTCCCTAATTGACCCTACCCCCCATATAAGGTCCCCTTCAAAAAATTACTTAAACGATTATTACTGGCTTAAAAAAAGTAAAGCGATGAAATTCGACCCAAGTAAGTTGTGGATCGGTTCATAATTAACCTTACGCCCTTTATATCCCCTTTGGATAATTAAGTTAATGCTCATTACTGCCTTAAATGTACGAGTATAGAGATGAAATTCGACATAAGTAAGTTTCTTAAGAGACAGAACCTCTCTACGACTTTTATGAGAATCTGCATATGATTCACTCCTATATAAGCTCTCCTTCACAAAATGGCTTTAAAGCTCATTACTGGCTAAAAAATACCAGAAAAGGAATGAAATTCGACACACATATCTTACATAGGAGTTGAAATCTCTCTACCAAATGTATTGAGGATCGGTCCATAAGAAAATTACTTTAACGGTCATTGCTGATTTAAAAATACGTGAACAGTTATGAAATTTGATTTAAGAAACATTTACTGGAACGTAAATCTTCCTACCGAATTTCATGCGGAATGTATCGGTAAGAGATAATCAATGTAAAGATGTTTTATATAAACCAAAATTGGTCTAAAAAATTTATGAAAAACGGTCAATAATTAACTCTATTTCTCATATAAGGTCCTCTTCAGTTAACTCTCACTTGTTTTATTTTTATACCCACCATCAAAAAAGATGGGGGGTATATTGATTTTGTCATTCCGTTTGTAACACATCGAAATATTGCTCATAGACCCATAAAAGTATATATATTCCGAGTCCTTATTAAATTCTAAGACGATCTAGCCATGTCCGTCCGTCTGTCCGTCTGTCCGTCCGTCCGTCCGTCCGTCTGTCCGTCTGTCTGTTGAAATCACGATAGGGACCACACGAGAGGAGCTAGGCAGTTTAAATTTTGCATAAATATTCTCTATTGTTAAGGTTTGTTTGGTATTGAAAATGGGCAATATCGGTCCACTTTTTCGGATAGCCCCCATACAAGTGGACCTCCAAAAAACAGCTTCAACGGGCATAACTGCTTCAGAAGTACAAGTATAGCGATGAAATTCGACATAAATAAGTTCCATATGAGCCAAAATCTTTCTACCAAATTTTTTCAGGATCGGCCCATAAATGACCCTACCCCCCATATAAGGTCCCCTTCTGAAAATGACTTTAACACTCATTACTGGCCACAAAATGCAAGTATAGCGATGAAATTCGACATAAATAAGTTTCATGTGAGCCAAAATCTTTTTACCAAATTTTTTGAGGATCGGTCCATAATTGACCCTACCCCTCATATAAGGTCCCCTTTAGAAAATTACTTTAACACTCATTACTGGTCCAAAAATGCGAGTATAGCGATGAAATTCGGTATAAATAAGTTTCTTACGAACCGAAATCGCTCTACGAATTTTTTTTTAAGATCGGCAAATAAATGACCCTACCCCCCATATAAGGTCCCCTTCTGAAAATGACTTTAACGCTCATTATTGGCTAAAAAATACGAATATAGCAATAAAATTTTACACAATTAAGTTCCTCGCGAGCCAAAATCTTTTTAATAACTTTAATATGGATAGGTCCATAATTGGCCCTTCTCCCCCTATTAGGTCCACTTCAGAAAATAGCTTTAACGCTCATTACTGTCTTAAAAATAAGAGTAAAGCGATGAAATGCTACACACGTAAGTTTCTTACGAGCCAAAATCTCGGTACCAATTTTTTTTTTGGATCGGCCCATAAATGACCCTTCCCCCATATAAGGCCCCCTCTGCAAATAACTATACTGCTCATTACTGGCTTAAAAATATTAATGTAGTGACGAAAATTGACGCACATAAGTTTAATACGTGCCAAAATCTCTCCACTAAATTTAGGGAGGATCGGTCCATAATTTACCCTACCGCCCATACAAGGTTCCCTTTAGAAAATTTCTTAAACGATCATTACTGGCTTAAAAATATGAGTTATAAATACGGTTATGAAATTCGCTCCGAATTTCATGCGGAATGTGTCGGTAATTCACCCTACCCCCCCATATAAGCCACTTTATAAAATTACATGAACGCTAATTGCCGGTATAAAAATGCGAGAACAGCGAATGTAAACAAGTTTTATATGAACCAAAATCAGTCTACAAAAAGTTATGAGGATAGGTCAACAATTGACCATACACCACATATGAGATCCTCTTTAGAAAATTTGATGAAGAAAACTCTGATATTTACAAGTACAGTACAAAATATTAAAAATTAATATTTTGTTAGTTCAAAAGAGCTCGGTCCATAATTGTCTTAAGCTATATTCCAAACAACACCCTGATGTTTATATGGGAGCATTCCTTTTACGGCATACGGTTTGATGGTGGGTATATGAGATTCGGCACAGCCGAATATAACACTCTTACTTGTTTAATTTAAGTTTATTTAAATTTTTAAGAAATATTTAAAGGTTTTTAAAAACTAATATTTTAGATTATAATTTGTATTAAAATCGTTTCAATTATATACATAGAGCTGTAATGGTTTCCTAGATATACGTTTTTGGTATTTACTTCATATGGGAGATTCCACGCCAACTATTGCAAGTCCGCTATTTTTC
Organism: Lucilia sericata; assembly: GCF_015586225.1. Classification (NCBI taxonomy): domain Eukaryota; kingdom Metazoa; phylum Arthropoda; class Insecta; order Diptera; family Calliphoridae; genus Lucilia; species Lucilia sericata. The sequence goes on from NW_023994246.1 coordinate 184,284, forward strand.
CCCATATGTACACATGAATGTCAAAGTTCTAAGTGCAAAATTTGAGGTTACTAATTCTAATAGTTATTAATAGTATTTAATAGTATTTAATTCATATGGGAGGTGCCACGCCCTCTATTGTTAGTCTGCCAATTTAGCACCCAAATGTTAACATGGATGTCAAAGTTCTTCGTGGAAAATTTGGGTATTCTAGTTCCAATGGGTTCCCAGATATAAGAATTTTTGTCTTTAAAACTATTTTATTTTCTCAGATATACTGATTTAATATTTAACTCTAGCTATTACAGTTTCTGAGATATGCTTATTTTTATATATATTTCGTATGTGGACGTGACATCTCGCCTACTTGAAATTTCGAAATAAAAAGCCTGTACTTCCTTCCAGACATATAGGAAGATTCTTATACACAAATTTATATCAGATATAGCTTTTTTTCTACGATTTTTTTGCGACCTTCAGATAGAGAGTTTTTCATAGAAATACACATTTTTTATTTGATTTAATAATATTAATAAATATTATATTTTATGCAATTTAATGAAATAATAGAAACCAAATTGTTGAAAAAGCAACAGACTATAAGGTTTTGGTCCAAAATCAATGTTATTATGGTTAAACACGGCAATAAAATTAATCAAATTAGAATCATAATGAGCGATATCTCGAAAATTGTTAAACCGGAAGGTTTATATATTGCCATCAAAATCTTATTTTCATGAAAATGACGGATAGAGACTATTGAATATAGTCCCTCGATATATAGATATGTATATAGAAATTTTGGCGATTTTATTTAGATAATGTGTAAAGTTTGAGACGGCATAACATTAAAAAAAAAAGAAAAGTAATTTTATACTTGGCGCGAGTTTTATTTTTTTAAGTACAATAAATACGTACTCTTGTACTCTTGAGCCCACAACTCCCAGTGAGACACAATTTGGTCTCTGGAGTGATGTACGTACAATTACAACAGTTAAATAAGGATAAGAGACGGATGGGTAGAAAGATTGGGTTAACAGGATAATAAAATGAAAGCGCGTGTCTACAGTCTTTAAACTTGTGGTAGGTGTCTTTGTTTACACACACACACTGGCATCCATATACATTTGTTGTTTCAGGTTTGTGTTCTTATCCTTTTTGTTGTTTATCAACAACAACTTTCTCTCTTGGTATTTGAGATTAGGACCAACAATCCCTTCAAACATTTAGAAGACAAAACCATTGCGAATCATCCCAGACGCCACGTCAGAAACACTTCTGGACGATTGTCAGACGAGAACGCACATTTTACAAAAACAAAATACATTGATTTCGAATTTTCATCTTCTAGAAATATACTTTTAAGTTACTTCCGGATGATAGTTAGAAGAGTGCATCCATTTTGCTTAAACAAAAAACCATGACTGTTGAATTTTTTTTATCTGGAAGTATATGTTTTAGTGACTTCTGTATGAGAGTTGGGTGAGAACACACATTTTACAATAACAAAATACATTGTTTCCTAATTTGTATCTTCTTGATTTGTATGTTTATGTCACTTCTGGGAGACAGTTTGAAGAGTGTTCACATTAATGTTGTATTTTATTCATCTGGAAGCGTGGATTGTAGTCACTTCTAGACGATTGTCAGACGAGAGCGCACATTTTACAAAAACAAAATACATTGATTTCTAATTTTCGCCGTCTGGAAGTATACTTTTAGGTTACTTCCGGATGATAGTAAGAAGAGTACAAAAACAAAAAAATATAAATACTCCATTTTTAGCCAGAACGCGAAAAAAATAAAAATAAATAATGCAGAAATTTTGCTAAGTTCAGTGATGTTTTGTGTTTTGTCCAGTCATGTTCAGTTTTAATTATTCATTGTAAAACTTAAATGAGTTATTGAATAATATTCATAATATTCATAGAAAAATAGTGTAATTAATATATTGTGAATCTTAAGTAATAAAAAACAATATGATAGTGTTATGTTAAAAGTCAACTGTTAATAAACATTTAAGAAGGTTTTGTTAATTGGTGAAGTTTATTAAATATATACCAAAAAGTAATTATCTTCAAGGATTATATAAATAAAATTAAAAAGTAAGTTGTCATATTTTACATTAAAATACTATTTTAGGAATAAGTTAACAACTCTAAACGGCTTCCATTTCCATAATTTTTAAACGAAGTTCTAATATGTTTAACCTATTTAGATTTATTTGAGTTAAATCTTAACTTTCAATATTTTTTAAACTATTTGCGCGTTTAGGTCCTCTTTCTAGATTACGTATGATCACTTTGAGCTAAAATTTTATTTGTATTTCATTATCGTAACAAAAAAAAAAAATAAAATACATTAAAATTTTACTTAAGTATTTAAAGGCTAGCTGGAATCATTATATTCAAATTAATACTACTGTTTTATACATACATAAATTATTTTTTGACTTGGGTCACTCGACACGAAATTGCCTATATAAGATATTTAATATTAAAATCAGATATTTTTAAAACCACCTTTTTTAAATAAATACAATTCTATTAATTTTCATATAGCTTTGGATTTAATTATTTTAATTATAGGTACTTTTTAGTTATTAACACCAGGTCTTTCTATGACCTTTATATGATACTAATATTATTAATATTGAACATGCCATTCCCAATATATTGAACCTAAGTAGACAGTTTTTGAACGTGTATAACTCCTTAATTAGAAGAAAGCAAACAAAAAATAGTATTGCAGTATTAGTGTCAAAAGCAATATCCTGTTTAGGGTCGTTAAGGTGTTTCTATCGTTAGTGATTGTAAATAATTTTAAAAATGATCCATGACTTAGTAATTTCAGATCTTTATAGACGGTTTAGTTCCAAGTTATTTAAAAAATGTTCACGAAAGGTAATGTTTTTATTGATTCAAAACAATAAATAAATTAATTAATTAATTTTTAATTATTTTATTTTTTTTAGAAAGCAGTAGCTAATATTGTACCCCCTATTAAAATACTTCTAACTGAATTAAAATATAAAAAAGGGATCTGGTAAGTTATATATGTCTTATTTCATCACGCGGTTCCATTAAAAATGTCGATTATTTGCAGAAAATGTAAAAAATGGATCTGACCGTTTAAACTTTGGTGGGAAATGTATTGATCATAAGAGAATCCTATTTTTATTGCTTCCTAAAGTGTAACAGGTAATTTCAACAAATACAAAAGTACTTATGTACATATATTCAATATTAATTATAACATTATTTTTGTTTATTTCATTGAAGGATTAATGTGTTCCAAAATATAACTCTTACAATTTGATGGATTGATCATAAAATTTATGAAGAACTACAAAAATATTTTAGAGTCCAACGTTTTACAATTCCTGAAAATTATCTTATTATAAGGTAATAATTCTAAATTTTTGATACATATGTACATTAGACCGGCTCACTCTGTATGGAAAGCAAAAACGTATTTTTGTTACCCCTCTCAAAATTCCCAAAATATTTTAAGTCTAGCGATGACCGTTCGTGAGCTGGACCAAATCAATAAAAGATATTTTGGAATTATTTTTTTTTAATTTTTGTTTGTTTTGCAACAAAATATCCAATACGGGGTATCGTTTTAAAGGTATTTTAAAGCCGCGTCCTATGATGTATTAATCATAAATAACCGTCTGTTTATAATTGTCATATTCCAAAATATTTAAAATGTTAGGTTTTTCACTAAGAAAAAATAAAATGTATGTACAATTTTGCGCACCACTAGACTTCAAAAAACCTTTCAAATGATACCACATACTGTATATATTGATTAAGAACTGCTGTATAATTTAAAACAAAATAACTAAAAAGGGACTTTTTTGTAACCGGTTCAGCTCACGAACGGCCATCGATAGAAATATTTTGGGAACCATTATAAAACATAACAAAGATTTTTTGAAGCTGGGTAAAATATTGAATTTAACATGAAGAATCATCATATTACATAACAGCGAATATTTTGAGGGGGGTAACTCAAGCACCATTTTTTGTGAGCCCGTCTAATGTACATATATTACTTTTTTTAGATTAGTTGTTAAATCAATTATTTTTTCTACTATTTTAATTTCAATTATTTCAATAAAAACTATAAAATTTCATTTTATTTAGATTTATTTTTATAGATTTTATTTTGGTGAGTATACAAATAGAAGAAGAGAAAACTCATTTTCTAGAAGACGAGAATACTCATCCTCTAGAAGACGAGAATACTCATCTTCTAGAAGAAGAGAAAACTCATCTACTAGAAGATAAGATAGGAACACTTCTAGATGATACTAGGTAGTCACTTCAAGAAGTGACTTCCTAGTCACATCTAGAAGAGTCTTTGGCAATACCTTACTTCCAAGAGTCATCTAGAAGTTTCTTCTGCGGGTCTTCCAGAAGTATCTTCCACGTTACTCTTAGACGTTCCCCAGCTCGGCATCAGTTCTTCCCGACTGGTGACAAGAATTCTTATACTTCCGCAACATCGCTGGCGAGCTTTTAACACGTTTGGAAGTTTCATACGGGTAACTTCCGCAATAGAAAATGTTTGTAGGGATATGTTTTTTCCGAATACGTATGTATGTGAATATGTGTCTATTTGCGAATATTTTTGTATGAGTAATGGACGAATAAATGGTGGTTGGTTTTTTGTTTTTGCATATTTTTAGACGTCATCACATTCTGTTGTCTTTGTTTTTGCTTTTCTTCCTTCTTTTCTAAATTTGTTTGTTGTTAATTTTACTTCTTCCTCTTTTGCAGTTTTAAATATATATATTTTTTTTGCTTTTCAAGTTTAAAAATATTTACTCTTTGTCAGTATAATTTGATTCTATGAATATGTATGAATGTATTATTGTTTGTTGTTTATCATATGGTCGGTTCGCTTTTGGCTTCTTTTCCAGGTTGTTCTTATTATATTCCGTGTATTCAAATTTACTTGCATGCGATTGGTGTTTTTTGTTATTGCTCAATTTTGACAACCATATGTTAACCTAAATAACATTGTTTTAAACTCAAAAAACAACAAAAATTCAACTTCCGTTTTATATCTATATTTTTTGTTTTCGGTTAAACAGCAAAACCTTGAAAACATTTCTATTTTAAATTTTCGCGGTTGTTGCGTTTACATGCTAATAAACATACATACATATAAATAATTTCGCGTAAAATGTTTATTTAGGAGAATTACATATTTATGTATTAAGGCGATTATGATACGAATAACATGAACAATGTTGGCCTCCAAGGCGTCAATGGTTGCTAATTTATCAGCATAAACTAGTGACCTCACGTGGACCCACAAGAAATATTCGAGTGGTGTCAAATTTCATGACTTTGGAAGCCAATTGACAAGTTCATATCTCGAAATCAAAATATGCCAAATTTAAATTTCAGATGATTGGCGCCATCATGTCGAAACCACACCTAGCCCGGATCAATCTTATTGTTTAACTATAGAAAAAAATTATTTAAGTTAAAACTGAGGAGACGTTGCACCTCTCATTTATAGTTTCCCAAGTTCGTACATTTGTGAAACTACAGCAGGTAGGAGTCCTCAAAATCCGAACTAGTGGAAATGTTACACTACATGCAAAATAAAAAATGTATATATATTAGAATCTCAAATAGTTAGATTGAAAGAATCTAATAGTTTGATTAAAGGAATCTTATCTTTAACCTAACTATTAGATTAAAAAGTATGAAAAACTACGCTTAAAACGTATATCACTTTTTCCCGAGTGTTTAAATGTTTCCGCGGCAAATGCTTTAAAGTTTACGATATTTACTCTAAACTGAATATTTAGTTTAGTAACATAAAATCGGAAGTCTTCTATATATGTATATAAAAATGAATGTGTGTTTGTTTGTATGTTTGAACGGCTGAACCGATTTTCTTGAAATTTTCACAGCGTTTTCCGGCATGTCTGGAATAAGTAATAGGCTACTTTTTATTTCGAAATTTCAAGTGGGCGATGAGCCACGCCCACATTAAGAAAATATAAAATCCGTATATTTGAGATAATATAACACTTTAGTGTCAATATGATTATTTAGGACAAAAAGTAGGCGGACTAGCATTAGGGGCGTGGTACCTCCCATAAAAATGAAATACAAAAATTCGTTTATCTGGGAAACTAATAGAACTAAATTCTTAAAATTTAGCACGAAGAACTTTAACATCCATATTAATTAAAAACAAAAATTCGTTTATCTGGGAAACTAATAGCACTAAATTCTTAAAACTTTGCACGAAGAACTTTAATATTCATCTGAACATTTTTAAGGAAAAAAGAGCGGACCTTCATCTGGGGGGCTTAGAGCCCCCATATGAATAAAATAGAAAAATTAGTATATCTGAGAAACTATTAGAGCTAGAATCTTTAAATTTTACTTGAAGAACTTTGACATTCATCAGAACATTTAGAGTATAACGGGAGGACTTCCAATGGGGTACTTGGTACCTCCCATATGAATTAAATACAAATTTTTCATAGATAGATAGAAATTGGCGAACTTGTAATAATTTGCTTGGCATCTCTCATATGTAACATATTGTTAATCTGGAAAACTATTATAGTTAGAATTTTCAAAATCGTTAAGTGGGTTTTTTATTTAATCAGTTTAAACGGCTCAAATGAGCGAGGTCCCACGTATAGAGTCCCCAAATTTTGTACAAGTAACTTTTGTTTAAATACAAATATTTTGGACAAAAATAGGGAGTTCAGCAAAAGCGGGCGTGGCACATCCCATATGAAGTAAATACTAAAATCTAATTATTAAAATATGTATATCTAGAAAACTATAACACCTAGAGTCCCCAATTTTGGTGCCTCTCACGTGAAGTAATTACAAAAAATTGTATATTCTTATCTATATATATAAAAATGAATGTGTGTTTGTATGTTTGAACGTTAGAGTCCTCAAATTTTGTCGGAGGAACTTTAGTGTCAATATAATTATTTAGGACAAAAAGTAGGCGGACTATCATTAGGGGGCGTGGCACCTCCCATATAAATTAAATACAAAAATACGTTTATCTTGGAAACTATTACAGTTAGAATCTTCAAATTTTGCACGAAAAACTTTAACCTCCATCTAAACATTTTGGGTAATAAATTGGCGGACTACCCATGAGGGGAGCGGCACCTCCTATATTAATTAAAAACAAAAATTCGTTTATCTGGAAAACTAATGGAACTAAATTCTTCAAATTTCGCACGAAGAACTTAAATATTCATCTGAACATTTTGGAGGAAAAAAAAGCGGACTTTCATCTGGGGGGGTCTTGAAGCTAACTAACTAACTAACTAACTAACTAACTAACTAACTAACTAACTAACTAACTAACTAACTAACTAACTAACTAACTAACTAACTAACTAACTAACTAACTAACTAACTAACTAACTAACTAACTAACTAACTAACTAACTAACTAACTAACTAACTAACTAACTAACTAACTAACTAACTAACTAACTAACTAACTAACTAACTAACTAACTAACTAACTAACTAACTAACTAACTAACTAACTAACTAACTACTAACTAACTAACTAACTAACTAACTAACTAACTAACTAACTAACTAACTAACTAACTAACTAACTACTAACTAACTAACTAACTAACTAACTAACTAACTAACTAACTAACTAACTAACTAACTAACTAACTAACTAACTAACTAACTAACTAACTAACTAACTAACTAACTAACTAACTAACTAACTAACTAACTAACTAACTAACTAACTAACTAACTAACTAACTAACTAACTAACTAACTAACTAACTAACTAACTAACTAACTAACTAACTAACTAACTAACTAACTAACTAACTAACTAACTAACTAACTAACTACTAACTAACTAACTAACTAACTAACTAACTAACTAACTAACTAACTAACTAACTAACTAACTAACTAACTAACTAACTAACTAACTAACTAACTAACTAACTAACTAACTAACTAACTAACTAACTAACTAACTAACTAACTAACTAACTAACTAACTAACTAACTAACTAACTAACTAACTAACTAACTAACTAACTAACTACTAACTAACTAACTAACTAACTAACTAACTAACTAACTAACTAACTAACTAACTAACTAACTAACTAACTAACTAACTAACTAACTAACTAACTAACTAACTAACTAACTAACTAACTAACTAACTAACTAACTAACTAACTAACTAACTAACTAACTAAACTAACTAACTAACAAACTAACTAACTAACTAACTAACTAACTAACTAACTAACTAACTAACTAACTAACTAACTAACTAACTAACTAACTAACTAACTAACTAACTAACTAACTAACTAACTAACTAACTAACTAACTAACTAACTAACTAACTAACTAACTAACTAACTAACTAACTAACTAACTAACTAACTAACTAACTAACTAACTAACTAACTAACTAACTAACTAACTAACTAACTAACTAACTAACTAACTAACTAACTAACTAACTAACTAACTAACTAACTAACTACTAACTAACTAACTAACTAACTAACTAACTAACTAACTAACTAACTAACTAACTAACTAACTAACTAACTAACTAACTAACTAACTAACTAACTAACTACTAACTAACTAACTAACTAACTAACTAACTAACTAACTAACTAACTAACTAACTAACTAACTAACTAACTAACTAACTAACTAACTAACTAACTAACTAACTACTAACTAACTAACTAACTAACTAACTAACTAACTAACTAACTAACTAACTAACTAACTAACTAACTAACTAACTAACTAACTAACTAACTAACTAACTAACTAACTAACTAACTAACTAACTAACTAACTACTAACTAACTAACTAACTAACTAACTAACTAACTAACTAACTAACTAACTAACTAACTAACTAACTAACTAACTAACTAACTAACTAACTAACTAACTAACTAACTAACTAACTAACTAACTAACTAACTAACTAACTAACTAACTACTAACTAACTAACTAACTAACTAACTAACTAACTAACTAACTAACTAACTAACTAACTACTAACTAACTAACTAACTAACTAACTAACTACTAACTAACTAACTAACTAACTAACTAACTAACTAACTAACTAACTAACTAACTAACTAACTAACTAACTAACTAACTAACTAACTAACTAACTAACTAACTAACTAACTACTAACTAACTACTAACTAACTAACTAACTAACTAACTAACTAACTAACTAACTAACTAACTAACTAACTAACTAACTAACTAACTAACTAACTAACTAACTAACTAACTAACTAACTAACTAACTAACTAACTAACTAACTAACTAACTACTAACTAACTAACTAACTAACTAACTAACTAACTAACTAACTAACTAACTAACTAACTAACTAACTAACTAACTAACTAACTAACTAACTAACTAACTAACTAACTAACTAACTAACTAACTGACTAACTAACTAACTGACTGTATGTATGCATGTATATTCGTAAATTTTTCTACAACATGCGTCGGGAACAAAAATAGCTTTTAAACTTAGTTTTTAATAAGAATTTCATTTAATTTAGAAAACCTTATAAAATTAAACAATATGGTTATACATATGAATGTGTAAAGTTATTGGAAGCATTTTAGTTTACTTTACCGTTTAGTCTAGTTTTCGTCAATATCGTATAATGAAACAACAAAACAAAGTATTATTATGTTTTTGTTTGAATAAAGCTGGTAAATAAAGCAATAAAAACCAAAATTTCTAACTGCAAATTAAATTTCAATCGTATGGTTCACATATTTAAAAGTTCTACTTATTATATAGTAGTTTAAATATTTTTTTTAATAACATGCTTCACAAATCCATCAGACATACATGACAATTGAATTTTGTGCTAAAATGATTTATTTAATTTTGGTCTCTTGATTTTATTTGTTAATCTAAATGTGTCTAAATGTATAGACCTAATGGAATTGTATAGACATACATATCTGCATTTTTTGTATAATAGGGTGCTCTATGAAAATGATAACACATGATTTTCTTAAAATATAGTAATAGTGAGGAACTTGAAAGGTAAAATAAAATAAAACAATATATTACCAAAAATTAAAAAAAAAAATTTCGGTATAATATTAAAAGCTAAAGGTGTTTTGCATATATAGTCGGTTTTGTATTCCTATTCAATTTTGATGCAGTCTAGTACAAACTTTGTCTATAGTGCGTTAAAAAACACATGAAATCAAATTATTAGTGCCGTGCCAGACTAATAAAATCATATATAAAACATATAATAAAATAAACAAAAGTTAAGCAACAGATGTCAGAAATATGTTTTTGTCTTTTTATATAGATTTATGCGTGATTGTACGTACTACGATATTTAACATCATAGATACAGACTAAAAATAAGATATAAAGCATATATTAAGGGGTTTGTTTTTAACTTATACATATATCTTATACATACATAACTTATACATAAATACATGTGTATATTTGCAATGTACGTTCATAAATACATACATACAGTGGTTCAGAAACGTTTTATTTTGGAAATAATTCGGTACATCGTCACCTATTAGAAATATCAATAGTCGGACCTGAGGAGTTTTTGGTTACATTTAGAGTTGTTTGGCTTCGTAAGTGGAATTGAATAGTAGGTGGCCCCCTATTCCCGACGTGAACAAATTACCAGTGCTGCTCATCTCTGTCCTAAAGTAACCCTCACCACTCATCACTGATATTACTATAGAAAAGAACAATAAGAAGAAAGTAAAAACATTCGTAATACAGCTCTGGATGTATGCAGGTCTTCATTGCGTCATTGCCATATTGGCCGTTGTTAACAACATTTGAAAATAAACTTAAATTTTTTTTATTGTTGAATATTTCATTTAGAATACTTGAAAGTATAACAAAACATTTACACTACACAACAATACTTAGCCAATAATCTTTATTAATGTTTAATATGAAGTTTGTAAACAGTTTGCATTTTAATAATAAACTTGTATAATTATTAGACTTAAATAATGACCCTTCAAATTAATTTTATTCCATGAAAGGTTAAACATGTAGTTAGGGAATCATTATAGGGCTATCTTGCAGATTTTTTTTTAAAGATAGTAAGGTTGGGAGGGTCTAGAATGAGAAGAAATGCCACCATCTTCTCGAGATCTTTAAATTCAAACTTATTTTTTTTTTGGTTTTAGTTTAGTTAATATTTTAAAGCTACCTTTTTAAATGAATGACAAGAACACCACCCCAAACCCTGAGCACGGTCGGAATAATAGGTAGCGCAGGTCTCCTAAAGGATAGGGCACATCGCGTGAACCGTTACACCGTCCATCTTTTTCTGCCTTCGAGAGTTTTGCATTTCAGTGTCGCATTGACTTAATGTGTAGCGTCGCATAACTGAACTGCGTTACAGTTCTTCGAAAATTTTATACCCTTTACCTTCCTGAGAGGGCCTATATATAAGTTTGTCATTCCGTTTGTAATTTCTATAATATAATTTTCCGACCTATAAAGTATATATATTCTGGATCCTTATAGATAGCGGAGTCGATTTAGCCATGTCCGTCTGTCCGTCTATGTGTCTGTTGAAATCAGTTTTTTGAAGACCCCAGACATCTGCGAGATCCGAATCTTCAATAATTCTGCTTTCGAGAAGAACACAGCAAAATCGGTCCATAAATCCTCTAAAAAATTTAGATTTTTCGTACACGCTGAGGCAGAAATTGTAAACAAACAATAAAAACAACACACATAACCATGTAAATTTTGTAATTGTACTTGCTTGTTTATAAAAACAAAACAAAGAAAGAACAATAATTATGAATGAAACAGTGTGTTGTTATTGGCTAGAAACATGAAATTAAGAATATTGAGCCCGGATTAAGTGGGAACTTTTTGGTACTTTTTTGTTGTACAAAAGGTACCTTTTACAGTTTCTTTAATATTGAACCTAGAAACCTAAAATTAAGCACGTAGAGCCCGGATTATGTATGAATCTATAAAAGGGGACTTCGGTACTTTTTCGTTTTTCAAAAGCTACTTTTTGAGTTTTCTATAATATTGAACTTAGAAACGAGAAATTATGTATGTGGCACCCGGATTAAGTGAGAACACATAAAAGTGGACTTTTTGGTACTTTTTCGTTCTTCAAATGTAATTTGTGAATTTCATATAATATTCAACCTAGAAACATGAAATTAAGTATGTAAATCCCGGATTAAGTGCGAACAAATAAAAGGGGACTTTTGGTCCTTTTTCGTTCTTCAAAAGGAACTTTTTGAATTTTTTATAATATTGAACCTAGAACCATGAATTTAAAAATGTAGAGCCCGAATTAAGTGAAAACATGTAAAAGGGAACTTTTTGGTACTTTTTCGTTCTTCAAAAGGTATTTTTTGAATTTTCTATAATATTGAACCTAGAAATCTGAAATGAAGTATGTAGAGTCCGGATTAAGTGAGAACCCATAAAATGGGACTTTTTGGTACTTTCTCATTCTTCAAAAGGTACTTTTAACATTTTCTACCATATTGAACATAGAAACATGAAATTAAGTGAGCGAGAACATAAAAAAGTGGACTTTTTAGTACTTTTTCTTTCTTCAAAGCGTACCTTTTATTTTTTTTTTATAATATTGAGTTAAGTTAGTGATACTATTTCGTTCTATGACTGTAACTCTTTGGCTTTTATGAACATATGTATGTAGCACCGTGATTGATTAAAAAATCTATAAAATGGTACTTTTGTAACTTGTATTTTTTGATTTTTTGTAATAAAACTCGTACTGACTGTTTTTTTAACACATCATGGTGAAGGGTATATAAGATTCGGCACAGCCGAATATAAAACTCTTACTTGTTTAATAGAAATTTGTTATAACCCTAAAAGATTGCATACTTACATACTAACCTCAGTCAAAACATTTGAAGGATATCTTCAAATTATGTTTTATTTTGATCATGAATAAAATTTTGACAATAAAACGGAGCTATACAATGGCTGACATTATTACTGCGGAATCAAATAACTCTAAATCAACTCGGAGACACCTTAGCTTCGACTATGTGAATCTCTGATAGATCTCTAGATACCGAATTTTTCCCAAATTATAACGTTTCTAAACTACTGTGCAAGTGTACAAATCGTCACTAATACACATGTATGTATAACAAATTTATTTCAAATATTCATAGTTACATAAAAAACCTATGCCTTTAAGACAATTATTTACTTACCATTCATATGGATTTGCTATAAAACTTTAATTTAAACATATCGTCACCTGAAATGCAAAAGAGCGCAACAACACTTTTAAAAATTTTACAGGAGAGACAAAAATTATATAAAATGAAAACTATTGTTGTTATAAAAGTGGCGTTTTCTTACAAGATTTATATCACAATATAAATATACACTTTTGAAAATGACTACCGACACATACTGTCTATTATGTTGCTTTTTAGGACATTCTGACTTGTGGAAATGACTAATTTGTTGTTACGCTCTTTTGAATTTGATGTCAATAAAATCGGAGTTTCGGAAAATAGAGTTCAAAAATTTGTGACAACATGTATTTTGATGCCGTGGACCATTTTTAATCAAAAAGTCGATTTTAAATTATTTTGGTTGTTACGCCTTTTTGCATTTTAGGTGACGATATGTATGTAAGTACTGTTAATAATAACTAACATTAGACGGTCCCTTAAAAAAGAAGATTTATTACAAACATCAGCATTATATCAGTAGAGGGTAGGTATAACAATGGAAAAATAATGCTGAAAATTTTGTCGGTAAGAACCATGGAAAAATAAGAACATTCCAAAACAAATCTAATTTTTAAGCACCTATCTAATATTTATATAAAGAAACGTATCAAAGTAAATAACCATATGAAGTAATGACGTCAACCATGAGTGACAACAACTAACAGAATAATCTCTCAAAATAAATGTATATGTAGCAAAGTATTAAGATAAACAAAAAAACACTCATACGCCACGCAGCAGTCTTCAGGACCCATCTAACACAATAAAACTGGCCATTTTATATCATTAAGCACTTGAAACTTCACTGCGGGGGTATTCTGTATATATGGATAGCAGTGGTAATAAATATGAAAAACTGCTGGAGAGATCAACATTAACTGTGGACAGCATTTGCAGGAGGAAGGGTTAAGCTCTTCGAATATACAAATGTGAGTATGTATTTTATTTACAATATTTAATTTCTTCTTTTAAGTGTGAATAATTCATGCAATGTATTAGCAAATTTTGAAATATTTTTTCACACAAAAAATGAATTGAATGAAATTTGAGTCAATTCAAATGAATTAGGTAAAAATGAATTGAAATTAATTTCCAATTCAAATGAATTTGTCAATTGCAATTTGTTTCTAATTACCAAATTCATTTGAATTGGCTCATATATAAATTTTTATTTATTCTTTTAAGTGTGAATTGGTTGTCAGTTGAAAACTTTAAATGGGTTTGTGCCAAATCGCGCTTTTTAGTAATGACGCTCCTTTAGTAAATGAACGACACATACATGCATATATCAATAATTGCAACTATGACAATATTCGCCCAGTAGCCAGGCAGCCCACAAGTAACTATTAGTAAATAATAAAATCAAATCAACTCAATAATATTGTAATATACATACATACATAAGTATGTATTACATACAAGTGTGTAAACATAATTGTCATTGACATTAAATCAGGGGTTTCCATTAGTTTGTTATTGTCAATTGCAAATAATTAATAAAAATAAATTATGTATTTCGAAATTTTGATAACAAAACTCAATATAATGTATTCATCAAGATAATACGTTCATTCAAACATGCTTAAATATTTGGTTTGTGTCTACAATGTACAAAATATTATACTTATTACACGTCATCACTTCCATTAATATAATAATATGTACATACATATAAATTCATACTATATACATACATATTTTTATACCCTTCACCTTCGTGAGAAGGGTATATATAAGTTTGTCATTCCATTTGTAATTTCTATAATATAATTTTCCGACCCTATAAAGTATATATATTCTGGATCCTTATAGATAGCGGAGTCGATTAAGCCATGTCCGTCTGTCTGTCTGTCCGTCTGTCTGTCTGTTGAAATCAGTTTTTAGAAGACCCCAGATATCGGCGAGATCCGAATCTTCAATAATTCTGTTAGACATGCTTTCGAGAAGATCGCTATTTAAAATCAGCAAAATCGGTCCATAAATGACGGAGATATAAGCAAAAATCCGAGACAACCTCTGAAAATTTCATAAAAAAAGACAATTTTTTTCATGCTTTGATTAATAAGCAACAACAACAACACTGCTTATTCATTGAGTATTTCGTTTCACATGTTTGGATGGCTGTGTGTTTCATTGGCATGTGTATATTGTTTTTGTTTCTTGGTGTATTCAGTTTCGTATGTTTGGATGTCTGTTGGTTTGATTGCGTTGTGTATTTTGTTTTTGTTTTTTTTTTCGAGTATTTCGTTTCGTATGTTTGGATGGCTGTGTGTTTCATTGCCTTGTGTATATTGTTTTTGTTTATTGGTGTACAGTTTCGTATGTTTGGATGTCTGTTGGTTTCATTGCGTTGTGTATTTTGTTTTTTGAGTGTTTATTTCGTTTAGCGTTGTTGTTGTTCATTTTGTTTTGCTATTGCTATAATAATGATATAATCGGGAAAATTAAATAGGTACATAAATTTAAATTTTATAAAATATACATATATTTTTTAAATACACTATGGTGAAGGGTATATAAGATTCGGCACAGCCGAATATAGCACTCTTACTTGTTATTTAATGTATTTATTAAATATCGACAGCATTAATTATAGATTTATAAATCACATTAAAAATATACTTTTTTATCAAAATGAAAAATTCGAACAAAAATTGATTAATTAAAGAACTGTTTCCAGAATCTTCCACAGAACCATTTTGAAAATAAACTGAATAACCCTGTTAAGAACTGAAAGACATCATATTTTAATTTTTTTCTCGATTCGACATAAATACAGAAACGAGGTACTATTCATTAGGTGACAATTTCGAACAGAAATCAACAACTTTCTACTTTAAATGTATTTAGGAAAGGAAATATCCTATAGCCTTGGACAATTTGCGGCCAAGGAAGGGTCTAACAAGCGCTCTTAGTTCTTCAGTCCAAAAGACGAATCGCTAGGTCCTTGAACTCTCTATAGTAAGTCCCTATTATCTATGTCAGAAGTGTTTCCTTAAGAAATGTGAGTGTCACCCATCTATTCATCTTGAATGTAAGGCTTTTGGGTTACCAACAGATTTAAAGTAGTTCCTCCATGAATTCTGTTCTGCTCTCTTGAGATCATCTTTATACTTATTGGAGCACATTTTGTAGTTGTTTCAATCTTCAAAAAATCTAGTAATGTTGGTTATTAAACAACCTTCTAATCATCGACCTCTGATCACGTATCAATAAGTTTATACATGTCAAAGGGCCGCAATACTGACTGAGACCTGTTGAAGAATTTTATCCAGTTTGTTTTCCTAAAGGGTTCCTGCTTATTTAAATCCAACGTGAAAGTAATCGGAGGTTTTTAGATTAGTACACGTCATTCTGGGAATGGGAGGGAAAAAGTCCTTATGGATTTCTTTAATATTAAAGACTTGATCACATTGAACTTAGGTATACCTATTATATTATTATAATAAAGCTACCTTCTTCAATAGAATTAGAGAAGAAGTATTAGATATAACTAAATTTTCAGAAAAGCTTATAAACGAAATTAAGGATTAGACGTAAGCTGATTAAGTTTCGGAATAAGTCTATAACTAATTGGACAATGCTCGGGACCTTCTAAAGAACCGTTTAGCACAGGACACTTTTCAATCTCGGAATAAATATATTACGCCAAAGTAAAAATGTTCACAAGTGCCTTATTGGAATCGTTCGAGGACAGCTGACCTCTCCGAGAGCGGAGAAGCCCTGTGTAACAGGGGAGATCCAGAACCTTGGAAAGATTCTTCGCAGACAATTAACCGGGCACGGCTCAATAAGACCGCAGTATACTGAGATTAGTATCGTAGTAAACTTGGTGAATATATGAAAATCGTTCGAAAAGCCAAACGAAACTCCTGGAACGTATTGAAGTTAAAAAAATCATGTCCAACCGGAATCTATGATCGATGACATGGGCAGGAGGCTATAGGAGGCAATGAAACTCCTAATGAACTATAATTTCCCACCTGGTATATCGGGTACCATAGATGAACCGATATTAAGGGAAGGGGAGGAGTTATTACAACTGTATTGATTAAGGAAGCAATCAATAGTTTTACACCCTATAAACCTGTAGAACCGCATGGTATTTCCACATGACATAATTAAGGAGGCAATCAATAGTTTTACACCCTATAAACCTGCAGGTATTTCCCCAACATTTTTGAAGATGAATACGGGACAGTTACAGTTCATCTGTCAAAGATATTCAATGCATATTTAAAATTCGCGTACACCCCCATTAAATAGCAGGATGTATTTAATTTAATTCGAATATGTTATTTGTAGTGACTTTTCTACATATCATTCCTCACATTTTTAGATGTGATTAAACTGTCGTTTGTATGACATCAATTATGAATGGTTGATTTATTTTGCTTAGTTCTAGGTTAGGTTGATGGGAGGACTACATCAAATCCGAAAAAATACACCTAGGCCACTATCGGGCCTGTTGTGCGCTCCATTTCATGAAAAAAAATTTCAAAAATAATGAATTATTTTTCAGTGTTCAGAAACTCAGTTTCCTGGACGTAATTCCTAAGAATCTTCCAATCAGTGTTAGTCAGGAATGTATTTCCGGAATAACATCACTTCCAATATACTTGGATCTAACTTCGACGAATGCCTGACAATGGCAAAGAAAGTGCTCCAGAGTTTCACTGTCCTCTCTACATGCTCTACATTCGTCTGAATCCGCACGTCCGATTTTGCTCGTAATCCTGTGTGTCCACTCAGAATACGTACCATCATACTAACTTCAGACTTGCTCATTTTGAGGAGATTTCTCGTCTTGATCTCATCAGGATCACCCCATAGGATCTTTGTGGTTCTACACACCGTTTCATTATTTCAAGAGGCCTTATGGGATTCTCTCCCCATATTTTTAGTTCAGCTTTTTTTGCCCTAAATGGTTCTGCGTTTGTCAGGTTAACTGCCTCGAGCTCCCTTCCCTTTAGAGCTATTACATTTCGTTGCCGACTACTCCCAAGTGGGCTGGTACCCACATGATGTAAACTTTACCTCTGGGAGAGCATTCAGTTAAAGCTTTCCTACAATCCAATACTGCGCTGTGGGCGCCTTGTTTATTGTAATCCAATTTACACATTCCGTTATTGCTCGGACTTCTGCCTAGAAGCTTGTGTTATGATTTGGTTAACGGTGGTATATTTCTGTTTCTGGGTCTTCAATATAGAACACCACTATTGCACTTTTTGTCCAAAACAGTCCACCAGATTATTGAAGCATAAACTAGAATTGGTCTAATTACACTATTATAAAACCAATTTGTCATAGTAGGACTAAGACCCCATTTCATGCCTATAGTTCTCCTACATATCGCCAAGCACCGATGTGCGTTGTTGATCCTATTCTCTATGTGGTGTCTCCATTTTAATTTCGAGGTCGAGAATTACACCTAAGTACTTAACTTTGTCTGTCACCGGTATCTTCTTGCCCAGGAAGCAAGGTTCAGTATACGTAGAAATTGTTGCCTTTCTTGTGAAAAGACAGATTTCCGTTTTTGCTGGGTTAACATTGAGGCCTCACAGTTGAGCCCAGCTCAAGGCCGTATTCAGAGCCTCCTCAGCTCTTCCACACAAGTAATTTGGATCCTTTCCCTTTAAAAGTATTACCACATCGTCTACATAGAAGACAGGTCAAAGTCCTTTTTCGGTTAGGGTCCTTAGGAGGCTATTAATCGTGGTAACCTAGAGTAAAAGTGACAAAATGCCTCAGATGAATATTTCTTGGTGTTACACGCGGAAAGGCAAACTTATAAACCTAAACCTCTGATATAAGTATGTATAAGGGTATAATACATACTTATATCAGAGGCATTCGTCGGGTACATAAGTCTAAAAGGGGATATTTTTTTTTTTTTTTTGATGTTGTAACAAGTCACTGGACTTAAGTTAATTATTTTTTAAAAAATTAAAAATATTTTGGAAATTTCTTATTTTAATAAAAATCTATTAATTTTTTCGCTTAAAACGTGGTTTATACACTATTATTTATACGCGATATACCAAACCTTTACAACTTAAGTTATATTTACAATTAAATTTACACCTTAGGAAAGCAACTTCTTTTATTAAATATTTTTCGATTCTATTATATACGAGATTCTTTAAATATATTAATAATAGAATAGTTAAATAGTAGTTATGTATGAATGTATGTGTAATATTTATTTCATATTCGTATTAAATTATTAATTATATTGTATAAAACACAGAGATAGTTACAAATATTTGTATTTTATCATGAAACAAACTAAATCTTAGTGTAAACATTTAATTAGAATTTTATCACAAACGAAATAAAATGTAATAATAAAAAAATGACACATTAAACAATTAGAGGGGCGTTAATAACATTTAAAGGGAAATACTAATTTATCTTACAAAGTAAAAGACAACTAGAAGCAGTATTATTAACATCATTATTGTTATTAACACTGAACTACAATCTGAACAAGACAATAAGGATTCTTCGCATTCATTATCAACGCCATCCATCCATCCATCCATCATCGCAACAATAACAACAATTGGAAATACATACATATGTATTATTTTAGTTGTTAGTGGTAATGCAAGCGAACGAACAGGAACAAGAATGACCATGGAGACGATTGATTTAAGATTTTATAAGTATGTTCTATAAAAATCTAAAAGTATTGTGTTAGATTTAATTTTAACATTTATTTTATTTGTACTTAAAATCAATTTCATCATTATAAAATTTCAGGCTTTTATTTATTGTTATTTTTATTATAATTAAACATTAGAAAAAGTATACAAGAATTCACATAAAAAATACAAAGTATTTTTTATTTTGCTGTTATTATTTTTTTGATTAGAAGAAGAAATATTTTGGTTAAATTTTGTTTTTATCACATTTAAAAAATACACTTGAAATATTAATTTTAACATTAAAAAAAGATGCCATCTATTTTCACATCACATTTATATAGTTTTACCAATTCAATGGTAAAACATAAAAAAAACAAACTTATTTTTAAAATATTATTTAAAAGTATAATGAAAAGAAAAACTGAAAATAAAAAAAAAATATAGGAAATAAGTACTTAAAACAATTCCTGCCTTTATTTAAAAATAGTTGATTGGTATTTCATTAGAAAAACTATAGATAATAAAGAAAATTAATTTTAACATGTTTAGTTTCAATATTTATGTAAATAACTTAAAACTTAAATGTATTTATAACAAAACAATTATTTATTTATGAGAAAGTTTGATGAATGTTAGTGAAATGTTGCCAATGAAGCTACTTGTTGGTTATTATTATAACTGGAGTATTTCAGTTGTGTACATTAACGATTTGCAATTTTTTTATAGTTGTCTTCGGCTTCGATCTATTTAAAAAGAAAAATAAATAAATAAAATTAGTTATATGAAATTTATAGTGAACATTTGTAATGAAATAAATATACAGAAAACTAAATTTCCTGGTAAATATTTTTATAAGCATTTCAAGAAAACTAGGATTTATTTAGTTAGAAATATTGTTGAAAAGTCACAATTGTCTGATTATCAGAAAAACGTAAATTCTTGTAAAATCATTTAATAATAAATAAAGTAAATGATAACATATTTGAGACAAAAAAGACATTAAAAAGGATTGGAAGATTTATGGAATTGCAAGATTATAGTCAACCGGCTTATTCGATTTGGGACACTTTCCCATTACTAGAGCCATGGACTGGTACTGAACCAGATGGTCACTTTCTATGCACAAATGTCAAGTCCTATTATAATCAAGCCTCCTTGTAAATTAAGATGATGTGGGATTAGAGAGGTCCCCATACCAAATTAATGGCAGATTACGTGCTTAATGCATGATGAGGGGTTAAAGTGGTCCGTAAACCAAATTAATGATAATTGCCATAATCATTTTCGTTTTTTTCCTAAAAAATGGAAATACTGCTCGACAGTTACAATAGGGAGACGAATCATTTAACGAATACGATTCACCGCTTTCAATTTATCTATCAACCAGACAAATCCAATGTGACCGCTCGTTCATGCGACAAACGGTTCTTCGCACCGGAACGAGTCGGAGTTGATCCATCAAAGATTCTCTGTTTGCCACGCCACTGACCATCAATTAGGTGCATCTATTGAGTCAACTTCAGGAATGATGCCAACCGTAACTGTGGTGTAAAACTAAACTGCTGCTCATAGACCTGAAGTGATGACATTAAGCAGTTTAGTTCTAACGGCCTCCATAATAAAATTCAAAATAAATCACTCGATTTATGCAGCATCATAAATTCTAGGTCGCGGCAATCCAAGAAACTAAACTAACGCCCGGATCGCGTAAGGAAGGAGGTATCTCATTCATTTCATTGAGCAGCGAAATTGTACAACGTGTACATTCCGCCGGTCAACAGCTTACCTGCAGGCTATCACCCAGACATCAAATTCTTTCCGGAAGGTGATAGACGGGTCGTGATGGGAAACTTTATTGATCTTCACAAGCTCTGGCGCTCGAATTTCGGTGATCAGAGGCGTACAGCATCTTCGAAATAGATCGATAACTCCACGTTTTGCACAGTGAATGACTATACGTCCTGGCAACCTAGATTCATTGTCTTCAGACCACCTACACATAATTATTAAGCTCAACAAACCTACGGATTTTATCGCCTCTGAACTCAGAGCATATAAAAATCAAAAAGGCAGATTGGATAGGCTTTAGAGAGTTTATCAAGAGCAAATTAAGAAATTTAACCAAAATCATCCTCGTTACTGCCGCTCGTTACATATCTTCTAAAAGAATCAATCTAATAAGACCAAAATTTTCCAGCACTAGCGGCAACATTAGCAGTTGAACGAGACAAAATCCGACGAACCAACCCCAGCGATCCCACAATACAACAACTCAACCGGGAGTTCGGCAAGATGGATAAAAATCACCTAAAAACATGTAACCTCATCTCCGTAGTCTGCAAGCTATGGTCAGAACTCTGTCAAACCCATCGAGATATCCTTCAATGGAAATAACATATCGACCCCAAGCGGTGCTCGAACTACTTTTCTCATTAATTTATAGAGCACCCCGACAGAGACAAGGCGAAAAGAAGTATCGTTTGGAAGGTACAAGATCTTCATGTCAATGACAGTATGATTTTAGAACGAGCGAGGTTATGAAGGTCATCAAAGATGCTAAGTCATTGAAAGCTATTGGCCCAGATGGTGTATTCATGTGGATGTTAAAAAAATTGAAAGAACCTGGAGTTGAGTACCTCGTAAAAGACCTCAACTTGTCTATATACCCGAAGTCTGGAAATTGGGTAGGGTTGTTCCCGTGCTGAAACCAGGTGCAAACCTGGGAGAATCATACAAAAAAATCTCTCTCCTGTTACCCATTGTCAAGAAACTTGAGGCACCACTTCCCCCGGAATTCCAACACCATCTACATCCTGCAGATCTTCAACATTGATTCCGTCTAAAACACATCACAACACCTTTAACCGCTACATAAGTTTGCCATGGCCGTAATCAAGCCCGATGATGACAACGTACGGTCATTGTGGCACTCGACCTATCAAAATCTTTTGATACGATCAATCACGCCACTCTCTTTAGAGATATATCCGACAACACTATGACTTGAGAAATTTTAAATAACTTTTTGTATAAATGTTTTATACCTCGTTGGATGTACTATTTATAAGATAAGATTTGGTCAAAATGTTTAGAGGAAATCAAAAAAACTCCTATTATTTACCCAATTTTACACTTTTCAATCGATTTCCGGGAAGATTTCATCTTATCGGATTGGACTAAAATTTAACACCAGATAGTTTTAGAAACTAATAATCAAAGTATTCTCGGACACCTCTTATTGGGGTTGTCAATTATTCGTGTTTTTATTATTATTCGAATAATTATAATAATTATTCGAATAAAAATTTATAATATTTTTTTCATTTGAGTAGTCGATTAAATTCAAAAAATTATTCGATTATTCGAACGAATAAGGAATAAAAGTTTTAATTCCAATAATGTAATAAAATATAAATAAAACTGAATAACACTGGCGAGAAAAATATATACTTTGAAAAAGAGACTGTTTTTCTGAAAGGTGCTTCCGAATATTACAAAAATCAGTTTTTTAAACTTGCCAAACACCTCCAAAATCTTAAGATAAGGCTAACAAACATCAACGCACTTAAAAGTCAGTAACTTAGTTGAATCTCAACCGATGTTTTTACAAACTATTTTATAAAAGAACCGTAATATTTATTAATGTATTATAAATCCGCTAACAATTGACTAAAGACAAATTGAAACGTATTTAAAAGTGGAACCTATCAAATATTTGGTGAAAAAGACGTAACCACTATTTTTTGTAATTGATATTACAGGCAAATCCCGGTATAACGAATCTCAGTTTAACGAAAATCCGATATAACGAACAGCCAAATTTTTAACATTAACCACCTTATATAGCGAACGTTTAAGAAATTTTATACTCGATATAACGAATAAAAAGAAAATATACCTAAAAAATTACAGCTTTTGATTTTATATTTATATTGTTAATATCAAAAACTTGATTGAGCAATTAGAATATAATGTAAAAATGAAAGAAGTCGCCCATATTCCTAATTTTAGTTATACTACATATCTGACCTATCGATCAAATTTCCTTACATTATAATCTAAAAAGCATAGATCTGTTAGATGTGAATTTAATGGTAAATTTAGCTTGAATAGTGTTTAAAAGGGATACATTGAAATAATAAAATTTTACAGCAAAATAAATTATTTCGATACCCCAATATGGAGCAATATTCCAGGGTTTTGAAATTATCAGCATGAGATTCAGTTATCGATTCTCAAGTTCAGTTTTTCCTCAAAAGAGTTTAATTCTATCTTTTAGATAATAAAATAAGGTTAAGGAAATAACAGGAAATTAAAGTTGATAGAAAACTATAATCCTTCACAAATTTTTCAATCCGTTCAGATGTTCAAAATGGAAAAACGTGTGCGTTGTTATTAGTTGTTTGAAATAAAATTTGAAGTAATAATTTCATACATTAATTTGAATGGTTTTTTGTCCATTAATAAAGAAAAAATAATTCCGATATAACGAATATTTCGATTTAACGAAAGGGCCTGACATTATATCATTCGTTATACCGGGATTTGCCTGTAATGTCGAAACAAGTCATAAAGACGTTATAAACGAATATCATCAAAAATATATTATCTTTGTGCAGGTAAATATATATGTATTTAAAGGAAATCAAAATATCGATTTATTAGGGGTCACGTCATTTTTCTCAAATATTTGATAGGTATGAACGTAGCCGAAGTTATTTATCCTTTTCTTAATACAAAGTTGTTAAAAAACTGATTTTCTTAAAGATACTTTATATGGGAAATGAGTTAAATATGGGCAATAAAATCGAACCTAAATTTAATACTTAAAGAACTAAATTAATTAATGTTTATCTGCTGCTCTTATTGCGAACACTTTAATAAAATGCAAAGAATCACTTCTAAAACTAGAAGCATTATATTTTTAACATTGCAAAATATAAATTTTTATAAATTCAATTATAACGGATCATTAGATTTAGAATTTATTTTACAAAATATTACAGTGATTCTTTGTTCAATACTATAATAAAATATTCATAAAAAGTAACATTAAAATATTATTCGAATATTCGATTATTCGACAAAAATTTTTCGAATTATTCTTTATTATAAATTGGAATTTTTTTATGCGTTCGAAGAAAAACAAAAATTTTTCCTCGATTAATCGAATAATTTTTATTCGAATGAATATGAGGGATCTTTTTAGTCTTTAACTGGTACTTTTAAAATTTATATAAAAAATAACTTTTTCGTCTATCAAATGGTACCTTTTTAACTGAACTAAAACCAAAATTATATATTCAAACTCCTGAAAATCTTACTTATTATTACTTTGTTCTTCGTTAAAAGTCACTTTCTGAATTTTATGTACTACTAGCTATACCCAGTGTGCTTCGCTACCCTAGAAACAATATAAATTAAAAAAAACCCTTTACGATTTTTCATATTTACATTTTACAGGAAAACCCACTCCCATTTCTCTAGTCGACAAACGTTCATATGTTCATATGGATTTCAATGTTGAGATTTCTTTTATTTAATTTATATGGGAGGGGCCATGCCCCCTATAACACGTACAACATTTAGGGTTCTAGTTCCAATATTTTTCTAAATGTAAAAATTTTATTTTTATGGGAGGTACCATGCTCTCATTGTTAGTACGGTTATTATTCCGCAAATTGTTCACCTGCTTTTCAGTATTACTCGTGTAAAATTTGATGATACTAGCTATAGTGATTTCCCAGATATACGAATTTTTGTATTTAATTCATATGGGAGGCACCACGCTCCCCTTATCCGCCAATATATTAGACACATTTGAGCATTCTAGCTCCAATAGTTTCCCGATATACGAATTTTTCTATTTAATTCATATAGGAAGTACCACGCCTCCTATTTCTAGTCCGCCTATATTTGTTTTAAATAATCATATTGATATCTAAGTGGACGAAATTTGAGCACTCCATATTTTATAGTTTCCCAGATATACGAATTTTGGTACTAACTTTATATGGGGGATGACACGCCCACTATTTATTATCCACCCATTATTGCACAAAATTTTCATATTGACACTATAGTTAATCGTACAAAATTTGGGAACTGTAGCTGTTATAGTTTTCCAAATTAACATCATTTTGGTATTGGCTAGCAATATAGGCGTGGGATGTGCCACACCCACCAGTGCTAGCTCGCCCATTTTTAAATTAAACGTAATCTTTAATCTGCCTAATTTCCTAAATTAATAATTACGTTTAATTTAACTCCCTTAAAATTACGAAAATAACAAAAAAAATCGTAAAAAAATCATTTTTTTGTGAAATCAAAAATAATTCTTGTATATTACTAAATAATCTTGTTACGAAAAAAATTCGTTAATTTCGATAAATATTACATGCCTTAACGAAATTATTTTTGTAAAAGAAAACAATGTTTCTTAATATATACGAAAAAAGATATTACGACAGGTTTTCGTACTTTCGTAAAATTAGAAAAGGGGTTGATTAAACAATATTTCGTATTATACACGAAATTTTCGTATATATTACGAAAAAAGTAGTTACGAAATTTTTTTCGGAAAGTTAAGCATGCACTGAAAATAATCCATGCTCAACTTTACGAAAAAAATTTCGTAACTTCTATTTTCGTAATATTTACAAAAATTTCGTGTATAATACGAAATATTATTTAATAAAATCCTTTTCTATTTTTACGAAAGTACGAAAACCTTTCGTAATATTTTTTTCTTAAATTTTAGCGAAATTAAACATAATGATATTAATTATATTATCAGTAAATAAAACTACAACATTTTTATAAAATAAAAAAAAGTATAATATTATTCACGAATTATTTTCATAAAAAAAATTAAAAATTTGTGTGGAGAATAATTTTGAACTAGAATTAGAAAAATTATTTTAAAATGAACAAAAATGTTTGCATAAATTAATATTTCGTAAATTTTACCATATTTATTCAAAATTCACTTTTTTCAATTTATGTAAATTAATTTTTCCAAGATTATTTTGCATTATACTAAAATATTTCTTACAATTTCGTATATATTACGAAAAAAAATCGTGTTGCAAAACAACGAACGATTCGTACAATGTACGACACTTTTCGTATATATTAGGCATGGATTTTTTTCAGTGTGGATTATTTTCAGTGTACAAATAAAGTTCGATATAGATTGAATTTTGAAAAACGGAAAAAACCGTTTCCGTAGATTTTATTGATGATTATTATGGATTAACCAACGAATTATATAAAATTCATCTGTGTTAAAATGTAAAAAATCTGAAAATCTTCCGAAAAATTAGAAAATTTCGATTACTTTTGTTGCTGTTACAAAAAAATTTCTGATATGGAATTTAAAGCGTCTCTCAAAGACCTTTCTATTGATACCAATATTTCTTCTTTCTTTTGGAAGAAATATGAAAAAAATCATAAAAACCTCAAAAAGGACCTTTTTATCCTTTGATCCAACTTACCAAATATATTTTTTTAATTTAATAATATTGATAATATTAGAATCTCAGAATCAATTAGACTTAAATTTTAGTTGGGAACATTGACACCTTATTTTTCCTCCATACAAACGGGGTCACCCTAATATACATAAAAACTTAAAAAAAATATACATGTATAAAGAAAATGATTTGAAAAAGATTCTGCAGTATATACAATTTGACGCACTAATAATAAATGCCACGCCCCATTAAATAAAATTCATATTTCATATTTTTAAGTGCTTTCAAATTAGAGTTAAACACTCCTAGATTATCATTTGGTTCATTGTAATGTCGTCAGGTACACAAATTATTCAAGTGCTGGGAAATTCTCAATAACTTTTAAATGTTTAAACATTACGATTCCTTTACAATAAAATGCAAACCCGTTGCGAATCCTATTAACTTAATCCTATCATTTAATTTTTTCATGACTTAGTTATACAACCTAATTAAGTCACATAAGCTTGGAGTGCTCTAATGTTCGTACTATGATATTTTTAATGGTGTGTATAGAAATATTTAATTATTACTTTGGAGTTTATAGGTTTTTAATAAAACTCAAAGTACATTTTAGTGGGGTGATCGAATTGCAAAATGCACAAGTAAATTTTTAATTAATTTATTATAATAAAAAAATAAAAACTTTTGATTTTCATACTAAAATATTTGGTGAGTCCAGACATTAATTTTATCTCAACCAAAACTGTATAAAAAATCAAAATAAAAACAAATAATTGTTAACTTACAGCTTGTACCAGCAGGACTCAAAGTATGAGTACTTGAATGTCGTTTCATTTTGGAGAGGTTTGATGAGGAAGTTGCCGCATCTTCTGATTGTATCCGTTTTGAAGAATTCGGCTTGGAATCCACTAGGCAATTACCGTTGCTATCCTTTTTATTTAAAGATACATTGGACTTTGTTGCCGTTTCAGCAGGCATAGATTTATAGCGCTGTAAAGAAGTACGAGGTTTCTTGGTTTGTGTAGCTTGTAAGACAACCTCATCGAGCGAAACAAACCAGTCGTCAGGACAGTCATCTTCCAGAAATTTCATATAGAATGATGAACGTTTCTCCTTATTTGTACTATTTGAAGAAGATAAATCTACATTAGGTGGTGGTGGTGGTGGTGTAGTGGTAGCGGCAGGAGCGGAATTGGCATGAGGTATGGAAGTACATTCGGACGAAGTAGATGATTTTGGTGTATTATTTGCAAAATTTGTATAGGCTGGTTGCGTTTTAGCTTCCATTTTAGATTCAATTTCCTGTGTAGCTTCAAGTAGAAAACAATCGGAATCGGAGTCATTAAAGAAGTCATTTAAAAGTTCTGGTTTTTTAATTTTTTCTGGTGTATGGATTTTCACAGCTGCATCTGATTTTGATAGGCTTTTCATTTCAACATCTAGCAAGGAACTGCTGTTAGATGAATTTTTAATATTATCTTTGTTATTTTGACTCTTCGTTTTGGATGATTGCGTGCCAGCGCTTTTTAATTGTTCCTGTAATTTTGCACAACGCTGTTTTAATTTTTCCTCTGCTCTCGTTTTTTCAACTCTACGCAATTCCTGTTCCCTACGGGCATCATAGGCAATTCGTTGTTGGTACGAATCGCCTCTAGTGCGGACATTGCCAACTTCTGTACTACTGGAACCAGCAGATGCAAAACTACTGTCTGCAGCATACGCTGAATCCGGTGTACGAGTGGAATTGTCATCAATTCCACACACTCTACTACCACCATTCGCTGTATGACGACTCCACTTCCAACCAACTTCAGGACTATCGATGGCCAAAGTTTGTGAAAGCAGGCAAGTTGGAGAGAAACTGCTATCGAAAACCTTTGGTGAATAGTCCAAGCTGTCATCCAAATTCATAATCATTTTCTTGTGAGGTGGAGTGCATTCGATACCACCATCAGAACAAATTGATATCACAGAGGGAGAACGTTGCAAAGTTTCACGATTAGTATTTAATTCACGTGTATTAATAGCACCATTTGATGTTGAGGTCTTTAAGCGATTTTGAGGTGATGCTACGGGAAGAAAAATTAAGTTTTAAACATAAAATTTTGTTTTCATCCCTATTTTTATATTCAAGGAAAAACAGCAACAAACAATTAATTACCACTATGCCTTTTGTGATTTAGACGCGTTGATAGGGACAACGAAGCCTTTCGTTGTAATTTTGGAGTTCCATCCATGTTAAATTACTTCAATATTTTTCTATATTTAATATAAAGATTTTTTTAACTTGAATTAATCAAAAATCAAATTTAAAATTACTATAAAAAAAATGCGCTCTAATTCCAACAAAAAAATCAACAAGTGCGTTCAGAGACCTTTGTCGAAAAACATTAACGGCGTCAGCCGCCGACACAAAAATTTTACTGCGGCATAAAATGGCCCGCAGCTGACTTTTTACTAGGGTTCCAAAAATACCCGTTAATAAAACCTTTTGATAAAACAGCAAACCCTAACAGCTGTTTTTGATTGTTGTGTGGTGAGTTTCTGTAAAAACGTAAACAAATGAAACAAAAACAAATTACTAGACATATTTATTTTGTGCTAAGAAAAATGTATGTATTTTAATGTTTTATAGCCAGTGCAAGCACAAAGTATACAGAGGTGTCACTTTTGACATTTAAAAAAGTCTAAAATCAGCTTTTGTTTGATTTTGAAATTGTTTGGTGAGAAGAGGTATATAAAATACAGCTAAAAAAAATTATTGAATTCGTTTTGTGCGAAAGAGAGGGAAATAGTTTTTTGCTCGTGACGCCTCTGTATACCCTGTGGTGCAAGTGTTCTTGGTGTACACCATCTACCCCAATAATAATCCCGGTTTCTCTAGAATGAAATATTTTTAAACGGCCTTATATAATGTGCAATTCTATATTCCATGACTGGTTGATAGAGTCACGGAATCCATCGGAGATCAACCTAAAAAATGAAAAAGGGGTGGCTTTAACTTCTTGTTCCGTTCATATGGGGCAAGATTCGAGCCTCATCGTATCAGATCGCCAGATACCTCATTTGTGTATATTGCAGGGTCCTGGTACCCAACACAGCCTTATTGTAAACGGTCTCATAATAACACTTAGATCTTTTCTTCATTCTACGACTATGCAAGAATACAGCTATGACATATTAATGCTTTAAGTACTGCATGACTATCAACCTAAAATCTTACAAGAGACCGGCGAACAATGTGATTCCCTATAGTTCCGTCACTTTCAAGATTGCTAAATCACCACTTGTGAGACACAACCCATCAGGAAGTCAAGGAATGTTTTACACCGTTTGTAACACATCGAAATATTGGCCTAATGTCTATAAAAGTATATGCTGGGATCTTATTACAGTCTAAGACCATCTAGCCAATATTTGCCAAAATAATTTTAGTTGATGGAGTTTTTTATTGAAAATGGACAATATCGGTATACGATAAACTCATCAGGGAGTCATCGTTTGTAACACATCGAAATATTGGTCTGAAATCCATAAAAGTATATACTGGGATCTTAGCCAATGTTTGCCAAAATATATTTAGTTGACGGAGTTTATTATTGAGCTTCAATATTCCAGTATAGCGAGGAAAAACGACAAAAACAAGTTTTATAGGAACTAAAATCTTTTTGCCAAATTTTATGAGGATCGCTTCATATTTGACACTGCTCTCATATAAGGTTCCTCTCAGGAAATTATTATACAAGATTTATAAGATCCAAAACAATTCTGGGTTGGTCCAAAATTGACCCTACCCCCATATAAGTTCCCCTTCAGAAAAAGATATTAACTCCAATAATTGTAATAGAAATACCAATATAGTAAAGAAATTCCACATAAAAAATAAGTCAAAATCGTTTTGTCAAATTTAAGGGGATCGGTCCATAATTTAACCTATCCCCGATATAAGGTCCACCTCGGGAAATTAATACCGCTCATAACTTAAAAATGTATATCTATAAAATTCGACATGACAACTTTTATATGAAACAAAATGTATCTGTTGAATTTTGTAAGGGTCGGTCCACAGTTGACCCTAGCTAAAATCGCTAACAGATTATGCCATCCAATTTCTACACTTCCAACTTAAAGTTTTATATATGTTTTTATCGTGCACAAGATCGTCCGATAGCAGTTATAAATAATTTTCTATATATGGCTATAGTCATATTTTTTGTAAAAAAAGTTTGTTGCTGTACTCACACCCTAGAACGATGAAATCCACAAAACAAATTATGCCATCCGATTTGTATATTTCCAACTTAAAGTTCTATATAGGTTTTTATCGTGCACAAGATCGTCCGATAGCAGATATATATCAATTTATATATACTTCCATAATAACATTTTTTGTAAAAAAAAGTTTGTTGTTATAGTACACACCCTAGAACGATGAAATCCGGAAAAAATTGTATGCCATCCGATTTTTACACTTTCAACTTAAAGTTCTATATAGGTTTTTATCGTGCACAAGATCGTCCAATAGCAGTTATATATAAATTTATATATACTTCCATAGTAACATTTTTTGTAAAAAAAAGTTTGTTGTTGTAGTACACACCCTAGAACGATGAAATCCGGAAAAAATGTATGCCATCTGATTTCTACACTTCCAATTTAAAGTTCCATATAGTTTTTCATCGTCCACAAGATCGTCCGATAGCAGTTATATATAAATTTATATATACTTCCATAGTAACATTTTTTGTAAAAAAAAGTTTGTTGTTGTAGTACACACCCTAGAACGATGAAATCCGGAAAAAAATGTATGCCATCCGATTTCTACACTTCCAACTTAAAGTTCTATATATGTTTTTATCGTGCACAAGATCGTCCGATATCATTTATATATCATTTTCTATATATGACCATAGTAACATTTTTCGAATGTTTTTTATTAAAAGGCATTCTGTAACGATACAATCCCAAATATATTTATATTTTATCAGATTTGTTCCTTTTCACATTTATATACATATTTTAATTGATCAAAAATATTTTTTTTAAAGTAAATCATGAAAATCAATTTTTTTGAATCTTTTCCACGTGCATAAACACATATTGAAAATGTAAATAATGAAAACGAGTTTTTGCGTCTTTTCCACGTGTAGAAACACATATTTGTAAACAAAAATAACTCACCACACTAAAAAAATGTTTATTTTGATAAAACAGCTGTTACGGTTTGTTTTATTTTTCGTCGGGTTGTTTTCTTTATGTACGTCGAAAAATGTTGAAAAGTCGAAAAAGTCGACTTTTAACTAAATGCATAAAGTTAAAAAGTCGACTTTTCGTTTCAACCATAGAACCCTAGTTTTTTTATATTTTTTAACCATATTAACCATAGAGTATATAGAGCGGAAACTCTGCTGTCAAGGATCTAAGTCTGTTGTCAAAAACCTAAGTCATTCAATCGACTTAGTAGTAGTAGTAGAAAAACTTATGGTAATATTAGTTTATTCCCCATATTTGAAATAATCCAACAAACACAAAATCAAACGAGAAATTGATTTAACGTTTACATTCGATTTAGAGTTTTAAAATTTAAAAATGGTTTGATTTACAACCTTTCTCGACTTTACTTGAACCCTCTGTGTTTGCTGGGTAACGACATTTATTATTCTGACATTTTCACCACAATAATTTTTTATTTATTTTTAAAATTTTACATAACTTCGGAAAAATAAACAGATTTAGGGGACCCAAATTCAAGATTACGAGTATATGGGCGTGGCGAGGTCCATATATCCTTGATTCATTCAGTAACTTATCCCTTTGACACCAACTCTTCCCTATCTTGGTGTTATTGCAATCGGGTTTGCCGGGATTATAAACTGGTGATGCTAAATGTTTTGAACAGAGGCCGAACCAGGCAGCCTTATAATTTGATACCATGGGGCTGAGTTTCCATCTTTGTCTTGTCCCGGTTATTGGAGTGTTCCATTCGATATGTACGTGGTGGCTGCGGTTTAAAACCATACTCGCGGGAAGTTTATAAATCGGGATAAGTTCGGTGCTGTAGCTGAGATAACCGATACCACGTAGAGCATTGGAAAAGAGTTGGTGTCAAATGTATATCATACTAAAAATATTTAATTTATTTACATTCAATTTGACAAATGACTGTGGGGAAATCTAACAGGTGGTATGTTGAATACACAGTACCCATATGTGTGAACAGCCTACTTTGTTTTCAAAAAATTTTGACAGGTTTCCTCTCTATGTTTCTCTATGATATTAACCCTAAATAGCCTGATTTTTTTGTTTGAGCGGAAAAAATTAATGTTATAAAACTTACATTTCTAAGCAACTTATGTTCTACAACTTTGTTAATATGTAGTATTTGCCTATGTTATGTGAAAATACCTATAAAACAGCTCTTTTCTGATGAAAAATATGATTTTATGTAACATTTTCGACATCGAACTTTTGTTAGGGATGAATAATTTGGATATTTTGATCGCGTTATGCCTTATATTATAAATTTTGGTAAGACTAGAGTGGTCCCTTAAAGAACCAACCAGAAATTTCTGGTTGGTTTGAAGTAAAGTTACTTCAAATACCTATTATTACAATAATATTAGGCAACGATCCGAAAAATATTTTTTTCTGTTTAAAATGTTGTCGATTTACAACTAAAACTTTTTGTCAAAAGTACACAATATCACAAAATAATTTTTTGAGGTAATTGCATTTTTTTGAACCTGGACAAGTCAAATGAATCTTTATTCCAATAGCGATCAAAGAAATTAGTGCCACTTGCAATTAAAAACATTTTAAAAGTCATAACATGAAGTTGACAAATATTTAAATAACAAAAAACTTGTTTATTGGTTGGTTCCTGGCGGTACCATCAGGCTACTAAGGGTTAACCGTCTTGTCTATACCCGAACAAAATCATTTTGTTCAATACCCATACAATTTATGTGGCTGTTTCAACTTTTTTACATTTCTAGTGTTGTTTTTAGATATAATTACTACAAATAATGTAATAAATCGTATGTACAACAAATTTTTAAGTTTCCTGATTAATTTCGTATCAACAAACATGTTATATGCCTCTTCATAATGTACAATAACTGTGTTTTGTTGCTATCATAGAGTGTTAACGCTTACAGAAAAATAAGCTAAATCTTCAAATTATTTATAATTTCTTAAAAAAGTTTGTTTGTCATTAATTTCCTTCGCTTTCAATTTTATTATCATTAAACAAAATGTTTTTATTTTTGTTAGTAGGGAATTTATTTGTAAAAAAATATTGTTAAGTCGTGGTAAAAAAATAAAGTTTTAAAATTCATGCTTTAAGATTTTTGGTAATGTAAGAATATTTTATTACTAAATTTATTATTAAATTTACTTAGTCATATGTAATGAAAAAAAAATTATCAACATCGGTCAATATTTGTAAATTTTACAAGGTCCAAAAAGAATTTACCCTCATATTCATGAACTATGACACATTACTTTGTATTTTAAACAAAATTTTTTGTTTAGTTCCACTTTTTTCCATAATATATGTATGTATGTATGTATGTATGTATGTATGTATGTATGTATGTATGTATGTATGTATGTATGTATGTATGTATGTATGTATGTATGTATGTATGTATGTATGTATGTATGTATGTATGTATGTATGTATGTATGTATGTATGTATGTATGTATGTATGTATGTATGTATGTATGTATGTATGTATGTATGTATGTATGTATGTATAAGAAAAATATATAACACAATGAAACTTAATTTTTAAAAAATCGACACTAAAATTAATGGGTTGCTAACTTTCAGCGTTAATGATAGCAATAAAACACAGTAGTTGTTTGTACCACCTTAATATATTAATTATAATTTGTAGCGATTTTTTGCACAACTTTGCGGGTTCTATTGAAAGAAAATTAGTAACACTGTTTTGTATTTACCTAAAAAAGTAACGAGTGTGATTTGGACCAATCAAAAACGTTTGCGTGTGAAGAAGCAGAAAAACAAAACAAAAACCTACAGCGTTGTAAAACTATGTACTTCAGGTTAAATAATTTTTATGAATATTTATTAAAAAAAACATTTTTACACAAATTATATTTTTTAAAAATGAATTATAATATAATTATATAGGACAAGACGTAAAATGTTTAAAAATGTGTATATACAATATATTTTTTATCTTTTAAAAATTTAGTACATTTTTGAGCAACTGTGTGTATTTGCTTTGCACAAATTCATAAAGAGACGTTTGTATTGCATTTCTTCTCATTTATTTACTGAACGCGAAACGGAATAAACGTAGAATTTAAGTTGCAAATTTTTCACACAAAAATTAAGAACTGCATTTTAAGCAGACGTGGCCTATAAAAGAAATTGTTTAATTAACATTAAAATTAAATAATTTGTTTTAGTTTAATATAAACAAAATGAAGTATTTGTTGTTACTGGGGTTGTTATTATTTGCGGGTAAGTTTTCTCTTTTTTGTAATAAATACATAGTTTTATTTTTAATACGCCCCTTTAAATGCCGGCTAAATAATTTCTTTTATTAATTAATTTTAGAAATTAAAAATATTAATTTATTTTTTAATTATTGTTAGGTTTTACGCAAATTAAAGCCGAAAATGACAAAGAAGAAACTGCCACTGAAAAAATTGACTTAGATTTGGGTTCATTCAAAGAAGGTTCTAGAACCGGTAAGTGTGAAATTATGAAAAAATCCACATCATTCCCTTTGCTTTTTCTAATGCCACCAACAAAACACTAATATCGCTCGTATCTGGTTTTTTGACTTGTGTAATTGTTTTTGTTTACCACGTCAATGATTATTTACGATAAGATTTAATATTTATTTTCTTTTCCACGCCATATGTAATTACATACTAAGTACCTACCGTTCTTTTTTACTGATACAATTTGGTTTCTGGTTTTTGGTTACAGATTCCGATGCCATTCAACGTGAGGAAGAAGCCATTAAATTGGATGGTCTTAATGTGGCACAAATGAAAGAAATTCGTGAAAAGGTTTGTATCATATAAAAGTGAATGTTAATTTTATTTAATTTATTTATTGATTATGTTCAAAATTAGGTCAACTTGTAGATTACTTTCATTTTTTTGTAGTAATATTATGATGCTTTATTAAAAATAAGGGTGGGTGGCTCTATTTTATATTATACAACTTATTGGTTGTTTAATAGGTATTTGTCAGTTATTTGAATTTAAACAATAAGATTGGGTAATTTTAATATTTTAAAGAATAATTGTGAAAAATATGTTCTCTTCGTGCTAATAACAAATCATTAATAGTAGGAACAGGAATAATCTAGAATTTTAAAATTTTATCTTATGTTAATCTTCTTTGCTGTTAAGTTCTGGTCAAAACTGTTTACTTTTTTAAGAAAATTTAATATTATTACTGATTTTCTTTATTAAGTTTTTTATCATCTTTTTGTACTTGGCAATTCTTGTCGAAGTACATCCCTTCTTGTCCATATTCTGAAATTATACACAGAATTTTTCCCAATTTAAGGAGTTTTTCTAATATTTTCCTTTTTTTAATAATCTTGCAGGCCGAAAAATTCGCTTTCCAAACTGAAGTTAATCGTATGATGAAACTCATCATTAACTCCTTGTATCGCAATAAGGAAATTTTCTTGCGTGAATTGATTTCCAATGCTTCTGATGC
The DNA here is from genome assembly GCF_015586225.1 of Lucilia sericata. Classification (NCBI taxonomy): domain Eukaryota; kingdom Metazoa; phylum Arthropoda; class Insecta; order Diptera; family Calliphoridae; genus Lucilia; species Lucilia sericata. Next base: position 221,444 of record NW_023994246.1, read on the forward strand.
CATTGATAAGATTCGTCTGTTAGCGTTGACAAACAGAAATGAATTGGAAAGCAATCCTGAGCTTAATATACGCATTAAGGCTGACAAGGAAAACAAAGTGTTACACATTATGGACTCTGGTATTGGTATGACCCATCAGGATTTAATCAATAATTTGGGTACAATTGCCAAATCTGGTACAGCTGACTTTTTGGCAAAAATGCAAGATCCCACAAAATCAGATGGACAAGATATGAATGATATGATTGGTCAGTTTGGTGTTGGTTTCTATTCAGCTTTCTTGGTTGCCGATCGCGTTGTTGTCACTACCAAGCACAACAATGACAAACAATACATTTGGGAATCTGATGCTAACAGTTTTAGCATTGTTGAAGATCCTCGTGGTGATACATTGAAACGTGGCTCCATCATTTCCTTGTACTTGAAGAACGAAGCTCAGGACTTTTTGGAAGAGGATACATTACGTGAATTGATTCGTAAATATTCGCAATTCATCAACTTCCCCATTATGTTGTGGTCTAGCAAGACTGTTGACGAAGAAGTACCAATTGAAGAGGAGAAACCCGTCACTGAAAAGTCCTCAGATGATGAGATTGTCGATGAAGAAGAAGACGTTAAAGTTGAGGAAGACACCAATGAAGATGACAAACCCAAGACCAAGAAGGTATCGAAGACTGTATGGGACTGGATGTTGATTAACGACAGCAAACCCATCTGGACCCGTAAACCCAACGAAGTAGAACAAAAAGAATACGATGAATTCTACAAGAGTTTAACCAAAGACTCCAGCGAACCCTTAATACACACCCATTTCATTGCTGAAGGTGAAGTTACTTTCAAGAGTTTGTTGTATATTCCCAAAGTACAGCCATCAGAATCTTTCAATCGTTATGGTACCAAAGCCGATAATATCAAATTATTCGTCCGTCGTGTTTTCATTACTGACGAATTCAACGACATGATGCCCAACTACTTGAATTTCATTCGTGGTATTGTCGATTCGGATGATTTACCTTTGAATGTTTCACGTGAAACCTTGCAACAACACAAATTAATTAAGGTCATTAAGAAAAAATTGATTCGCAAGGTCTTGGACATGATCAAGAAGATTGATAAGGAAGCCTATGAGAAATTCTGGAAGGAATACTCCACAAATATTAAACTCGGTATCATGGAAGATCCCAGCAACCGTTCTCGCCTCGCTAAACTTTTGCGCTTCCAGTCATCGAATGGCAAAGGTATCACCTCTTTGGCCGAATATGTAGAGCGTATGAAGCCCAAACAAGAAAACATCTACTTCATTGCTGGTGCCAACCGTGCTGAAGTTGAGAAATCTCCCTTCGTTGAACGTTTGTTGGCCAAGGGTTATGAAGTTTTGTATCTCGTTGAAGCTGTTGATGAATACTGCATTTCTGCTTTGCCCGAATTCGATGGCAAGAAATTCCAAAATGTTGCCAAAGAAGGCTTCAAGCTCAACGAATCGGAAAAGAGCAAAAATAAATTTGAAGAGTTGAAGGCCACCTTTGAACCTTTGGTTAAGTGGTTGAATGAAGTTGCCTTGAAGGATAAGATTTTGCGCGCTCAAGTATCTGAACGTTTGAGCAATTCTCCCTGCGCTTTGGTCGCTGGTATGTTCGGCTGGACCGGCAACATGGAACGTTTGGCCATGTCAAATGCCCATCAAAAATCTGATGATCCTCAACGTACCTACTACTTGAATCAAAAGAAGACTCTCGAAATCAATCCCAGACATCCATTGATGCGTGAATTGTTGAGACGTGTTGAGGCCGATGAAGCTGATGAGAGCGCCAAGGAAATGGCTTTAATGATGTTCCGTACCGCCACTTTGCGTTCTGGTTTCATGTTACAAGAGACCTCTGATTTCGCAGACACCATCGAAAAAATGATGCGTCAAACATTGGGAGTCTCTTTAGATGAACAAGTCGAGTGGGATGAAGATGATGACGATGACACCACAGCTGATTCCAACGAGGAAAACACATCATCGTCTAACGATAACGAAGAGGATGAAGACACACAACACGATGAACTTTAAAAATAATGATCTGCCTGTCGAATGAAGGACAGATGCATATTTGTATATAATTAGTAATCATTTTGTGTGTTAGACTGAATTTAGTTTCGTTTGCAAACATTCGTAAAGAAAGAGTTTTTTTCTTTCTTTTATTTGTCCATCCAAAAGAAAAAATCGCAATCACTATATATTATTTAAACTATTCTTAAACTTGCAGTTACGATTTTTTGTACTGTTCCATTATAAGTTAGCATTTCTTGTAAATTTTTTTTATAATTTAATTTATTTAAAGACACAATCAATAAAACGTCACTTTTCTTTAAACACTTTTTATTTTTGTTAAAGAGATGTCGTGATTGTTGTATAAAAAACAAAAATTATCATCAAATTATTAATAAACAAATTACTATTTTCTATGAAAGTTTTGTTATTATTTTTATTTATTGGAAATAACCCCGAAGGCAGTTAGTCCTCATTCTCCATTTTTTTTTTTAATTTTTAATTTCGCACACTATCAGTAATCTATATACAATCTCCCTCTTTTCTTCTGTCTTTAAAGGCATCACAAAGGGACGTATAGGACCACGATTTATTCTACTTGAATCGAAAATCTTATAGTTTACATTTTAGAAAAAAAATTTATTTCAAAAATAAAAGTACATATTAAAATGATTTAATCAAAGCTCAGCTTTAATATATTATTTGAATTTAAAAACAAAGTAAACTGCGTGTGGAATAAATACTCACATCACATGTTTGTTCTTTTCTAATCGAACATAAAGGAGTTATCATTCTGTTCTTCCATATGTAAACGAAATTCTTCTTGTGCTTTGATTTGATGCATCGCCTCTTGACGATTAAATTTAAATTTTTCCATATACACACGTATTACCCATTCAGGCAGAAGAGCATTGGCGAATAATGTGGCTTGCTGAAGAAAATTGAGAAGAAATTATATTATTTTAAGAAAAATTTTAATCTTGCTTACAGTTGAGCTCTTTGTATTACTATAAACATCTGTTAATTTCTCCAGCATTTTCATTTGGATATTTTGTGGCAGTAGTCTTATTACAAAACAATGGTTTATGCCCTCGTGACCTTTAATATAATCTCTTTTGTAATTATTTTTATAGATTTCATCTAATTCTGTCTGGTATATTGAAAACGTATTCAATATTTCTTCCGCAGGTACATCTTGTAGAGATCTAATATAAATAAGTAGAGATTACATAAATGGCAATGTGATGTAAAGAAAGTTCATATTTACTTAAATTCTACTTCTTTTGGTGGTGAAGTACGCATTTTATCCAATTCTGCTTTAAGTATTGCATTTTCTTTCTGTGTTAATTTTGTTTTATTTCTTATCAACTCCATTTCTTCCTTAGAAGGCAATTCGAAAGATGGTGTTGGTGTTACCGTTTTTGCATGTGTTTCCGCATCAACTTCATTCTTTTCCGTTTTTTCTTTTTTTGTAGTTTTTAGCGGTCGACTTTTTGATGATGATGACTTTGATGTTGATGCTTTTTTTTCCTCAATGTCTGATGATGATTTTTTCTTGCCTAACCAGTTGCCCATCGCTCGTTTTTCCTGCTCACATTCACTACTTTTATCTCTTTTGCGTTTCTTTTTCGTTGATGAGGACGATGAGGATGAAGCACTCTTAACGGATTTCTTGCTAACAGGGGTTTCGAATATTGATGATTTGACTTTGTTGTCGCTGTTAGTTTTAGTGCTGTTCTTCTCAAAATAATTCTCCTCGTCATCGTCGTCTGTGCCAAATAGTTCTTTGTTTTTAGGTGAAGTTTTGGCTGTTTTAGGTTTCTTACTTTTAAGTAGATTAGGCTGTTCTTCTATAAATCGAATTGGTTTGCTTGGTGATCGTTCCGAACGCCGTAGGGATTTATTAACATCAGGGCTAATTTCTTTTGGTTTTCTTACTCTCTTTCTTACTTTGCATGGAGATGTGTCTGTGTTCGATTCCGTAGCAGATGAAATCGATATATTCAAACTACTTGTATTGTCATTGGCTTGCGATAATTTTGTTTTTTTCTCTAACTTATTGTGGTCTTCGAATTCATCATCACTGACTTTTTCTGCAGTTTTCAAAACTTTTTTAGCTTCAACAAGTGCCTCCAAAAATTCATCTTCACTCGATGATGAGGTACTTCTTCTTACGTGCTTCTTTTCCAAGTTCGTAACTTTTTCCTTTGTTGAAGAAATATTTTCTTTCACATCTTTTTTCTTTTCTTTTGCTTTATGCGTCGTACTTTTATCAGAGGAATCCAATTTCTTATATGGCTTTTCTTTTCTTTCTTCCGATTTATGAGACGCACTTTTATCAGTTGGATCTAATTTCTTATGTGCCTTTTCTTTGATATCTTCTGATTTGTGAGACTTGTGTTTATCTGTCGAATCTGACGTTGTATATGGCTTTTCTTTGATAACCTCTGATTTGTGAGACTTGTGTTTATCTGTTGATTGTAATTTTTTACGTGACTTTTCTTTACTCTCATCTGTCAAGTTCTTTAATTTTGATTTCTCAATATTCTCGGACAGTCCAACTGGAATTTCATCGATAGTCTTGGAACGTTTTTTTAATATTTTATTGTCATAATGACTATGTCTATCCCTGCTACTTGAACGTTCTTTTTTGCTTTTATGCTTTTCCTTAGAATTATTATCCAGTAGTTCTGGTAAAGTATCTAAAGTCTTAGTTCTTTTTCGATGTTTCTTAATATCGTAATCTGTTTCAGTAACTTTTCGATCTGAAGATTCCTCCTCTATTCTATGCACAGGCAAACCGGTGACTGGAATTTCCTTACTTTTCGATGTATATTCAGTCTCTAGTCTTTTCGATTTCTTGAATCTACTTTTTTTCGGAGAATCAATTTCATCTCCAGTTTCAATAATAACCTCATCCGAACTTTGGCAATTTTCAGTCGGTTCTGATGTATTATTGGATATTATTTCACTTAATTGTGGTTGTTCACTTTCGGATGTTTCAAGTGTGTTTCGTTTTGGTGAATTGCTGTTTTCATTATATTCAAGAAAATCTATTCCAGGGGTTTTAACGGTATCAATGTTATCCGCCCGATATCTTTTATTAGATGGCGTATATGGTTCATATGATAATGGAATGCTTAAAATATCGGTTGTTGTTTCAATTAGTGGTTGTCCTTCTAATTGGTGGGTTACATCAACTGGGGTCTAAAAATACATTGGAAACGAAAATAGTTTAATTTGGTAGAGATATATATATATGTATCTACACGCTAAGTTCCTCCTAAAACGATGCGATGTCACATAATTTCTGAAGTATGTAGTTGTATAAAGTGAAAATTTTTCTTATGGATTTCAACCTTCCTTAGAAGAATTAAATAATAATTTTGTCTATTCGTCATAAAAAATGAAGAAAAACATGATATCTTTTTCTAAGATATTCAAGGATAAAGGACATTTTCCACCAGGACTTAACGTAATTTTAATGAAATGTCAAAAAAGAGTAATCGAAGTCCTGTCGAACGAAACATAATTTGTTAAAATCGGATAACTTGTTCCAAAGTTATTCAGTCATCAACATTTCTAATTTTGAACAAAAATACCCGACATGCCCTACTTTAGAGATCCATAACATATGAACCGAATAAGTTAAGGATTTATGCGTCATGGAAACTGCATTAAGGAGTACAATATATGATCCTGATTTGAAGAAAATCGAAGGGGACGAAAATTTAAAACAGCTTTTTTGGTCGATTTATTTTGGATCGATTTCACCTAGCTCAAATACAAGTGGACCCCATGAATATGGCTAGAAATTTTAAATATGTTGATGAAATTTTGCACAAGTTAGTTCATGTACCCAGAAATTATATTTTAAACTAGACTTCAGAAATTGATTTAACCTTCACAACTGACTGAAAAAACAGTATAATGATAAAATTTTTGATATATCGAAAATGAATTAAAATATAATATAACAGAGGGTATATCTTTACATTAAAGTCGAAAGATTAGACTTTAAGATGACATAACAGATTTTTTGAACAAAGTTTACTTGACGCTGTTATAACGTCTCGAATATTGCCAAAAACTTGTTTTTTTTCAAACTGATGACATGATATCTCGAAAAGCTGATGTGATGAATAAATTCTTAAGGTAGATTGGGATTCAGCGCTGCTCAATCTTAACATAGTTATGTATTTTGTTCTATGGGTTAAAAATTTGTTAGTCTGTGTTATTATACACTTTGTTTCAATTTCTTAAATTATTATTTTGCTTTATGAAAATGTTGTTATTGATAATACGTTATTTGACAAAAATAAATAATCCGAGTAGAACAAGAAAATGTTTTTGAAATTTGCCAAACACCTCCAAAATCTTGAGTTACGGATTAAAAACCGGCTTTCGTAACTTTAAGCACTTATAACTCAGTAACTTAGTTGAATCTGAATCATAAAATATAACTTATGTAAATAACTCTTATATAAACATAAATCCTTCCTCCAAATTTTTTGAGAATCGGCCAATATTTAGCCCTATCCCCAATATAAAGCATCTCTCGGAAAATCTGTTTTGGAAATATTTTGTATTAAGAAAAAGATCAATAACGTCGTCAATTGCTAACGGATTTTTAAAAACAAAGTCGCGTTTTACTCATGAATAAACGTGGGTTTCTAATCAGTTAATATATAGTACGGTTCCTAAAATACTTTCAAAAACATCTCCAAACTTGGATAACAGTGCAAAACTAAAATAAAAAATATATTTGCTGATGAAATACATACATATCTCTCCAGGTTACTTAAAGGTTATATATGTCATTATAAAGGCATTAGCTTCTGCTTTCTACATCCGCAGATAAACTTAAAATCGGTTCAGATTCAACTAAGTTACTGACTTATAAGTACTTAAAGGTACGAAAAACCGGTGTTTTGCCCGTAACTCAAGATTTTGGAGGTGTTTGGCAAATTTCAAAAACATATTCTAGTTCTACTCGGATCCACCTTTCAAAAAAATAGTATCACTTCCAAGGTATTTCAATTTTCGTTTATTTTGTCTCACTGTGTAATCAATCAAAAAGTCGATTTTTGTTTTGTTGTTTTGCATTTCTGGTGACGATATATTAACGGAAAATGTGTTCTTAAAATGTTTTTAGAATAGTATTATTTTGTATAAGAATATCCGGGATACTTCGAATAAAACCACAGAAATATGTGTCTAATAAATTTAAATTGTCTATAAAATGTTGATATTATTTTTTTTATATTTTCATTTAAATTTTATTTTTTGGTTAGAGCTGCGGAGGCTTCTAGTACACGCTACACAGAAAAAATTAATTTTAAAAAATTTTCAATTAAACGATTAATCAAAAGTTTTAAAAGGGTTCAATTCATTTTATATTTGATTGATAAAAATGTATAATCAAATACGTATTTAACAACAACAAAAATAGAAAAATATAAAAATTTTGTGTACGAAATCAATTATAAGTAGTAATCGAATATACAATTTTTGTTATAGGTTGAACTTCAAAAAATAAAATAATTGAAAACGAGGTTTTGGTAATTGAAATCGTTTTTCAGTTTTTTCTGTGTAGTAGATCACTCAGGATTTAAAATTTTATGATTTTAAGTTCAATATTATAGAAAATTCAAAAAGTAACATTTGAACAACATATTTTAATTATTAACACAAGATCAACATGTTAAATTTTATGTTTATAGGTTAAATATCATAGAAAATTCAAAAACTACCATATGAGGAAAGAAAAGTTATCAAGATGTAAGAGGGAAATTCTCATTCAATCAGGACCAAGTACGTCAAAAATTCTTGTATATATATTAATATTGTTAAAATTCAATAAAAGCGATTAAATAAAGTTAAATAAATTCTTCCTTAGTGGAAAGTGCAATAAAAAGTGTATAATTTTTTCTTTTTCGAGAATTTAATTAAAATATGCGTTTAATTGCCTAAAAAAATTATCCTTTTAATAAAGTACCAAACATGCCTCAGTACCCCAATATCAAAATAAAACTTTAATAGATTAATTTTTAAATTTTATAAATTTTTTTTTACAAGTTTTATAAAAATTGGTTAAATAAGTTTTAATAAAGCAACAAAGAAACAAAAAAAGCTAACTAAATTACAGTACCGTTTACTTAATAAAAGGACGGAATTTAAAAAAAGTTGATAGACAGATAGATAGATAGATAGATAGATAGATAGATAGATAGATAGATAGATAGATAGATAGATAGATAGATAGATAGATAGATAGATAGATAGATAGATAGATAGATAGATAGATAGATAGATAGATAGATAGATAGATAGATAGATAGATAGATAGATAGATAGATAGATAGATAGATAGATAGATAGATAGATAGATTTTGATTCCTATTTTAAATTGCATTCAATTAATAACATGTTGTGAACCACTTGCAAATTAAAAGAAACAAATGTTTTTTCGAATTACATCAAGGCAACGTTAATCGACTCATTTCTGTAATACTTATAACAGTAAAACATTAAACTTAACACGTTGACGTAAATGACGGCTATAGACGTCGTAGATGCAAATTTCTCAAAAAATAAGTGTGAACGTCGAGTTAGCGAAAATTTCATTTCTTACCTATAAAATTATTATAAATAGTGACATACTTACGTTTTGGAAATTCAGTACACACTCTAAAACATAACTGGCTTCTATAATATCCTCTACAACACCGCCATCACCTAGTTCATCTTTCTCGCAATCATCATTTGCACCCAAACATTTGTAAAAATGTTTTAATGATAATTTTGATTTTTGCACCTTAACCTCAATGTGGGGCTTTATCTTAAAATCAAGGCACTTCTCATCGTTCCACTCATCGTTGGCTGTAATAAGTTTCTCTAGTTCTCTATCGAATGTATTCCATTGTTCTTGTCCTAAACATCTACAAGTGTTATTTTTAAATTTGCGGCTTTTCGAAGATGTCACTTTAATTTGACACAATACTTTTTTGTTATTGTGCTGCAATTAAAAATGGAATGTATGGATTTGCCAGAAAACCATTTACAAACTACTTACCGTGTAAAAATCCAAAATTGTTTCACAATTTAAATTCATCTTTGTTCTGGATAATTAATATTAACTACATTTGCATTGATTCAAAATAAAATTTTGTTAAACAATTCGATGCACTTGCTAAAAACAAAAAGATAAATAAAGTTTTACGTTTGTTTATTGTTTACTACAGCTGTTTTTGTTATCGAAAGTGTTGTGGTTGTAGCGAGTAATAAATTTCATACTAAGTATTTGGTGGTATGTATTTGGAAAAACTCACCACAAATAAATGAAAGTACAATAAGGTTTTCTAAATTCTCGACGTTTTTTGATTCCCAGGAATAGCGAATACATTCCCAATGTAATAAAAAAATCTTTTAAAACGCGTTTCGGTGATGCTTTATTGAATTATTTAACAAAAATAAAATATAAGTTAAATATGTACATATGTATGTATATTAGGGATTGGCATTTTTGCAGATTTGAGAATTGAATTCGAATAGAGAATTAAATATATGAAAAACCACGGTATGTATTATTATTTTGCGGTTTTTAAAAAAGTTCACGCATCAAATGCAATAATGTTTTTCATTGCATACAGGTATTCTAGAATCTAGATTATTTTGGAAAAGTATACATATTTTATTCATTCGTTATAAACCTTTCGTAATAATTTTTTATATTATTAAATAAAACTACAAAATCTATATACATATGTATGTATAGAAAAATTAAAGTGTGTTTGTATGTATGTATGTATGTATGTATGTATGTATGTATGTATGTATGTATGTATGTATGTATGTATGTATGTATGTATGTATGTATGTATGTATGTATGTATGTATGTATGTATGTATGTATGTATGTATGTATGTATGTATGTATGTATGTATGTATGTATGTATGTATGTATGTATGTATGTATGTATGTATGTATGTATGTATGTATGTATGTATGTATGTATGTATGTATGTATGTATGTATGTATGTATGTATGTATGTATGTATGTATGTATGTATGTATGTATGTATGTATGTATGTATGTATGTATGTATGTATGTATGTATGTATGTATGTATGTATGTATGTATGTATGTATGTATGTATGTATGTATGTATGTATGTATGTATGTATGTATGTATGTATGTATGTATGTATGTATGTATGTATGTATGTATGTATGTATGTATGTATGTATGTATGTATGTATGTATGCATGTATGTATGTATGTATGTATGTATGTATGTATGTATGTATGTATGTATGTATGTACAGTGTCTCACATAAGTATTCGAATTTGGTTGTACTTTGAAAAGAAACACAATTTAATAATATTTTTTGTGTGTGAAATGAATAATTAAATTTGTTATATTGTCTAGAGAGTCCTATGGTATAATATCACACTCTTTAAAATTTGGAAAAATTACATTTACCTCAATTGGTTTGACTTAAAAAAAAAAATCCATAAAATTGCCTCACAAAGTATTCGAATTTTTCCTGTATTTCATATATGACCATATTATACGAAACACAAAAATTATAATCGAGTGTTTTTTTGCTTAAAATTGTGTTAAGGGGTTACTATCGACCGAAATTATATATTTTTGGCCCATTTGTTCCACAATTTTGGAGCATTTGTACCATCTTTTCATGTAATATCATTAAAATGGTGATTTTTGACCATATTTGCATTTTTTCCCTTTTTTTCAGAAATAAACCCAAACTTTAATATTGGGATTTAATAGACCCCTTGTGGCATCTAAAAATAATAATTTTTGTTATAAGGATCTGTACTTAAATGTTCAAGATTTATTTTTGGTATCGTTCTTCTATTTGTAATTGAATTGTATGGATCTTAAGTCCCTTTTTGTACCACTAGGGTCGATATTTTCCGACAAAGTTGGCTAGTATACATTCATTTACATATTAGCACTAGTATATTTTAAATTTTCAATACATTATATCGGTATACAATTCCAAAACATGTCTTTACAAAACGTCATCCTATACAGTAGATTTCAGTTTTTACTATTCGCAACTTTCACGCTTATGTTGCCCTTTACAATAACACTGTAAGTCCAAAATTTTGGGTTTATTTTGATCATAGTAATCAATATTTAAACAGATATCGATATTTTTGAGTTAGACCATAATGATATAGTGGCATGCAGCCTGGAGGTCATTGGTATATAAAAATAATGATACTACCATATTGAATGGTGTTTCTTCGAGGCACGTTTTGGAGTTGTACACTTCCACAATACATTGAAAACTTAAAATATATAAAATCTGATATCTAAAAGAATATATACAAGAAAACTTCCCCGAAAATTTTTGACCCTAGTATTATGAAAATGGACTTAAGTTCCAATATATTGAATTATCGACAGAATAATGATATCAATAATATATCTTGGTTCGTTTAAATACAGATTCTTGTAACAAAAAATACTATTTTTAGATACTCCAAGGGATCTATTAAATCCCAATATCAAATTTTGGTTTTACTCTGGAAAAAAAAAAGAGAAAATACTACAAATATTGCCAAAAATCGCTATTTTAATGATATTTCATAAAAAGAGGGTACAAATCCCCAAAAAATGTGGACCAAATGGGCCAAAAATATATCATTTCGGTTGAAAGTAACCCCTTAAAACAATTTAAAGCATAAAAACCATTCGATTCTAAAATTTGTGTTTCGTATAATATGCTCAAATATGAAATACAGGAAAAATTCTATATACTTTTGTGAGACAATTTTATGGACTTTTTTAAAAAAAGCTAATTTAATTTAAGTAAATGTAAATTTTTCAAGTTTTAAAAAGCGTGAAACACAATTTAATAATATTTTTTGTGTGTGAAATGAATAATTAAATTTGTTATATTGTCTAGAGAGTCCTATGGTATAATATCACACTCTTTAAAATTTGGAAAAATTACATTTACCTCAATTGGTTTGACTTTAAAAAAAAAAAATCCATAAAATTGCCTCACAAAAGTATTCGAATTTTTCCTGTATTTCATATATGACCATATTATACGAAACACAAAAATTATAATCGAGTGTTTTTTTGCTTAAAATTGTGTTAAGGGGTTACTATCGACCGAAATTATATATTTTTGGCCCATTTGTTCCACAATTTTGGAGCATTTGTACCATCTTTTCATGTAATATCATTAAAATGGTGATTTTTGACCATATTTGCATTTTTTCCCTTTTTTTCAGAAATAAACCCAAACTTTAATATTGGGATTTAATAGACCCCTTGTGGCATCTAAAAATAATAATTTTTGTTATAAGGATCTGTACTTAAATGTTCAAGATTTATTTTTGGTATCGTTCTTCTATTTGTAATTGAATTGTATGGATCTTAAGTCCCTTTTTGTACCACTAGGGTCGATATTTTCCGACAAAGTTGGCTAGTATACATTCATTTACATATTAGCACTAGTATATTTCAAATTTTCAATACATTATATCGGTATACAATTCCAAAACATGTCTTTACAAAACGTCATCCTATACAGTAGATTTCAGTTTTTACTATTCGCAACTTTCACGCTTATGTTGCCCTTTACAATAACACTGTAAGTCCAAAATTTTGGGTTTATTTTGATCATAGTAATCAATATTTAAACAGATATCGATATTTTTGAGTTAGACCATAATGATATAGTGGCATGCAGCCTGGAGGTCATTGGTATATAAAAATAATGATACTACCATATTGAATGGTGTTTCTTCGAGGCACGTTTTGGAGTTGTACACTTCCACAATACATTGAAAACTTAAAATATATAAAATCTGATATCTAAAAGAATATATACAAGAAAACTTCCCCGAAAATTTTTGACCCTAGTATTATGAAAATGGACTTAAGTTCCAATATATTGAATTATCGACAGAATAATGATATCAATAATATATCTTGGTTCGTTTAAATACAGATTCTTGTAACAAAAAATACTATTTTTAGATACTCCAAGGGATCTATTAAATCCCAATATCAAATTTTGGTTTTACTCTGGAAAAAAAAAGAGAAAATACTACAAATATTGCCAAAAATCGCTATTTTAATGATATTTCATAAAAAGAGGGTACAAATCCCCAAAAAATGTGGACCAAATGGGCCAAAAATATATCATTTCGGTTGAAAGTAACCCCTTAAAACAATTTAAAGCATAAAAACCATTCGATTCTAAATTTGTGTTTCGTATAATATGCTCAAATATGAAATACAGGAAAAATTCTATATACTTTTGTGAGACAATTTTATGGACTTTTTTAAAAAAAGCTAATTTAATTTAAGTAAATGTAAATTTTTCAAGTTTTAAAAAGCGTGATATCAAACCTAAGGACTGTCTAGACAATATAACAAATTAATTTATTTTTTTGCACACAATATATATTATTAAATTTGGTTTCTTTTCATAGTTTACCTAAATTCGAATACTTATGAGAGACACTGTATGTATGTATGTATGTATGTATGTATGTATGTATGTATGTATGTATGTATGTATGTATGTATGTAGTATGTATGTATGTTATGTATGTATGTATGTATGTATGTATGTATGTATGTATGTATGTATGTATGTATGTATGTATGTATGTATGTATGTATGTATGTATGTATGTATGTATGTATGTATGTATGTATGTATGTATGTATGTATGTATGTATGTATGTATGTATGTATGTATGTATGTATGTATGTATGTATGTATGTATGTATGTATGTATGTATGTATGTATGTATGTATGTATGTATGTATGTATGTATGTATGTATGTATGTATGTATGTATGTATGTATGTAGTATGTATGTATGTATGTATGTATGTATGTATGTATGTATGTATGTATGTATGTATGTATGTATGTATGTATGTATGTATGTATGTATGTATGTATGTATGTATGTATGTATGTAGTATGTATGTATGTATGTATGTATGTATGTATGTATGTATGTATGTATGTATGTATGTATGTATGTATGTATGTATGTATGTATGTATGTATGTATGTATGTATGTATGTATGTATGTATGTATGTATGTATGTATGTATGTATGTATGTATGTATGTATGTATGTATGTATGTATGTATGTATGTATGTATGTATGTATGTATGTATGTATGTATGTATGTATGTATGTATGTATGTATGTATGTATGTATGTATGTATGTATGTATGTATGTATGTATGTATGTATGTATGTATGTATGTATGTATGTATGTATGTATGTATGTATGTATGTATGTATGTATGTATGTATTTATGTATGTTTGTTTGTGCTTTATAGACTGCTAAACGGCTGGACCGATTTTCCTGAAATTTTCACAGTTTCTTCATGTATGACTGGAAGGAACTATAGGCTACTTTTTATGTTGAAATTTCATGTGGGCGACGTGCCACGCCCACATTAAGTAAATATTAAATTAGTATATCTGAGATAATATAATAGTTAGTCTTCAAATTTTGTCGGAGCAACTTTAGTATCAATATAATTATTTAAGACAAAAAGTGGGCGGATTAGTATTAGGGGGCGTGGCACCTCCCATATAAGTTAAATACAAAAATTCGTTTATCTTGGAAACTATTATAGTTAGAATATTAAAAATTTGCACGAGTAACTTTAACATCCATGTAAACATTTTGGAAAAAAATATATTGGCGGACTACCCATGAGGGGAGCAGCACCTCCCATATTAATAAAATACAAAAATTGGTTTATCTGGGAAACTAATCGAACTAAATTCTTCAAATTTTGCACTAAGAAGAGAGCGGACTTTCGTCATGGGGAGCTTGGAGCCCCCATATAAATTAAATAGGAAAATTATTATATCTGAGAAACTATTAGAGCTAGAATCTTCAAATTTTAATTGAAGAACTTTGACATTCATGTGAACATTCAGAGAATAACGGGCGGACTTTCAATGGGGGGCTTGGCACCTCACATATGAATTAAATACAAAATTTCGCTTATCTGGAAAACCAATAGAACAAGATTCTTCAAATATTGCAAGAAGAACTTTATTATACATATGAACATTTTGGAGAAAAAAAGGGCGGACTTTCATCTGGGAGCTGTGAGTTCCCATATGAATTAAATAGAAAAATTCGTATATCTGAGAAACTATTAGAGCTAGAATCTTCAAATTCTACATGAAGATCTTTGACATTAATCTGAACATTTAGAGAATAACGGGCGGACTTTCAATGGGGTCTTGGCACCCCCTATATGAATTAAATACAAAATTTCATATATCTAAGGAAAATATTAGATATTTTTTTTAATTTGTCATCGATTACATTAAAATCTTAATCAACGTTCGGAAAAAATGCATCTCTGGAAAACATTACAGTTAGAAAATTATTAAGAAGATTTTTTATTTATATTGCTTTTAGGGTAGCAAAGCACACTGGGTACAGCTAGTTTTTTATAAAATCTAAGAAAAAGTATAATATAATACATGAACTATTTTCATAAAAAATTAAAAATTCGTGTGGATGATAATTTGTTAACTAAAATTAGAAAAAAACGAACAAAAATTTTTGCATAAATTAGCATTTCGTAAATTTTACATTTATTCAAAATTTACATTTTACAATTTATGTAAATTAATTTTTCTAAGATTATTTTGCGTTATACTAAAATATTTCGTACAATTTCGTATATATTACGAAACAATTTCGTGATGCGAAACAACGAAAGATTCCTATAATGTACGACATTTTTCGTATAGATTAGGCATGGATTATTTTCAGTGCACATGTGGATATAAATACAAATTAAGTTTTTGCTGTATAAAATTTATATCGAAAAACATAAAGGATTTATATAATCTGCCAATATTTCTCTTATTTTCTATATATAACTTTTTAAAGTAAAAAACTTTAATAAATTTTATTATACATTATCAGGTACGCGAACAACTATTGTTTTCGAAATGATCATCGTCATCTTCGTCGTCAGTGCCAAAAAGCTCTTTGTTTTTAGGTGAAGTTTTCTGTTTTTTAGACTTATTGCTTTTTAATAGACTTTGTTGTTCTTCTAATAATCTTATTGGCTTGCTAGGTGGTCGCTCGGAACGCCTTAAAGATTTTCTAATGTCAGGGCTGTTTTCTTGTTTTCTTTCTCTTTTCAACACTTTTGTTGGTGTCGTATCTTCCGTGACAGATACATCACTTGCAGTTTTAGCTATTTTAACGCTGCTTTCAAATTTATCAGCATTTTCTTCTGTAAATATTTTTGAAGACTTTTTAGAAGTTTTATTAGGTCTTAGTTCTTCATCTTTACAAGGTGGAGAGGTTTTTATTGTACTTCTTTCTGTTGTCCTTTCATTCTTGGCTTTTTGCGGAGTTTTATTTGTTATTGGAGAAGTTTTATTTGTATAGCGTTTACTTTCTCTTGCTTTGTCTGGAGTAGTTTTATCTGTAGAATTTCCTTTCTTTTCTTCCAGCAGGTTCTTTGATACTTGATTTTCGTTATTTGCATATAATCCATTTGGCATTTCATCAATAGTTTTAGAACGCTTTCTTAAATGTTTGCTTTCATCAAGATTAAGTTTATCCTTACTAATTGTATGTACATCATGGTTTTTAGAATTTTCCTTACAATGTTCATTATGTAGCTGTCCTGGAAATTCATCTATTGTATTGGAACGTTTTTTATGTTTTCTTGAGCGGTGATCGCTTTTAATAACTTTTGGCTGCCAAGTATTATCTGCTATGGCAGTTGGAACATAAACAGGGATATCGATTTCACATGTTGAAGAGTCAGTAGTTTCAGGTATTTTTTCCAACATATTGGTTTTTTCTTTTATCTTATAAATATTTTGCTTTAAAGTAGTTTTCTGCTCCTTTGAGTTAGTAATCTCTGACAAGTTTTTAATCTTTTCGCTATTAACAGCAAATCCAGCAGGCATTTCATCAATAGTCTTCGAACGCTTTTTAAAATTTTTTTCTTCATAATGATAACGTGTTTTGTTGCTGTTAATGTATTCATTTATTGTTTTATGTTTTTCGTTGGTGTTTTTATCAAGTTGAAGTCCTGGAAACTCATCTATTGTCTTGGATCTTTTTCTATGTTTCTTAATGTTATATTCGCTTTTGAAACTTGTTCGTTGTGCAGTCTCTCCTATAGGTGTTGGTATATAAACTGGAACATCGACTACAGCATACTCTTGACTCTTCGGTATGTATTCACATTCAGCTTTTTTTGATTTCTTCTTCAATTTTGATCGTAAAGATTCGATTTTCTCTCCCGTTTCAACGATAATTTTATCTAGAAGATCTTGAGATTTCTTCAATTCAGTTGAAGTGGGGGATTTTTTTATAGGTGCTGGCGTATATTTTGGTATTTTATCAATTAATAATGCTTCACCTCCCACAATTGGAAAGATGGGTTTTGGCGAGTATGTATCCTCATGACATTCAAGTAAATCGATTCTTTGTGTTTTAATTGTATCAATATTATCTGCCCGATATTTTTTCTTAGATGGTGTATATGGTTCGTATGACAAAGGGCTGCTTAATTTTTCTGGTGTAGTTTCAATTTGTGGTTCGTATTCTTCTGACTCGAGTGATGTGTCAAGTGGAACCTAAAATCGCGTTGACAAGAAAATTAAAATTCATTAATTACATTTTGACTAAAATCGTTTTTCAATGTGAGCGGGTTTACGTCGACATAGACAAATCGACTATATATTATTTATTGGGTCTCAGATGAATATTTCCCAATATTGCAAAGAACTTAATTAACAGATTAATTATAAAACCTTCAAGTAAACATATGGATACTCCACTTATAGTACTTTAAGAATAAAAGCTATAAAATATCTTCTTAATACACTTACTTCAAGCTGAAAATCAATCAGACACTCCAAAATGTAAGTCTCTTCTAGACCATCCGTAAATTCTTTCTCAAAATCTTCAATCGCTCCCAAACATTTGTAAAAATCTTTAATTGTTAATTTTGATTTTTGCACCTTAACCTCAATGCAGGAATTTAACTTAAATTTAAGGCACTTCTCATCGTTCCAGTCATCGTTTGTGATAATAAGTTTCTCCAGTTCTTTATCGAAAGTATTCCATTGTTTTTGGCTAAAACATCTACAGGTTTTATTTAATTTAAGGTTTGTCGAAGGTGTCACTTTTATTTGACACAATATTTTTTTGTTTTTATGCTGAAATCAACAAGTGGACATATATTACAATGGGTATTTTTATACTATTTTACTGAATCAACTTACTGTGTAAAAATCGAAAATTGTTTCAATATTTAAATTCATCTTTGTAAGCGTTTAATTTCTAAAAAAATACATTTGTCCTATTTCTTAGTAAAACCTTTTTAATATGAGAAGAAACTATCAATTTGGCAGTTCGGTTTGTTTACTGTTTACAGCTGGCAGCTGCTTTTGTTATCAATAGTGTTGTGATTGAGACAAGCTAATATTAGAAGTTGTGTTTTGAGTAGTCGGTATTACAAATTCACCACATTTTTAAATAGTTATAACGGAAATATTTTCCCTACAAAAACAGTGATAGTCATTAGATCGATTATTTGACCGACACTACATTAATTGATTCACTTTGTATGAAAAGCAAAATTGTGTTTTGGTTTAAAATAACTATTTTGATTCTAGTGATGGCCGTTCGTGAACTGGACCGGTTTCAAAATGCATTGTTGAAAAAATATATAATCGAATTAGCAAAATATTTTTGTAATCATTAACATACATATATTATGTATATATGGGTTATAGGGTCAATTATAGACCGATTGTCGTAAAATTAGTTTGAAAGATTTCGGTTCGTATAACACTTATTCTTTTCCAATTTCATCGCTGTACTTGTATTTTTAATTTAGTCATAAGCGTAAAGATAATTTTCTAAAAAGGGACTTTATATGCGAGTGGGGTCAATTATGAATCGATGCTCATAGTTTTAAATATGAGGGGTAGGTTCAATTATGTACCGATCGTCATAAAATTTTGTAGAGCGATTTTTGTTCATATAAAACTTGTTTATGTCGATATTCATGGTTGTGCTGTATTTTTAAGCCAGTAATTAGCTTTAAAGTTATTTTCTGATGTAGACATTAAGGGCCAATCTTTAGGTGAAAGATTAGCGATTAAATTAAAATTAATCCTCGAAAGATGTTTTTGAGTACTCAATTAGTTAATTTTGTTTGCAAGTTTAAGCGCCCAATGGAGGTGGTTTAATCTTAAGCACGAAATGCAAAAGTGAAAACAGCTGATGCAAAAAAATTAATAAAATTTTTATAAATATAAACATTAAAATGTTCTATTTATTGATTAGTATAAATTATGGACACTTCAAAATACATTTTTTTGTTTTTAATTTAAGTTTTCATTCATTTTCATATTAAATTTACAATTGTCTTCTTCTTTTTTTATAAAATATGCATTGTTTTGATAACAAACAGTGAAGTTTTCTGTTGTTTTGTATGGCAACACTGCGAAGTTTAATCTTGTACTGAAAAACATCAAAGGGGATTAACATAAGATTAAATTTATTTTTAGATTAACTAATCTGATTATTAATTGGCATTTGATTACCATCTCAAAAACCCGCTCTAAATGAGGGGTAGGGTTAATTATGGAATTTGATAGAAAGTCTTTGCCTCGTAAAAAACTTATTTATGTCAAATTTCGAATTACGCTATACTTGTATTTTTAAGCCCGTAATGTGTCATTTTCTTAAGTGGACCTTAAATGAGGGGTAGGTCAATTATTGACCGATCCTCATAATATTTTGTAGAACGATTTTGGTTCATATACAACTTGTTTATAAAGAATATAATCGCTGTACTCACATTTTATGCCTGTAATTAGCATTCCACATGAATTTCGGTAGGAAAATTTACGTTCCTATAAAAGTAGCTTATTTCAAATTTCATAATTGACTCGTATTTTAAGCCGGTAATGAGCGTTATAGTAATTTTCTGAAGTGTTATAGAAAATTTGTGGGTCGATATTGCCCATTTTCAATATCAAACAAACTGTAGAAAATATTTGTGCAAAATTTCAGCTCCCTAGCTCTTTCCGTTCGAACTCTATCGTGCTTTCAACAGACAGAGGGACGGAAATGGCTAGATCATCTTAGAATTTACAAACGGAATGACAAAATCAATATACCTCCATCTTTTTTGATGGTAGGTATAAACAAGAGAACAGCAATTAATACATTTTGAGTATATTCGAAATAGTAACTGTATGCAGTAATGGATTTAAGCCCTGAGACGGTCATTACGAGTATTTTTACACAATCTTCTAACATGTTAACAAGTCATCAATATTAAGATAAACTAGACATTTTCGCTAATTTAAAGGTTGAACCCACCAAAGTCGTACAGGCACATCCGATGATTGTGTATAACCTTCCAATGTATCCAGTATACATTGATGACGTGTCCTATAACCGCTTTTGGCCAGTTCGCCTGAAGTAAAGAGCGCCTTGTTGATCCTATCCTCTATGTGGTGTCTCCATTTTAATTTCCGGTCGAGGATTACACCTAAGTACTTAACTTTGTCTGTCACTGGTATCTTCTTGCCCAGGAAGCAAGGTTCAGTATACGTAGAAATTTTTGTCTTTCTTGTGAAAAGACAGATTTCCGTTTTTGCCGGGTTAACATTGAGGCCTCTCGGTTGAGCCCAGCTCAAGGCTGTATTCAGAGCCACCTCAGCTCTTCTACACAAGTAATTTGGATCCTTTCCCTTTAAAAGTATTACGACATCGTCTGCATAGCAGACAGGTCTAAGTCCTTTCTCAGTTAGGGTCCTTAGGAGGCTATTAATCGTGGTAACCCTGAGTAAAGGTGACAAAATGCCACCCTGTGGTATACCGCGAAATACCTTTTTCCTGATAGTTATATCGTACATCTCGCAGCTTATCCATCATGTGGTTGATCCAGTTACGGAGCACCCGGTTAACATAAAACTGGTCTAGGGATTGGATAAGAGTATCAGTGTGCACGTTATTGAAGGCGCCTTCAATGTCAATGTATACCGCCAGTGTATATAGTTTGCTATCGAATGATTCAACTATGTAGTGGAAAACTTCGTTTAAAGCAGTTTCCACCGATCGTGCCTTTACATAAGCACGCTGCTTATATTTAAGCTCTTTGTCTGGTATACTGCTTTTAACCATACTATAGACTATCCGTTCCAAGGTTTTAAGTAGGAAGGATGTAAGACTTATCGGTCGATAGGACTTAGGCGTCGCATAGCTAGGTTTCCCTGGTTTGGGTATAAATATTACCCTTGCACCCTGCCATTTAACTGGCGTTTATGTTAATATCAGGCATGCAGTGAATATCTGTGACAGATGTACGGAAACCGGTCCCGCCTCCATTTGCAAAAGTGCCGGGAAAATTCCATTCGGCCCTGCAGCTTTATATAGAGAAAAGATCTTAATTGCCTCTTTAACCATGTCAGATGTAAGAAATAAGAGTGCTATATTCAGCTATGCCGAATTTTAAATACCCCATTTAACTATCTAATTTTTAGGCAACTTGGCAAAATTTTTGTTTCCGTATTGAGAGTACTAATATTTATGCTTATGTCGAACTAATTTTGATTAGGTCCAGAAAAATTTATATTAATAGGCCAGTTGGAAAACATTTTAATAGAATGATTTATCTATACATAGAACATACTCATGTCGAAATTTCCGGATATAATCTTCTAATAACGAATTAAGTGGTGTTAAGTGATTTACAGAAGTAAACCTTATATGGGAGCTAATACAACTTATGGTCCGATCCGGAAAAAAATTCCGCAGAATGATTTATATACACAAAATACACATTTATGTCAAATTTCATTCCGATTATTAATGTGCATTTAAGTCAATGTACATTTAAGTAATTTTCGGAAATGGTCCTTATATGGGAGTTTGACCAATTATGGATCGATAAGGAAAAAATTTCGTATAAATATGCAAAAAAAAAAATCAAGTCGAATTTTACTCCAATAGATTTATTAATTAATGTAATATGTGCGTTTAAGTGATTTTCGGAAGTGGACTTTATATAGGAGTCTATCCGGAAAAATTTCGTAGAATGATTCATATGTACACAAAACATATTTGTGTTGATTTTTACCAAGATATCTTTATTTGATAATGAAATGTGTGCGTTTAAGTGATTTTTGAAGTGGCTCTTATATAGAAATTATATAAATATGGACCGATCCGGAAAAAATTTGGTAGAATGATTTATATGCTCACAAAACATATTCAAGTCATACTTTATCCCGATAGCTTTATTATTCAAAGAAACATATGCGTTTCAGTGATTTTCGTAAGTGGACTTAAATGGGAGTTTATCCGGAAAAAATTTCGTAGAGTGATTCATATAAAGACAAAACATATTTGTGTCGAATTTTATCCAGATAACTTTATTTGACAATGAAATATGTGCGTTTAAGTTATATTCGGAAGTGGGCCATATATGTGAGCTATGACCAATAATGGACCGATCCGGGAAAAAAGTGGTAGAGTGATTTATATGTACACGAAACATATTCAAGTCGAATTTTATCCCTATAGCTTTAGAATTCAATGAAATATATGCGTTTAAGTGATTTTCGGAAGTGGACCTTATATGGGAGCTATCACCAATTATGGGCCAATCCAGAAAAAATTTCATAGAGTGATTCATACTTAGACAAAACATATTTGTCTCGATTATCAAGATTGCTTTATTAGACAATGAATATGTGCTTTTAAGTGATTTTCGGAAGCGGGCCTTATATGGGAGCTATGACGAATAATGGACCGATCCTTAAATTTGGTAGAATGATTTGTATGTACACAAAAGATATTCAACTCGAATTTTAACACAATAGCTTTATTTATCAATGAAATACGTGCGTTTACGGGATTTTCGAAAGTGGACCTTATATGGGAGCTATGACCAATTGTGGACCGACTGAGATCTACGTTGATAGTATGATTTCTGTTTATATTATATTCGCATGTACAAAATTTTGTGTTGATACCGATATATTTGAGGGAGTTATTAACAATAAACTAATTTCCGGGAATATATACCTTTGCATGGGGGCTATGGGAAAATTTGGATCGATTATTTTGATATTCAACATAATTGATCCCTGGGTAAAAAATAATGTGTGACAAAATTTATCGAATTATCTTTTGTAGTTTCTGAGAAAACTTCAAAAGAATTAGGAAAAAAACTTAATTTTTTTCGAGGTAGTCTGAAATTTTTACTCATAACTTTTTACATTGTGAACCGATTTTGCTGATTTTTAATACCAAACTGCTTAGGACAACAATGAATATTTTTGGTGAATTTGGTTTATTTCTTTTGCTTAGTTTTAACGTGAGCGTGTTTTAGGCAGACAGACAGACGGACATAGCTAAATCGACTCAGAATTTGATAAGGACCCGGTATACATATATATACTTTGTTGGGTTTCAGATGAAAGTTTCTTGGTGTTACACACGGAATTACAAACTTTTATATACCCACTATCACCACTGATGGTGGTGGAGGGTATAAAAACTATTTCCGTATTAGCCTCCCCTTCCTCCAATATCGGGTGATCTACGTTATTCGATATACCGGGTGGTAAATGAGTGTATATTATGAGTTTAATCGTCTCCTTCAGTCTCTTGGCCGTGTCGTCGATCATAGATTCCAGTTGGACATGAGTTTTGAATAGGCATTTTTTATATTCGCTACGTCATATACGCAACCTACGTGTTCACAGAAAAGTTTCCAGGAGTCTCGTTTGGCTTTTCGAACGACTTTCTTATATTCACCAAGTTTACTTTGATACTCATCCCATAGTTTGCGATGTTTCTTTTGTCCTCGAACGATTCAACTAGGGCGCTTGTGAACTTTCCCTCTTTATTTCGGCATTGGAAAGTGTCCTGTCCTAAGCGTAGTAGTATTTTGAATCTCATGTACCGATGGCCTGAAAACGAGTGCTCGTTCGAAACTCCCAATCCTGAATTTCTTACCTGCGTTTATTTTAACCATAAGAAGTTTATTTGGATAACTTCAATCATTAAACAGTCTTCCAACGAGTTGGTGATCACCTCCACGCTTTTTGGATTTGACTCCTCCATCCTTTTAATGGCACAGCGGTGTCCTTACCAGGCTTAGGAATAGCAATCTTTTTAATTGGCATCTTTTGGAAAGCACCGCTGTTCCGTCTTCTTCCCAATTTCGACGATGACAGCTTTAGAGACGATAAAAGCCCTACCTTTATTCTTGGCAAGACTAGCCATGGAGTTCTGGTCGATACCTAGTACAATTAAAGTTCCCTCAGGTACTTCTTTACCGTGAAAGACATCGCATTTTTCCACGACCAGTTCAGAATTTTGGAAGAATTTCCAATATACCCTCATTAGCCAAATTACTGCCCCATACTTTTACGTAGACAGTGGATTTTAAGAGCACCGTAAGATCCTTCTTATTTATCAGTCCCAGCTTAGCGCCATCATTTTTCACCAAGTTCTTAATGGTTCCAACTCATTAGTGAGATGCCAACCATCACGTTCATGCTGAACTTGCAGCACTCGCTAGCTATTGGTTCCTTACCCCTTGAAGCGATTGCGTGGCACACTATCTTATTGATGACTAGATCTTCTACCTTACTGTGCTGGAATTTTGCTTGTTGGATTACCGGCATCGTATACTGCAAAGCAGATATCGTCCCGGTGTCTTCTTTTGGCAACTTTGGCGTAAGATGGCGGCTCTTTTTGATTTCGACCGCCTAGGTTTTTTCTTCCTCGTTTTTCTGGTCTTCTTTTGAGATGCCCTTAACTCGGGGTTGACTTCGTGGACATGTTCGGAATATCTGGCTTGGCGTTGTCGCCCTTACTCGATGGATTCTGACTTGAGGTAATATTTTTTTATTTGAATTAAAATTATTATAAACTATGTCCGATTTTGTGTTTGAGTCACTGTATGTATGCATAACACATAATATTTAACGTTTTAAATGCATCGAAATAAACAGAAAAATTATTATATTTTAATACTAAAATATTCTTCAAAAATTGCAATTAATATTTAATAGCTAAGCATTTCTTCCCATCGAATAGTAAAATTTTATTACCATTTAAATAGTAAATTTTTTTTCTGAAATAAATATTGGTAGTCGCATATTTCATGTCAAATGAACATTAAATACTCAATATCAATATTTTTATAGCAGCAGGAGGTATTCACAACTGAAACACCAACTGCGTATAAGTACATATTTATATGCGATTTCCATACGTAGTAAAACAATAATCGTCCCATTATCATACGTCTGAGTATTAGTTGATGGAGTCATTTTTTAACACTATCTGGTAATCTCCATTTCGTTCTTTCGTACAACGAGTTAAGAAACGCCATAAAGACGTTCTGTTTATTCAGAACGTTTTATTTTCATAATTTTTATTGCATTCTTAAGAATGAAAATGTTGGTTGGTTGGTAAAGGATGATCGAAAATTTGAGTACCACACTGAGATGGAACTATTTTTAAAATGAGGGATTTGCACAGATTGTTTTCAAAACCATCTATCGGTTTAGATTTTAACGTCTCGTTAAAATTATTCATTGAAGATTGTGCTAGTTTATAATCAGTTTTTATCGCCAATTTACGTCTGTTCAACGCTAATTCAGTTGACCGTATAATCTCTGTATTCCCGTTCCCATATTAGTAAATGTCACCCTTTCCAGTTTTTAGACAACTGCCACCTTGATCTTGGTATATCTTCCTTGATCTTTATAATCGGTAATGCTCTTCGCATAACCAGCATTTCGGGCTGAAAAGTATAATCTGCCATGACTGAGCATATGACACTCTATAATGGGCTAATTCCAATAGTGTCCGTCCTTAGGCCGAAGAGCATGTATGGTCAAAAATATTCTGATGAAATTTGAAGTTACATTCTCGAACGGGCTGACATCAATAGAATTGATGTTGATGAATCCATATCACAGTCTAACTGGGATGCGGTGAAACCAAAATTAATGTGAGCCACTCCTCTCTAATACAATGACGCTATCTGTTTCCGGATTCTCTAACTTAGAGATATCGAAGCTTGAGGTGGCGACACCTGAGGTCTAGGTTAATTTCCAAAATACCTTTTAAGCCCTCAACACCCGGAGTCTACTTCGTCTGAGTCTACCGTAGCGACTGCAAAGGTGATTACTCCAGGAAAAAGTTGATGTAGTAACCGTGCAGTCTGAAGGAGGTACCGCCAATCCTTCTGATAAAGAAGATAGTCGATAAGTCGATGATGATGAGTACCCTCTTTACTCAGAAGAATCAGGTGGTTGACGAGGTGAAGCTTCTAGGACTATCTCAAGAGGTTATCTCTCAATCAATTTACATCACTGAAAGGCAGCAGCAGCTGCATTGCTACTCCGAGTAGTTCATAGAAGGGAAGAGCTAATCATGATCCAAGAACCATGGATCTATCAGGATTGGATTTACGGGCTACAACTCAAAGGGAACAATCTTCTGTATATTAAAAATTCTTTACCAGAATTTGGAGTTATAGTCAAGAACTTCTTGATTTCATTTTATCTGATTTCAGTGATGAAAATACAGTGGAATATGCACTTGAACAACCATTCAAGCTACATGGCCCATGACCACGGATATATCCCGGATATGTAGTGCTTATTACAAATTAAACTGTATCTAATAATTATTCAATATCGGGCCACTAGTATTCTCAATATAAGGAAGACACCTACTATTGACAGTATAGAGGACATTGATGCGGCCGTAAATGACTTAACGGAGACATTTCGCTTGATTATTATTATTGCCTAGGAAAGAGTGGAACTGGATTCCAGAATCAGAGTACCAAAAAGAGTGTCAACAATATCACACGTCGAAGGAGTCCTTGGTCACAATAATTATTCGGGTAACCGTATAGCACAGGAATGGAGCGATGTGGTCTCTTTCTTACAAACTGTAAGGAGAGCGCCACTTTGATGCTCTCTTCCTATCAGATATGGAGGAGCTATCTGGTATAAATCCTAAGCCTATTCTCAATTTTATGATTAAGACAGACTCATGTGACCATTACGGTATCACAATAGATTCAGATGATGGATCCAAGTTAGCTGCTAGAGGAGTTTCTGCTCTAGGAACCTTTCCTAACCATATGCTTAATTCCATAAGTATCGCACTATAATTGAGAGCATTAACAGACTGTATGAAATGTATACCTAATTTTAGACACATTATATTTTTCTTAAAATCTCAAATTATCAAAAGTTTTAATTGAAGATATACAAATTAATCCCCAATATTTTCTAACAATTTTCCACTAATAAATAACCGAAGTTTGATCTGGTAACGTTAACAAATAGAAATAACAACAAAATCAATTAATAAATTGAGAGTAAAAGTGATTGATGACAAAAGAGAGAACAAACAAGCTAAAAACACTGAACTATGATGGTGTGTAGTGCGCACGCGCAAATGGTCAATAATTATTTTAAGTGGTCGATCTGTTGTTGTTTTTCTTGCATTTCGTTGTTGCTGCTGTTGTTGTGCTGAAGTGTTTGCACTGATATTGAGCTCTAAAGAGTGCTCAATTTCTGTGGTAAGCGAGCTTAAGTATGACAAGTCGATGGGAGCAATTGCAATATGTTTGTTGTCATTCATTAGCAGGTGGGGGGAGAGGCTATGGAAAGAGGGAAAGCATATAAGCCAAGTTTACTTGCCAATCTTGTTGTTATTGTTTTGTTTGTGTTTTATATACAGGTTTTGTTTTAACTATATTTTTTTGCTTATTCGAGTGAGTTGTTATTGTTTTGATTTTGCTTCTTAGAGCTGTAGCTGTTTGCTCTATGTTCTGCAAAATACTTTTTTTGTGGGCTTGTGTGGCTGGATAGTAAGTAAGTAAGCTTAGCTTATGGCTGGCTAACAGACTGACTGCTTGGTAAACTCAGGTTTTTTGTTAGTAGCAACAATAACAACAACAACAAGAAAAGACAGAAGAAATACATTATTAAGCAGAGACAAGACTTGTAACACAGACAACAGAGTTCACTATCAGTTGCGGTTTAAATTGGTAATTCAGTTAAGTGGAAACACTGAAGCGATTCGCACGCAAAAAAATTATCTCCATCAGTTTGGCTCAGTTTGACAAAATACACAAACAAAAGAAATAGAACAGACTAAAATAATTATTTAAATATATAGAACAAGTGAATACATTTATAAATACAAACGAAATGTGAAAAAAATTTAAATAATTTTTATACTTTAAACAACTCTTTTCTTTAATTTTTTTTTAAATAAAATGTTCTATAACTAAATCTTAACTTAAAATAAGTTAAATTTTTCTTTTGTAACAACACAGCTGAAAACATATTTAAGGACCGTGGAAATTTTTATTAACGTTCTGGTTTAAAAATAAATAAAAAAGAATAACGACTAAAAATAAAAAACTAAAAAAACGTCTAAACTAATGCAATCAATTGCAATTAAGACATAAAGAAATAAAATTACGGTTTCGTGTTTTAGTCAGTTAAATAAAGGTTTTCAGAGTGTGTCTGTCTTTCCACCCGTCTGTCTGTCTATTTGTCTCCCTTTTTGTCCGTCGAACAATCTGAGTGTGAGTGATTTTTTGTGTTTCTAATTCTAAAAGAAAAACAAATTCAATATTTTTCTTATTGAAATTTCAAAAATAAAAAATACGAAAAGAAAAAAAATCAAATGTTTGTGTGTATTAAATCCATGTATATTGTATGTATGTTAGAAGTACATCACCTTGGTTTAATATTAACTTAAGTTGCCTCAAATAAAAAATATTTTCCCCTTCTAAATCGTTGGTTAATTGAAACAGCAACAACAATAACAACATCAATAAGAAGAAAAACGTAAATATGTATAAAAACGCCTTTATTTGGCCAAGAAATTGTCTTACACAGTGAAAAATGAATTTTGAAAATGTGCAATATTTATTTAGCACAACAAACAATAATAACAACAATTAAATAATAACAAATAAATAAATGAAATTTATAAAATTAATAATAATAATATTAAAAATACAATTTGCCATATTATTCAATACAGAAACAACAACAACTCTTGTTCAAAATTGTTAACAATTATTTGTGTTTTTTGTACATTAAATTTTTTGTTTTATTTCTTTAAATTTAATTTATGCGAAACGGTTGCATTCGTGTATTTTTTACAAAAACAACAACAAAAATAAAAACTACAACTAAAACAATAACAAAAAAATCTTAATCAATTTCTGTTTAAGCTTTTTTTTTATTAAACGTGGCTTAAAATAATAACGGTTTCTCTTAAAATATAAAAACAAAGAGTAAAGCAAAATCTTTTGTAACCAGTTAACAACAACAATAAAAACAATTGGGATTAAATATACAACAACAGCAAGAAAAAGGAAGAAAATCGTAAGCTTCAATTAAAGCCACCAACAAACGAATGTGGGTGAATTAATTATTTATTATTTTGCGCTTTTTGATTGGGGTAAGTCAAATTTTAATAATATGAAATCAAATATTTAAATCAATTCTTATATTTCGTATTCACTTTCAATTATTAACTTCGCAAGAGTTCTATTATAATTAGAATTATTTATAATTGCTTCTACTTCTCGCCTTTCGATTTCATTTTCGTATTGTTCTCTTTAGTAATAATAATGCAGTCTGAACATGTACTCTGTGTTATTTGAAGGAAACTTGTTGAATGTTTAATATAATATTGTTCATTTGTGACAAAAGTGTGGTAATTGGAAAAAACAGTTTTTTTTATTAGTTAAATAAGTTAAATTGTTTTACGTAATTTTGTTTTAATTTAAATACTTAACTTTAAATATAAATTGCGTGATATGAAAAGTTTATAACAAGAATGTGTTTTGATAGGGATTTGAAAAGAGACGAAATCTAGAATCAAACGTTCACTTTTCTAAAGGGTTTTTATGTTTTCGAGGTATCGTTTGCAATGTTTGACCATATTTGAGACGTTTCCAACAAAAATCTGGAAATGACTTGTACTTACTCAACAACATACTTTTTAATGACAACTAAATATATTTACTAGTAGTAGTAGACGGTATACCGTCTTTTTAACTCATTACTTTTCAATGTAAGTTTTTCCTGGGTTGTACCATCTCATATCATCTGTTATGTCATCTGAAAGTACAATCTGTCTAATTTAAAATAAAGGTTCAACATTTGTTATATCTTTTTTTCATGGAAAATGTTTGTTGGTACAAACAAACATCTTATATAGTATTCATTGAATGTATTACTCGTCCGATGTTCAGAAACTCAGTTTCCTGGACGTAATTCCTAAGAATTTTCCAATCAGGGTTCGTTATATATGGATTAATAGCACTCCCAACATATTTGGATCTAATTTCGTTTGTTTGTTGGTAAAAACAAAAACCTTATATAGTATTCACTGAATGTATTATTTGTCCGATGTTCAGAAACTCAGTTTCTTGGACGTAATTCCTAAAAATTTTCCAATCAGTGTTCGTCAGGCATGTTATATCCGAATTAATATCACTCCCAAGATATAGGGGTCTAATTTCGGCGAAAGCCGAATGGCAAATAAAGTGCTTCAGAGTTTCACTGTGCTCTCGACATGATCTACATTCCTCTGAATCTGCACGTTCAATTTTATATAGCTTTGTCCGTAATTATGTGTGTCCACACATAATACAATCATACTAACCTCAGATTTGCTCATTTTGAGGGGGCTTCTCGTCCTGCTCTGTTTAGGGTCAACCCATAGGATTTTTGTGGATCTACCCATCGTTTCATTATTCCAAGAGGCCTTATGGGTTTCTCTCACCCATATTTTTAATTATGACCTCGTTGTGTTCGCCAGGTTAACAGATTTGAGCTCCCTTCCCTTTAAAGCTATTACATTCGCTCTTTCGTTGCCGACCACTCCCGAGTGGCCTGGTACCCATATGATGTAAACCTTACCTTTGGAAGAGTATTCGGTTAGAGATTTTTTACAATCCAATGCGGTCTTAGATTTAACTTTATAAACTGTGGTATATTTCCGACATATTCTGTGCGATCGGACACTTCCGATGATTGTGTATAGCGTTACAATGTGTCCAGTATACATTGATGATGTGTCGTATAATCGCTTTTGTCCAGTTCACCTAAAGTTATGAGATATCGTCATATGAAATCCAAAAAGCCCTAAGTTACAAAAAAATCAAAATCGACTTTTTGATTGATTATGATGCACCGTATCAAAATACATGTTCCTGCTAAATTTTACACTCCTACAATTAAAATCAACGTCCCTATCAATTAAAATTCATGAAAATTTTTAAATTCTTTTGAATTTTGAACAAAATGGCACTTTTAGCGAATCCTTGTAATTTGAGATTATTTTATCAGTTTTAGAATTTTTTCAAAGAAAAATTACAAATTTCCTAAAATCTTTATGAAAAGAAGAAGAATGCCTTCCATGTTTCGGCCTATTTGACCAACAAAAACCGATTTAAATTTAGTTGAAAATGTAAATGTAATGTAACTTAGGCCTTTTTGGGTTTCAGAAAAAACAAATTGTCAAGAACGTAAGTTTTATATCTCCGTAAGTAAAACAAAAATCACAAATTTTTCTTCAAATAATAATTTGTCAATAAGAAAAAAGCTTAACTTGAGAAAATGTTGAGCATTTTTGGTTTATTTATCACTTTAGACGGTTTTTTGCTTCTCCTGAAAAATTTGTTCAATGTGACTTAGGGCTTTTTGGATTTCATATGACGATATGTATGTTTCAATGGGTGGAATATCTAGCAACGTTTCCAGAGCCTTTTTTGAGGTAGTACTCATAACACCACTTTGGCTTCTTGTGTTTACGCCGGTTACAAGCAAAAATACTTTATTTTCCCGAAAACGAAATATTAGTGTAACCCAATTAATGTAACACTTGATTGTACCTTCTAACAGTTGAAGTCATTTTGTATATCGGTTAATTATTTAAAATTTATAATCGATCCAGTACTGGCATAGAGCTGCTATGTCTCTTCTGGTATTATTAGTCTGTGTCTGTTTTGGCCTATTATCCACAATAGTTGTAGTATATTATTACAATAGTTGTAGTATATTTTATCCATTCCAATATTGTAGACCTTTATACGTTTCCGCTTGTTTAGGTTAAACACATCCAGGATTTGAAATGTTACTAAACTGACGGACTGACAAAACCGGAGGCTGTAGGTAGAGGATGTGAAGTATTAATTCGCATAGTTAAGATGCTTAGTTCTTGCACCGTATTTTAGAGATTATATATATTTTGAAATTTCAGAGTCGATGGTTTACAGGCTCACAAAAATGCCTATAGAAGCTTATTTTAGATTATGTTTACCACACTGTTTTTCTACCTCTCGCTAAATGTATACAATCGCGCAAACTCGCATGTAGATAAATAATCACATTTTATTTTATTTGTTAAGAATACATGAAAATTCTTAAAGTTCATCAAAATAATCGAACTGTAGAGTGTGTGCTGTTGATTTTTAAAAAGAACACAGTCTCACAGGTTAAAACTCGATTTACTGTTATTGAAATTTATAAAAACATATTAACAGTTCATTGGTTTTCATACTTATGTATATTGAATTATTCAAAACAAAGTTATAAACTATTTTTTTTTTAGAAAACTACATACCAACACGAATCTACTAACTAACTACTTAATCTAATTTCCTAATAATTAAATTATTTAATTTTATTAGTATTAAATTTTAATGTATATGTGCATGATACAATATTAATCCATAAACCTAAATCAAAAAAATATATAACAGTTATAATACCTCAAGGTCATGGATGAAAGTAAACTTGTACAATATTTTATTTATTCAGTTATATATTTATTAAGCCATTAAATTACATTTTTTTGTTAACAAGCAATCGATCTACTGACCAGGGCAGAACGACTAGACCAACCTCACTGCAGACAGACTTGTTCGTATTCCAAATAATAAACTCTTTGCATACAAAGTGGAATACATATAAATGTATAAATAAGACAACAATAATCATAATACTTGTAATAAAATGAAAAAGGGTAAAAAATACCGTAAATTATTTTAACGCCCAAAATCATTAACAAGCAACAGCAACAACAAACTATTGACGGACGTTTTTCGATTTTATTCATCAAAAATTCAACGTTGGATCATTGGTTCGATCATACATAGTACAATCTTCCAATAATCGTGCGTTCGTTCGATCGATCGATTGTCTGAGATTGATAAATTGTATGTTGTCTTGTGAATTAAAAATTCCTTCCGAGTTAAGATTGTGTGGTGTTTCGTTTCGGTTTATTTTGTTTGTATGGAATATACATATAAAAAAATAAATTAATAAAAAGTTTGAGAAATGATTGACAAGCATTTACAAAAAACCTCAAATTAAAGTTAATAATACACATTTTGTTTTGTCTTTGCGTGGAAAAGAGTTTTTTTATTTGTTTTAAGCTAAAAATTAAATTACAGTGGTAACTTTTGTATTTGAATATGTATGTTGTTTGGATAATGAAAGTTAAAAAATTTATAGATAATTTTATTAAAAATTTAGGGCGGAATTTATAATTATACATTTTTAGCCTAAAAAAAAATATAACAAAAAGGGGCGCAATAGTATATAATTATCGGAATAACAAATCACGATCACCTTTTGAATCAATACATGAAAGGTTCAGGGTGTTATTAAAAATTTGAATCATATAACATACCTCCTATTTTCAAACTAAGTAACTTGCTATTGTTTTCCTAGTATTTAGATGTTTTCCTAAGGGGCATTACTTTTCTAAAAATTTAGAAATAATTTAGTTTAACAGCAAAAATAGTATTAGTTCCACAACTAGAACGCATGATTGTGGCTTGTACTCGTTCTACATTGGTGATTTTTGTTCAAAATTGGAACTGGTTCTGAGGAAGCGTAATGGAGTCGGCACTCATTCTTTGGAACGTTTCTTTAACTAGTTCTTTAATCCATGATTTTTGTTCGAAATTGTTAACCTCGGAACCAGCTTTAGTGAACGTATACGCTTAATTTAAAAACAGTTATTTTTTCAGCGGATTAGCATAAATTTTAAGAAACTGTTGAGGAATTATTATATATATTGTACCAATTTTAATCAGAAAATTTTTGCGTTTTGAGCAAATCTAGTGGATTTGGATAAAACTAGTTGAAATCATGTAGATTTGCCATACAAATCCAAATCTACTTAATCTACTAGATTTGATTTAAAACATGTCGAAAATGTATTTTTTCGAACAAGATTATCCTAGACACAATGCAGTGTTGTATAGCATTGTGTCTAGGATAAGCAAATATAACTATAGGCTATCCATTCAAGTTGAATGTTTTCATCAATAAAGTGACTTTTCATTTCGAAATAAAAACAAAACAAATTATAATTTTAAAATTAGTGACATTTAATAAACAAATTTATACTTTTACAGTTGTAATTTTGTATTTTTAATGTTTAAATTTGAAAGAAATTAACATTACTGTCGTTATATCAAAACAAAATGGGATTTGTTCGAAAATATCAAAAACGAATAAGCTCAGTGGAGACACCTTGAAGAGGTTTAAGCAAATCTAGTAGATTTCAAGCCAGTGGAAACATTGTATTATAATTTATTTGTTACTCTGTAACATTCGCATTTTTTGGAAGTCGAATTCATTATTGAATTAAAAGTTAAATATTTTGAATATTTCTGCCTCGAATTGTCATTTAATCAAATCTTAAAATGTATTTTCTTCTTTTCACTCAAGTACGGGAGGATCATTACTTAAGAGATTACATCTACTCAGAAAAGACCTCTGCTAAAGAACAAATACAACCAAAGAACGAGTTTTTCATGTAATGCACTGTACCATCTTCCGACAATTGGACTATAAATGGATGTGATCTTGAAGAGAGGCAGTGAAATAATGAGTTGGATTCCGTAATGCCACCGATAAGTTCATTCGTCTAGTACAAGATTGAGTCCAGCGGACATCGCACTATATTCTCAGCCCCCGAACATCATGAGCTTCTGATTCCTTAATATTTGAACCAAATACATATATGTAGATGAAGGAATATGTTTAAAGACAACATTAAGTCCTGCGGGCGTTGATGTTGACTGTATTCGCATTTACAAATTGTTATTAGGTCTTGGTTATAGGAGTCATTCATATCTTATATTATTAATCCATTCTCCAGAAGTTTTGGGCAATTCTGCTGCAAAAATGAAAAAATACATACCTTAAGTCATGCAGAAATTATATTTTCCCATTTTTTGATATCTCCGTAGTACGTAGTACGGAGTCCGTACTCAATTTTATATTGTGTCAATTTTTCATAAATATCGGATAAGAAGAACATAGGAAAAACACTGCTTCAAGATAAGTGCTGCAACTAGTATTAACAGGAGAGTTATTTACGTTACTGAACCTGTTGGACAGTGGTTGATTGAACGCTGCATCTGATGCAAATTTTGAAATTTATTTTTTATATATAATACTAGCTATACCCAGTGTGCTTTGCTACCCTAAAAGCAATATAAATAAAAACAAGTAAGAAAGTATAGTCGGGCGTGGCCGACCATATGATACCCTACACCAGTTATGAATATTAAATGTGATTTATTTTTCATAATATCGCATTTATCTTCAATATTCCCTTGTTCCGATACATTTAAGCAATTTATGGATGAAAAACTAATTTTCTGAAAGAGGCTTTATATGGGGGCTAGAGGCAAATATGGACCAAGCCCGATAAAATTTTGTGAATATATTTATATTTACATAATATTTTATTGTGCTGAATTTCATCGCGATATTTGTGTTTATAAGTTAATTTGGGACATTCAAGTAATTTTCTGAAGGGGACTTTGTATGGGAGCTAGGGTCAAATGGGGCCCGATCTTTATGAAATTTGGCAGGGTTATCAAGACTTCCATAAAACTTAGTTGTGCCGTATTTTATCGATATATCTGTATATTTAACATAATTATGAGCTCAGAAGCCCTTTTCGGGCGGTTCTGTTCTATGGGGGCTAGGTGAAATAATGGACCGATTTTAACCATTTTCAATAGGCTTCGTCCTTGGGTCAAATAAAACGTGCGTGCCAAATTTCATCCAATTATCTTGAAAATTGCGACCTGTAGCTTGCGCACAAGGTTTACATGGACAGCCAGCCAGCCAGCCAGCCAGACGGACGGACGGACGGACGGACATAGCTTAATCGACTCAGAAAACGATTCTAAGCCGATTGGTATACTTTAAGGTGGGTCTAGGACGAATATTTTTATATGTTACAAACATCAGCACAAATCCAATATACCCTCCCCACTAAAGTGGTGTAGGGTATAAATACCTACTTACACATGGGAGATGCCACGCAAATTATTGCGATAAGGATTTTAATGTAAGCTATGAAAAATGTGAATAATATTGCATTGTATTTAATATGGGAGGGTCCAATCTCCCCATTGAAAGTCCGCCCATTTTTCTCTAAATGTTCACATGAATGTCAAAGTTCGTCATGTATGAAGATTCTAGCTTCTAGAGTATCTCAGATATACAACTTTTTCTATATAATTTGCATGGGGGTTCCAAGCCTCCCAATGATGAAAGTCCGCTTTTTTTCCAAAATGTTCAGATGAATATGAAAGTTCTTTCTGCAAAATTTTAGGAATCTAGTTCTATTAGTTTGTTAGATAAAATACTTTTTTGTACTTAATTCATATGAGAGGTGCCGCTCTCTCCATTGGTAGTCCGCCAATTTATTATCCAAAATATTTACATGGATATTAAAGTTCTTCTTGCAAAATTTGAGGCTTTTAATTCAAATAGTTTCCAAGATAAACGAATTTTTGTATTTAATTAATATGGGAGGTGCCACGCCCCCTGCTGCTAGTCCGCCCACTTTTTATCCAAAATAATAATATTGAGACTTATGTGGCTCCGACAAAACTGTTATATTTTCTGAGATATTAATATTTACTTAATATGGAAGGTGCCACGCCTACCATAGTCATTCCGCCCATTTTGTCCTAAAATACTCCTATGGATGTCAAAGTTGTCCGTGCAAAATTTGAGCACTCCAATGGTACCAGTTTCCAAAATATACGACTTTTAATAGTTATTTAGTAAGTAGGCGTGGCACCTCGCCCACTTGAAATTTCAAAATAAAAAGTAGCCAATTTTTCCTTCCAGGAACACACTGTGAAAATTTCCAGAAAATCGGTTTAGCCGTTTAGGCGGCTATAGACTTCAAACAAACATACATGCAGATATACATACAAACAAACACACATTAATGTTTATATATATGTATGTATATACATACATAGATAAAATGATACGCGATTAATGTTAAACAAGGTCTTGTTTGGACTAAACATGAGATTTTTCAAGCTTTGAAGTTAGACAATTTTTGAAAAAAAAATTTTTAATTACTTTTGTAATAGATTCCTGCTTTTAAAGTCAGTGCAGATGCTTCATTCGAATCTGAAATACAAATTACAAACATCATTAAAGTGTCAAAGAGTTGACCTATTAGGCTCATATAGAACTTTTGTAGTCCTTCTGTTTAATATCGTCCACTATTGATTTTGCATAATATAAAAAATTACTGTAATGAGGACAATGCCTTTTAATTTCTCAGCAGACCTCTAATAATACAACTTAATTTAAAGGGTTAAAATATCGATTTTATTCCGTTAACCTTCAAATTAGAATTGTGTCTCAATTTGTAGAGGTTGGCCGAGTTATTGTTTTTTATTGTTGCACCAATTTGTCTTATTTATTTTCAGTTATTTTTGTAATTAGAAAGATTTTTACTAAAAAATTTGAGTTGTCCTTGAATTATTGCAAAAAAAAAAAAAAAAAACATTGTGGATATAAAATCATTTAAAACCACTGTGTATCTTAATTGTTTGAATAGTAATCAAAAAACAATCACATGTTGCAATTCTTGGTTTTTTTGGTTTTGTTGTAAATTTAAAATTTTACACTCACAAACAGCAAATAGTGGCGGCGGTACACATTCGCTGGCGCGCAGTAAACGTACCAACAGCAGTGGTTGTAGTATGCAGTTTTTGTAGTTTTTTTTTTTTTAAATTTTCTACATATTTACGACGAGTCTTGTGTAGACAATTAAGTTTTTTTTCATTTATTTTAAAAAGTACGAAATAGAAAAACAATACAGTGTATTGTTTTTGTTTTCTATTGGCATTTTAGTCAAGTTAGTAACAAATAATTATTGTATTTAGCTTTTGAACAATTTATTTATTCATTTATAGTATTTATTATTAATATACTCGATCGATCGATGGTTAGAGATTTTCTTCTTGTCTTCTGGCTCGTGTACAAAGTGTAAACCACAAATCCATTAGATACGACTAGATGCATGTTTGCTCATACTTCGTACAATAAAACAGAGATCTTTTTGAATATAATACATATTAAGTAAGAGACAGGGTGACAAATAATTTGGCGTACAAGAAGTTATCAAAGTTAAGTATATTTTAGAATTAAATCTAGGACCGTATTGGATTGTAAGGAAGCTTTAACTGAATACTCTCCCAGATGTAAGGTTTACATCATATGGGTACCAGACCACTCGGGAGTAGTCGGCAACGAAAGGGCGAATGTAATAGCTTTAAAGGGAAGGGAGCTCGATGTAGTTAACCTGACAAACGCAAAACCATTCGACGCAACAAAAGCTGAATTAAAAATATGGATGAGAGAATCCCATAAGGCCTCTTGGAATAATGAAACGGTGGGTAGAACCACAAAGATTCTATGGGGTGACCCTGATGAGAGCAAGACGAGAAATCTCCTCAAAATGAGCAAGTCTGAGGTTAGTATGATGGTATGTATTCTGAGTGGACACACAGGTTTACGTGCACATCTATACAAAATTGGACGTGCGCATTCAGACGAATGCAGAGCATGTGGAGAGGACAGTAAAACTTTGGAGCACTTTCTTTGCCACTGTCAGGTATTCGTCGAAGTTAGATCCAAGTATCTTGGAAGTGATGTTATTCCGGAAATAACATTCTTAACCAACACTGATTAGAAGATTTTTAGGAATTACGTCCAGGAAACTGAGTTTCTGAACATGGAAAAATAATACATTCAGTGAACAAATTTTTTTTTTCATGAATTTGAGCGCACAATAGGCCCGATAGTGGCCCAGATGTATTTCTTCGGATTTGATGTAGTCAGTGTTGCCATATATTTTTTGAAGAAAACTTTTTATTTTTATGAAAAAAACTTTTTTTCAACAAAAAAAAAACTTTTTTGTACTAAAATTTCAAAATACCCATTCAAAAATGAGCAAATTGAGGAATTTTAAATAGCTTAATGATAATTGGTACAGAACTTTTCCTTAACATCAGTAGCAAGGAATTACTGGATATTGTGGTCTTAGACACCATAAATTTACACTTGAAATGTCATGATAAATCTATGTAGATTCTGTGTACTACAAGAGGAAACCTCTGAACTTTTGTAACTACCCGTCATTGGGAACTCGAAACACGAAGATTTTGTCTTACCCAGACCAGATGATATCTTCAAACACTCACCGATTAATCCATTTATCTTCATGCGCGAATTTGGCCTAGTATGCACAGTGGGGCAGAATGGAAAATTTTTGGAAATAAATCTGGCATTTCTAAACGGCTGATCCGATCGGGATAAAATTTGGCGTGAGCGTAGCCAAGGAGTATTCGAGTTTAAGTTTTGAAGATGAACCCTGCAGATGCTCCAGGGACGGCGCTGTGGCGGCTCAAAGTAGGGTACCTACGACATGTAAAATTTTTAAACTCGTGCCATTTTTTTTGTGAAAGCGCTCGACGAGATCTTGAAAAAACATGCTTGGACATACTACTTATCTCTTATAATATCCGAGTTATAGGCATTTAAAAATTTAGTGATACAAAATTTACCATACCTTGGTCCGCCTTTTTTTGAATACCGGGCGTAATTTTGGACCAAATGGACTCAATTGTTAGTTAGACAACAAAATTTCCAATAATATACAAAAAATTTCAGATCAATATCGTTTACAGATCCAAAAATATACGTTTTTTAATTTAATAATTCAAAAAATTTTAGATTTTTGGCGTTTTTTTTGCCAAAAATGTGTCTTAACTCTTTTATTAATAAAATAAAATTTTTATTAAGAACATATAACAATTTTATAGTTTTCTAAAAGGTATCTTTACGCAGAACGCTTTGGCGTAAAAAACTTGTCCTATTTTTTGAAAATGTTGCCACTGCGTCCTTCCGAATATGACCTATTTTTTATCAAAACTTCAACTTTGGGCGACATGTTCTAAAATCCCAAAGCTGGGATCAGAAAACTGAAAGCAGTTTTGGAAACCTCAATATGTTTTCTATTTACTCCAGAAGTATTTTCCCAGCCCTGAAAGAAATGTGGACCCTATGGGCAAAAAAGTAAAAAATCTCATTTTTGGGATTTTCATTCCTATTTTTGGGAATTGCGGGATGCCCTTTGACCTTTTCAATTTTTTTTTTGCATATTCTTATTTGAAATGACAAATTTAACAAGCGTTGAAAATTTCATTGAGTTTTGTTCATAAATAAAGATTTTGTCATATATTACATATTTGTTTAATTTCTAAAACTATGATTTATATCAAAATTTTAATAGGATCGCAGATAGCTACAACAATTTAGTCCATATTTATCCCTTAATATCATTTTTTAGTTAGATATGGAAATTCTCGACCCTTTACAAAAAAATTCAAGCCAATATCTCAATTACATTCAAAAATATGTTCATTTAAACCTGTGTCCTTTAATTTCATCTTTTTCATATTTTAGTATTAAGTATGACAGCACATATTTAAATCTTATATTTACCTATTTTCTATTTGTTTGCTTATCCTTATAATGCTTATGCTTAAATTTTCAAAAATTTATAACTATTTTTTACCTAATTTTTTTCGACAGATCATTTCGTTCTGTTTCGTTTATGATCATGTAGGTAAAAATATACAGGTAATGATAATTTCGATTCATTTACTAATAAGAAATATCAATGACTGAATTACAGGTTATAGTAATATAGTCCTAAATGTTAATAGGTAGACAATTCGTAATTTTTTACTTTGGAATACCTGTATCGGAAATGACAAGAATTGGTATATAAGTAAACTTCTCAGATTTTAAGTACCATATTTAATAAATCTACAATGAAGATTACATTAAAGTACGAAGAGTTGTGTTCCGTTTTGTGGAGTATATCTTCAAAAGGGCCAGAAAGAATTGAAGACATTTCAAATTATATAAAAACTACACATAGTAGAAAAGTAGACAAAACAGGCATATCAAAAATTGAAAACTTTTTAAAACTTTTTGATGTAAAAAGTAAGTCTGTGGATGGAAATCAAAAGAAATTTCGATTAAAATTTTGTAGTTGGATGGAAACTACTACGGAAATCTCAACTTACAACACATCAATAGGAGCGCCTTGCAAGTCATACGAAGACTTATGTTCAAGGTAAAAAAAAGAGGGTCACACAAAAACTTTTTTCAATCTCAAATGAGGAAATTGCTGATACATTTAACGAAATGCTGAAAAAGGAAAACCAACATATGGATGTCGTACATATTGCAACTATTCTTCCTAATGCATCACCAAAACGACTTAAGCGAATTGTGGAAAGTATACCAACTCCAACATCATAATCAAATTTTACTGAAGAGGAAGCAATGGCGCTTATGTTGGAACTGGGTCTCAGTCGAAATAAGTACCAAATATTAAGGAAAGCTCTGCATGAAAAAGGACACAATATATTACCATCATACAAGGCGATCCAGGAAAAAAAAAACAAACTATCCTACTAAATCAACAAAAAATAATGAAGAATTGAAAGAACTGAGAGCTGCGGAAAAAAGCAGAATCCAAGAAGAATTTAAAGTTCAGATGGCATCGACAAACCACTTTCAAGTTGCGGTAGTACAAATGACGGTAATACGTCGAGAAGGTTTTTTCGTGATTTTGAAATTACTTCAAAAATAACTGGAATCGACAAGGAGTTGCTTCGAAGAGTTAAAACTATTTTAATGGCACTGAATAGTAAACATAAAATTAATGAAAATCGATTTGGGGAATACACATCTGAAATTTCTAAATTACTTGTATCTCTGTATCCATGGAGGGAACTAACACCAACAGTACACAAAGTATTGTGTCATGGTCAAATAATAATTGAATCGAATATTCTTCCACTTGGAGAGTTAACAGAAGAAGCCCAGGAAGCGAGGAATCGAGATTTTAAGCATGTTCAACTATTCAGCTCAAGAAAATGCTCCAGGCAATCACAGAATGAAGATATTTTTAATAGTTTACTTCTATCTTCTGATCCTGTTCTTTCAATTATGCGAAAAAGATGGATTTGTTATGAAACTCTATCATCTCAAAACAAGGAAGATTTAAAGGACTTATATTACCTTCTGGATATGTATACCGATATGACAGATTATTTTATAGAAAATAAGTAGTGTTAGGAATTAACTATATAAGTAGGTTGTAAGAATTAATTGTATTATGTTTAAGATAAACAGTTCAAATAAAAAAAGCTATTATACTAACTGATGATATTGTATTAAATTGTGTTTTATATTTCGGTGGGCGGGAAAGGTAATTTGTGTGGGGTGATTTAGGTGTTGTTGTGCGTGGCTCATAATAAAATTATAATTTTTTTTATTTTATATACAATATTATAATAAAATAATTAACTAAATAATTTTTAAAAATTGTCCAAATATTTTATTCAACACCAAATGTATGTTCTGTCATACTTAATACTAAAATATGAAAAAGATGAAATTAAAGGACACAGGTTTAAATGAACATATTTTTGAATGTAATTGAGATATTGGCTTGAAATTTTTTGTAAAGGGTCGAGAATTTCCATATCTAACTAAAAAATGATATTAAGGGATAAATATGGACTAAATTGTTGTAGCTATCTGCGATCCTATTAAAATTTTGATATAAATCATAGTTTTAGAAATTAAACAAATATGTAATATATGACAAAATCTTTATTTTGAACAAAACTCAATGAAATTTTCAACGCTTGTTAAATTTGTCATTTCAAATAAGAATATGCAAAAAAAAAATTGAAAAGGTCAAAGGGCATCCCGCAATTCCCAAAAATAGGAATGAAAATCCCAAAAATGGGATTTTTTACTTTTTTGCCCATAGGGTCCACATTTCTTTCAGGGCTGGGAAAATACTTTTGGAGTAAATAGAAAACATATTGAGGTTTCCAAAACTGCTTTCAGTTTTCTGATCCCAGCTTTGGGATTTTAGAACATGTCGCCCAAAGTTGAAGTTTTGATAAAAAATAGGTCATATTCGGAAGGACGCAGTGGCAACATTTTCAAAAAATAGGACAAGTTTTTTACGCCAAAGCGTTCTGCGTAAAGATACCTTTTAGAAAACTATAAAATTGTTATATGTTCTTAATAAAAATTTTATTTTATTAATAAAAGAGTTAAGACACATTTTTGGCAAAAAAAAAACGCCAAAAATCTAAAATTTTTTGAATTTTTAAATTAAAAAACGTATATTTTTGGATCTGTAAACGATATTGATCTGAAATTTTTTGTATATTATTGGAAATTTTGTTGTCTAACTAACAAGAAAAAATTGAGTCCATTTGGTCCAAAATTACGCCCGGTATCCAAAAAAAGGCGGACCAAGGTATGGTAAATTTTGTATCACTAAATTTTTAAATGCCTATAACTCGGATATTATAAGAGATAAGTAGTATGTCCAAGCATGTTTTTTCAAGATCTCGTCGAGCGCTTTCACAAAATATAAAAATCTTTGTATTTGGGTGAAAAACAAAAAAATGGCACGAGTTTAAAAATTTTACATGTCGTAGGTACCCTACTTTGAGCCGCCA
The DNA here is from genome assembly GCF_015586225.1 of Lucilia sericata. Lineage (NCBI taxonomy): Eukaryota > Metazoa > Arthropoda > Insecta > Diptera > Calliphoridae > Lucilia > Lucilia sericata. The sequence continues at coordinate 265,536 of NW_023994246.1, forward strand.
CAGCGCCGTCCCTGGGGCATCTGCAGGGTTCATCTTCAAAACTTAAACTCAAATACTCCTTGGCTACGCTCACGCCAAATTTTATCCCGATCGGATCAGCCGTTTAGAAATGCCAGATTTATTTCCAAAAATTTTCCATTCTGCCCCACTGTGGTATGGTGAACCAATGGGCTGCACAAAATCTCTACAATGTGGTCGAAGTGCATTGTGGGATTAAGGTCATCAACACCGGTTAATTTTATTTATTGATTAAATAAAATAAAAACTGAAAAACTGTATAAATTTTCAAAAAACTTTTTTTATTGGAATAAAACTTGAAAACTTTTTTGAATCTCAAAAAACTTGCAAAAAAAGGGAAACCTTGATATATGGTAACACTGGATGTAGTATACATCCTCCTAGTAACTTCTGCATTAATTTTATTATCAACTGCATTGTAGTCGGTATCATTGTTCTCTTGAATATCTTTAGCACTGTCTATATTAACTTGTTCGTTGGCATAATCTTTAATAGTGATTAGAGCATATTCTTTCGAAGTATCCTCGGCAGCAAGGGGTGTTTCCAAAACAGCATCAGTACCTTGACCCTTTTTATTAGCGAGATTTTCCTCTAGGAATTCGTTTTTTATTGAAGTAATAAACTCCTCAACTACTTCAAAGGTGATTGGGAATAAGCAGGTCAAACATTGAATTCTATTAATCTATTACACTGCTGATTCCTTCTATGGAACGTTGCAACCTTTCTTGCACCTCTCAAAATTTGACCTCATGTGAAAGAGAAACTAATTTTGGACATTCTTCTAACATTAACGCAATTTCAATTCGGATCTCCGCAGAACTCTGTAATGCTACAGCTTACAACCGAGAACTTGAACGATCCGGTCGAACATAAGTCGAGTTAAATTTATCGGCTAAATTCTTTATAGTGAACTCAGAAAGATGATAATTTTGAAAGCATGAATTTTTTCTAAATGTTCAAATTGCGAGTAGTACAGGTGGTATTTAAAATAGTAAGAAACTTAGTCTTAATACATGTTTTTACACAGATCTAAAATGTGGAGCTATATAAAATATTTCTATGAGGTTCTTTACCAAGTTTTAATCGACATTTCAGTTAAATCTACATATATCTTTATAAGTTTCAATTATTCTAGGTTACTTTGTTGGTACAAATGCCTGTAACTGCTTTACACTGAGTAAATAGTTTGAAGAAATATGGTTACAATATTTACGTACCACTTGTAAATATGTATATTTGTGTAAATAAATAAGTATTTATTTATGTACAAAGTAGGTAGTATATGTATGAATGTATTTTTAACTACTAAAGTTTACTCTTACTCTTTTTGGCTCAAACACGTTGTAATTGTTGCAACATGTTTTGTTTGTGGTTTGGTTTGACGTGTTGTTGTTTTTGTTATTTTCATACAATATTTATTTTCTTAACGTATTTTATTAAACTTGTTTCAAATGTTAATAGATATTAAGTAAAAAAAAAAAAACAAAAAAAAAAATAGTTATAAATAAAATAACAAATTTGTATTTAGTTTTACTACTTAGTAAATATTACTTATTTTTTTGTGTCTCTCTCTCGTATTGTTGTTGCTATTAACTTTATATGCAATCACTGTAGTAAGTATCTATTTGCAGCACAAGAAAAGTAGTAAACATTCACAATTTATTGACTCTACTACACATTTATGGACTTTTAAATACAATACACATGTAGTTACAAGACAAACTTAACAACTTTTTCTTAGAATATTCCATTTCCTCTCGAACGAGAGAAACTAGAATTTAAGTTAAATAATAGTGCTGAGATTGTATTTAAAATTGTTTACTTTAGCATATTTAAAAAATGCTTAAAATTCCTCTTTTTAATTCGGGATTGGATAGTTTACTACTATTTTACAAAATGTAATTTGTATAAAATATTAATCTGCATTTCCCTTAAAAGTTTTACAAACATTTGTATATGTATTATCATTAAAAATCTTTTTCACTAAAACAAATTTTGAAGTTTCTGAGTATCTGCCGAAATTTGTATCCTGCTAAACTTTCCATGCCTGCTACGTATACAATCAATATAAATGTGCATCTTTTCGTTTGTTTTAACCTTTGGCAGTTTCTTGAAATTTTATTCAAGAAGCGTAAAAAGTTAACTTGTTTTCTTGTGTGAGTAGGCATTTTGGTCAGACATCTTTAATACATTAGCTTTGGCTGGTAAATCTTCTCAGATATTTCGTCAGTTTACTCTTTTTATAAAATAGTATGTATAAAATAACTTAGAGTTTAAATACATTGAGTGTAGTTAAAATTTAACAAATTTTATTTTTATGGTGGTCTTTGTAAAACCCACAAATAATAGGTCTTTCAACTTTAATAAGTAAACAGTATATTTAGATATTATGGACCCTTATATGATTCTAATAATACAATAATATATATAGTTGTTATACCTATACATCTGTCTGTTGAGAGTACGATATGCTATATAAATATGTTCTGATTTGATATTGAAAATATACAATATCCGTTCAAGATTTCATCTAAACTTCATGTGTCAAAAATAAGACATTTTTACCCCTAAATGCACACCACTAGACGTGGCTTCAAAAAACCTTTCAAATGATACCCTATATTTTGTTTAAGAAAAAACTGTAAAACTTAAAAAATAACTTTGTAACAAAAATTCCTTCCTTATTTCTGTCTGGTTTAATATTTTAAGGGAAGTTTTCTAATAATATAGTCAGAAAAAGACCTGCCTAAATGGTTAATATTACACCGATTACACAGATACTAAGATATACATTTCTAAAGGAATCCCAGCCTGGCCTCAGAATTTCTCCGTAACATCAGGTCTTCGAGATATACTGTCCTAAATTTTGAAAACGCCCATTATTGGCCATTTTTTAGTCTTTATAACAGCTCGAAAACACCTAACATTATTTATAAAATACTTTATAAAATACTGCCATCTGAAAGTCCAATTTGTTGACTTTATAATAAAGTCTTAACAACTTTTGAAACTTCTACGACTCTTTTCGATTTTTTGCAATAAAAAACATAAAAGAAAGACCTTTTTTGCATTATGACTAGCAGAAGAATTATATGTACGACACACCTACATGTACATACATACATATATCTGAAAATGTGGTGAAAAATTAAGGGGTTTGATGTATATGTAATATGTATTGTTTTAGGATATATAAGATTCATTAGATGTTGTATTGATTTGATTTTTATTTGCAAAATCGAAATTTTTCATACAAGATACTCGATTTATCCACTTTGTAAGGGCACAATAGTCGACTTCGTCACAAAGTCGATTTATAGAATCATACTTCTATGTATTTTCTAAGATATCTAAAGCAAGTCAAGTTTAACAAGTAAGAGTGTTATATTCGGCTATGCCGAATCTTATATACCCACCATCAAGCCTCGTTTGACTCGAATGAAACTTACTTATATCTAATTTCATCTATATACTTTATAAGTTATAAGCGTTAAAGTAATTTTCTGAAGGGGACCTTAAATAGGGGAGTAGGGTCAATTATGGGTCGATCCTCATAAAATTTTGTAGATAGAATTTGGTTCGTATCAAATTTATTTGTGTCGAATTTTATCGCTACACTCGTATTTTTAAGTCATTAATGAGCGTTGCAGTCATTTTCTGAAGGGGACCTTATATGGGGGGTAGGGTCAATCATGGACCGATCCTTATAAAATTTTTTAGATAGATTTTTGACTCGTATGAAACTTACTTATATCGAATTTCATCTATATACTAGTATTTTTAAGCCAGTATTGAGCGTTAAAGTCATTTTCTGAGGGGCCACTTGTATGGGGGCTATCCGAAAACGTGGACCGATATTGCCCATTTTCAATACCAAACAAACCTTACCTATAAGAAATACTTATGTGAAATTTCAACCCTCTAGCTCTTTCCATTCGGACTCTATCGTGCTTTCAACAGACAGACAGACAGACAGACACAGACAGACGGACGGACGGACGGACGGACGGACAGACGGACAGACATGGCTAGATCGTCTTAGAATTTAATGAGGACCCAGAATATATATACTTTTGTGGGTCTATGACCAATATTTCGATGTGTTACAAACGGAATGACAAAATCAATATACCCCCCATCTTTTTTGATGGTGGGTATAAAAATATGTACATGCGAAAACTACAAGAATGATTAATTTTATTGCGTGATATTAGGTTTGGCATATTTTAATCAGCTGAAAGGAAATAGTGTAGTATGTCTATTTTATTAAAAAAATATAAAAAAAAGTTTAATTAAAACGTACTTTCCTATAGAAGCAAAATATGAAAGAATGTTAAAACGCCTTGTAAACAAATTTAGTTGCTATTGAATATCTGTTAATATTGCATCATATTGGGAAAATATAGAAAAATATAAATTTCTAAAATAGAAATTGAAAACCGTTGAAATAAAAATGTAATGTTAATTTACATTGTATGTATATATGTAATTTTATTTTACATACCTAATGTGTTTCCGATATCACTATTGGAAAGGATCTGTCTACCGTGTGAAAATTATACAAAACACTTTTTAAATTCTTCAAAGTTCATTAGAAATGTGTTGAAACCCTAACTGGCATACCCGTGGTGTTTAATAAAATTTTATAAACAATTAAATATTTATTTATACAAACACGAGTATGAATACGAATACGAGCGAGTTCATGTACTCGTGTGTACATTTAACTTGTCAAAATATTTTGTTACCAAGAAAAATTACTTACATGCCTCATTTTACAAATAGTTTTAAGCCAAAATGTTGACGGGTCATATTAAGTACAGATTTATTCACGTACCCCATGTACACGATGTACAACAGACATGGATAAATGCTAACATGGGCGATGTATAGTCAGTCATTCTTCCATACTTACAACGACAATTTTATAAAAAAATTTACAAACGTACTCGTACAATTACAAATTGTAAATACATATTTATAAATAAATAGTAATTGTTGTAGTTACGTGAATGCTGAGTTCTCATTTGAGCAGAAATATTACTCATAATAATTATTGTTTTTTTCTTAATTTTTTTTACTTCTATTTGACGTTTTAATTGTTTATTGTGCAGAGAGACAAATGTTTAACACAATTCTGTCTGTCAGTTGGTTTCTTTTGTTTTTGTTATAATTAATTTCAATTTTTCCAAGAATTAACACGGGACCACTTAACACACTATTCATGGGCTAATTTGTCGCACATTTATTCTGGTTTACAGGTACATATTCGATGTAACAAGTTTTTATATTACGAGGAATGTTAATAGCAGCGGAAATTGTAAATCTCTCAGAGACAACTTGTTTTAAATTACTTATTTTAAAGGATTTTTTAATTAAATACAGAATATAAATCAAACTTTTTGTTGTATTCAATATGTTATTATAAGCGATAACCGATAATCGTTTATAACTGAGTCCTAGACTGGACTATAGACTAGACTATTGATTCGACTTTAGCCTAGACTATAGATACGACTATATACTTAGACTACAGACTATACTATAGACTATACTATAGACAAGAATATAGACTAGACTATAGACTAAACTAGACTATAGACTAGACTATAGACTAGACCATAGACTAGACTATAGACTAGACCATAGACTAGACTATAGACTAGACTATAGACTAGACTATAGACTAGACTATAACTAGACTATAGACTAGACTATAGACTAGACTATAGACTAGACTATAGACTAGACTATAGACTAGACTATAGACTATACACTAGACTATAGACTAGACTATAGACTAGACTATAGACTAGACTATAGACTAGACTATAGACTAGACTATAGACTAGACTATAGACTAGACTACAGACTAGACTATAAACTAGACTATAGACTAAACTATAGACTAGACTATAGACTAGACTATAGACTAGACTATAGACTAGACTATAGACTAGACTATAGACTTGACTATAGACTAGACTATAGACTAGACTATAGACTTGACTAAAGACTAGACTATAGACTAGACTATAGATTAGACTACAGACTAGACTATAGACTAGACTATAGACTAGACTATAGACTAGACTATAGACTAGACTATAGACTAGACTATAGACTAGACTATAGACTAGACTATAGACTAGACTATAGACTAGACTATAGACTAGACTATAGACTAGACTATAGACTAGACTATAGACTAGACTATAGACTAGACTATAGACTAGACTATAGACTAGACTATAGACTAGACTATAGACTAGACTATAGACTAGACTATAGACTAGACTATAGACTAGACTATAGACTAGACTATAGACTAGACTATAGACTAGACTATAGACTAGACTATAGACTAGACTATTAGACTATAGACTAGACTATAGACTAGACTATAGACTAGACTATAGACTAGACTATAGACTAGACTATAGACTAGACTATAGACTAGACTATAGACTAGACTATAGACTGGACTATAGACTAGACTATAGACTAGACTATAGACTAGACTATAGACTAGACTATAGACTAGACTAGACTATAGACTAGACTAGACTATAGACTAGACTATAGACTAGACTATAGACTAGACTATAGACTAGACTATAGACTAGACTAGACTATAGACTAGACTATAGACTAGACTAGACTATAGACTAGACTATAGACTAGACTATAGACTAGACTATAGACTAGACTATAGATTAGACTATAGACTAGACTATAGATTAGACTATAGACTAGACTATAGACTAGACTATAGATTAGACTATAGACTAGACTATAGATTAGACTATAGACTAGACTATAGACTAGACTATAGACTAGACTATAGACTAGACTATAGACTAGACTATAGACTAGACTATAGACTAGACTATAGACTAGACTATAGACTAGACTATAGACTAGACTATAGACTAGACTATAGACTAGACTATAGACTAGACTATAGACTAGACTAAAGACTAGACTATAGACTAGACTATAGACTAGACTATAGACTAGACTATAGACTAGACTATAGACTACACTATAGACTAGACTATAGACTAGACTAGACTATAGACTAGACTATAGACTAGACTATAGACTAGAGTATAGACTAGACTATAGACTAGACTATAGACTAGACTAGACTATAGACTAGACTATAGACTAGACTTTAGACTAGACTATAGACTAGACTATAGACTAGACTATAGACTAGACTATAGACTAGACTAGACTATAGACTAGACTATAGACTAGAACTATAGATAGACTATAGACTAGACTATAGACTAGACTATAGACTAGACATAGACTAGACTATAGACTAGACTAGACTAGACTATAGACTAGACATAGACTAGACTATAGACTAGACTATAGACTAGACTATAGACTAGACTATAGACTAGACTATAGACTAGACTAGATTAGCAGACTATAGACTAGACTATAGACTAGACTATAGACTAGACTATAGACTAGACTATAGACTAGACTATAGACCTAGGACTATAGACTAGACTATAGACTAGACTATAGACTAGACTATAGACTAGACTATAGACTAGACTATAGACTAGACTATAGACTAGACTATAGACTAGACTAGGACTAATAGACTAGACTATAGACTAGACTATAGACTAGACTATAGACTAGAATATGACTAGACTATAGACTAGACATAGACTGACTATAGACTAGACTATAGACCTAGTAGACCTCTAGACTAGACTATAGACTAGACTATAGACTAGACTATGACTAGACTAGACTAGACTATAGACTAGACTATAGACTAGACTATAGACTAGACTATAGAATAGACTAGAGACTAGGACTATAGACTAGACTATAGACTAGACTATAGACTAGACTATAGACTAGACTATAGACTAGACTATAGACTAGACTATAGACTAGACTATAGACTAGACTATAGACTAGACTATAGACTAGACTATAGACTAGACTATAGACTAGACTATAGACTAGACTATAGACTAGACTATAGACTAGACTATAGACTAGACTATAGACTAGACTATAGACTAGACTATAGACTAGACTATAGACTGGACTATAGACTAGACTATAGACTAGACTATAGACTAGACTATAGACTGGACTATAGACTAGACTATAGACTAGACTATAGACTAGACTATAGACTGGACTATAGACTAGACTATAGACTAGACTATAGACTAGACTATAGACTAGACTATAGACTAGACTATAGACTAGACTATAGACTAGACTATAGACTAGACTATAGACTAGACTATAGTCTAGACTATAGACTAGACTATAGACTAGACTATAGACTAGACTATAGACTAGACTATAGACTAGACTATAGAATAGACTATAGACTAGACTATAGACTAGGCTATAGACTAGACTATAGAATAGACTATAGACTAGACTATAGACCAGACTATAGACTAGACTATAGACTAGACTATAGACTAGACTATAGACTAGACTATAGACTAGACTATAGACTAGACTATAGACTAGACTATAGACTAGACTATAGACTAGACTATAGACTAGACTATAGACTAGACTATAGACTAGACTATAGACTAGACTATAGACTAAACTATAGACTAGACTATAGACTAGACTATAGACTAGACTATAGACTAGACTATAGACTAGACTATAGACTAGACTATAGACTAGACTATAGACTAGACTATAGACTAGACTATAGACTAGACTATAGACTAGACTATAGACTAGACTATAGACTAGACTATAGACTAGACTATAGACTAGTCTATAGACTAGACTATAGACTAGACCATAGACTAGTCTATAGACTAGACTATAGACTAGACCATAGACTAGACTATAGACTAGACTATAGACGAGACTATAGACTAGACTATAGACTAGACTATAGACTAGACTATAGACTAGACTATAGACTAGACTATAGACTAGACTATAGACTAGACTAGACTATAGACTAGACTATGGACTAGACTATAGACTAGACTATAGACTAGTCTATAGACGACTATAGACTAGACTATAGACTAGACTATAGACTAGACTATAGACTAGACTATAGACTAGACTATAGACTAGACTATAGACTAGACTATAGACTAGACTATAGACTAGACTATAGACTAGACTATAGACTAGACTATTGACTAGACTATAGACTATAGACTAGACTATAGACTAGACTATAGACTAGACTATAGACTAGACTATAGACTAGACTATAGACTAGACTATAGACTAGACTATAGACTATAGACTAGACTATAGACTAGACTATAGACTAGACTATAGACTATAGACTAGACTATAGACTAGACTAGACATAGACTAGACTATAGACTAGACTATAGACTAGACTATAGACTAGACTATAGACTAGACTATAGACTAGACTGTAGACTAGACTATAGACTAGACTATAGACTAGACTATAGACTAGGCTATAGACTAGACTATAGACTAGACTATAGACTAGACTATAGACTAGACTAGATTAGACTATATACTAGACTAAAGACTAGACTATAGACTAGACTATTGACTGGACTATAGACTAGATTACAGACTAGACTTTAAACTAGACCATAGACTATATATAAATATTGTCAGATTGTGAGAAAATATGTACAAAGTAATGTTTTGAAAATAAAAATCTTTTCGTGCCTTATCATTTCTTATTTGATAAAAATTTTGAAAACTTCTAAATTTGTAGGACATCTGGAAAATTCGGAAGAATTTTAATTTTGAAAATTAGTTAAACGGGCCCTAGAATAGTAAGGATAATCGAACTACTATTGACATAATTTGGTATATATTACAGCAAATATTTTACTACATACATATGTTTTTTGAAGTAGCAATTTATCCATTCGGTGCTGAACTCCTTGAGATTATAAATTAAATGAACCCCCTAATATACATTTATTCATCATAGTTTTCCTTAACTTAATAAATTCCTAAAAAGATTACAAATAACTTAACCTCCATTTGAAATGGATGGTATTTAATTAAATTAAATGCCATTTGAAAATATGATTTGAAATCAAAATAATTCGTAAGTATGTACCCAAAATATTAAAAAAACACATAACAGGAAGGTGTCAAATCTTTTAATTTATCTAAAAAATACCTAGATCTGTTATCAAAACTATTTGGTGTTTTCGAAAAAAATCCAATTCAGTGAAATCTCATTAGAAGGACAGACAAACTGAAATATTAAACAATTTATTTTATTATTTATTTAGTTTAGTTGTATGTAGTTGTTTGTTTTTAGTAGCTTCAGTTGTTGTTGTTATTATTATTATTGTTAAATTGTAGTGATTGTTTAAACTGAAACGAGTTTTACAAAATAGCAACATTTAAGCAAACTTTTGTATCTGCAGTGCTCAACAGTAAATTTCATAAATTATTTGTTTAATTTAAAAACCTCGTTAACAAATTAACGCAATAAAAATACAATCATTTATTTTATTTTAAACACACTCTCACACAAATACAAAACAGCACAAACAATTTAAAAGTGCATTAAACTTTTATTGAAAATTTACCAAAAAACAAAAATAAAATAAAACTCAAACACAGGCTGAAATAAAATACATAATTTACAAACAAAAATAAAATTGGTAAAACAAGCAAGAAACAGACCACAAACAACATAAATTAAAGGCCAAATATTTGAACTAATTTTGGACACAAAATTTTAAAACTCAACTTAAAATTGGTTCAAAATCTTAAAAATTAACAATATGTTTTGCACACACTGTGTGTTACAGATTTGCGAGTGTATTACACACACACATACATACATGCTCTGAGAAAACAACGGTAAAATACGACTAAAACAATAATGGTGAAGAAAAAGAAACGGAAGACTGGCAGACAGACCAACAATAAACAACTTACATTACCATTGGTTGTCTGTCTCAAGTCGTCTGTCCAAAATGAAATGCGTTCGTACTTTTTTATGTGTGTGAAAATGGTTCAATTTCAGTGTCACATTCATTTTATCCACAAAAATAGCGTGAAATAAAGAAGTGTAGAGTTTCCGGTACTCAGTATCTGAGCACTATGTACACAGTAGTTTAAAATCTAAAATTAACTGGCCTAAATCATTTGATGGCTGTTTTCCAACATAAATATTTGGCGATTTACAGTTCTATTTTGATATTATCAATTTAAAGGAAATAAGCACACAAAAAAATGGCAAAAGATCAAACCCGACCCGTAGAAGCTTTGGCCAATTATAATATTCAAATTAATCTAAAATTATGGACTAATTTAATTTAAACGTTTATATCCATGATAGTTTGATCAATAGTTTGGACTCTGTGCAGGAGGGTTCGCCTTTTATTTGTAATAATTTGGAGCTTCTCCGTTATCAATTGGTTCCCCTTTATAAGAGGAACACAAATACATATAATATTGATTTTCTCAAATATGTAAAGAAGTGACAGCTTAATCTAGCCCATTATTACATCAGGAGACACCCGGAATTTCTTAACAATTTCAAAAGTGGGTACTAGCTCTGATAACTGCTCTACTATCAGTAGGTTAGGTTTATAGAAGGATGTATCTACATCAGATCCGAAGAAGTACACCAAGGCCACTATCGGGTCTGTTGTACTCTAATTTTCATAGAAAAATTTTTGTTGGTAAAAACAAAAACCTTATACTTATATTATTCAATGAATGTTCAGAAACTAAGTTTTCTGAACGTAATTCCTAAGTCCTTTCCAATCAGTAATCGTGAAGGATGTTATATCCGGAATAATATCACTCCCAAGATATTTGTATCTAATTTCGGCGAAAGCATGACAATGACGAAGAAAGTGCCCCAGAGTTTCACTACTTACGTCTGAATCCGGACGTCCAATAGCTGTGCCCGCCATACTAACCTCAGACTTGCTCATTTTAAGTAGGCTTTTCGTTAGGGTCACCCCATACGATCTTTGTGGTTCTACCAGCCGTTTCATTATTCCAAGAGGCCTTATGGATTTTTCTCACCCATATAATTCTGCTCTCATTGCGTCAAATGGTTTTGCGTTTGTCAGGTAACTACCTCGTACTCCCTTCCCTTTAAAGCTATTCTATTTGCCAGTATACATTTTTAGAGTTAATATCCTATTTGACGCCGATCGACTTTTTGTAGCAGTATAATGCCGTTGCCGCTTTGCTGATCCTGGCTTGTATGTTAATGTTCCAGTTTATTTTGCTTTCCAATATAAGTGCAAGATATTTGACATTATCGAGAAGGAGAGTGTTATAGCTTTTAGACCTCAGATAGGATTATAATTCATAACATAATATTTATGAATCTGAGATTGTTGGAGGAATAGCTTTTAACTGCAAAATGTTTTTAAAACGTTTTTAAATCAGATAGTGACACGGGTCAACATATTCCGTGATTATGGGCGAGATCGTTGGTACTTTATATGTAAACTATGTAAAAAACACATTTCTAACGCGTTTCAGATTTAATTGCTTTAAAATTATAATACTCGTTACATTCAAATTAGTACAAGTGATTAGTGTTAGAAGTACATCGACATTCCAGATCAATATCGCACAAATCCCGTTTACTAACGTTAATGCAAAAGCAAAAATAAACAATTAAAAAACTCTTTTTTTTTCTTCTATGACAAATAAATTCGTTTCCATTTGATTTTGCGCTAAAACTTGTTTGACTATTTTGCCGTCATGCCGTTTTGCCAACATTGTACGAAAGTATTTGTGTTTAACGTCTTGTCATTATTGATCTTGAGTCGCAAGTATAAAGTTGTTTCAGTATTTAACTATTTTTTGCTTTAATTCAAACGCATTCACAAGCGGTTGCTCCCCTTCTAATGTGCTTATTTTTGTCGTTGAGGCTTGGCAAAATCGAATTAACTCATACAACTCCAACACTCCAGCCATAAAAACTCTTTGTTTTCATTTCATTTACAGGTTTCGTTAAACTACTTTTCCGCTGTTTTTAGTTTTTTAACATGTTTTTCTTCAAAGATAACGTCATGATCTGTGGCAGAGATGGGTTATATTTGAAAAGTATTCATTTAAATACAAACGAAAGTCGATAAATTGATTTTTAAGGTCCTGTCACCGCTATTTTGATGTGTTTCAATATTATATGTTTCTATTAAGACTAAATATTATTTTCACCAAGTTTAACTTTCTTATCGATTACTTCCTTTAGTCCTTTTGTTTATTGAAATAATTTTTAATTTAACTTGTCAATATTCGCCCCTCAGTTTGGACATTGTCGATTTTACTGATTTTATATTTTACAATTTTTTTTGCTTTGTCACCTGTTAACAATCCGACTAATATTTCAAATTTTTAGGCTTGATCAAACATTTTGTAGCTTTTGCTGATTGAATGGGTACGATTTAGCTTGATAGTCGGTCCGTCTGTCTATCTTGATGTTTGTCATTCTGTCTTAATAATTGTAAGCCCGTGTACCAGCCAGTTTGGCATTTCGTTGTCGTCATAATTAGTTGTCTATTTTTGGTGACACTTGTTTTTGTTTTTCTAGCTTTGAAAATTTTGACTGTTGGCGGTTTTTGACGTCTATCATGTCAACACTTTTAACAACATATTCCATAGACATTAATAATAACAACAAATACTTCTGCTCAAGATCAACATATATGTACGTCAAGCTTTTGTGTATGTTTCCGTTTTTCAAAACATAGCGAATTGACAAGAAAACTTAAAGATGATTTATGTTGAAAAGGAATCTGAGAAAAATTAAAAGATAAAATAAATTTATGAATTAATATTATGAAATAAGCAAATTGTTTAAAAATATTCATAAAAATTATTTGTTGTAAGAAATTAATAACTTTCTCAAATTCGGTAGAGTTCGGTCCATAAATGATACAAGTTCCCATAGAAAGTTATAGATTAGGTAGAAAGGAAAATGTTTATTACATCAGATCCGAAAATATATATCTAGGACCCTATCGACTTGAAAATGTTGATGGAAACCCTTAGTTATCCATGAAAGAAATTTTTGTTCAATGTTATGAAACATGAAACATAGACATAGTTTCCTAGAATTTTTCAATTAGTAGATTAGGAAGTATGTACGATCAGAGATAACTTCACTCCTAGTATAGGTGTTTCAGCAACAAAGATTTCTGCAAGGATTTGTTCAGCTTGACCAAGATCCCTTGCGATCAATGTCTGGCACGTCTGGGGTTTGTGTATAACCATCCCATATATCCATTACTTATTGATGACGTATTCTGTAACCGGCTTTGGTCAATTCGTCTAAAAATAAGAGCCCCAGTTTGAGAATGTCTTCATGTATTATATCTATGTTTCGATTGAACGGATAACCAGCAATTTTTCTAGAGATTTGGTTGCGTAATGGATTACGCCTATACCGATTTCCATCTCTTGGTTGATCCCAGCCGAATGCCTTCTTGGTCCTTCATCACAAACAGTATTTATCCTTTTGCCTAACAAATATTATGCCATTGTCAGTGTAATAAACTTGTCTAAATCCTTCATCAATTAAATTGCTTAGGAACGTATTTATTAACCGTGATTACCCAGAGTAAGGACAATAAAATTCCACGTATTACTCTTTTCCTGATAGCTTATACTATTCCTTAGCAAATGGTTAATCCAGTCACGATCGTTACGTTCAACCTGGAACTGGTTTTAGTATTGGATAAGGGTTTCAGTTTGACAGTTATTGAAACCACCTAAGATATCAATACAGACTCTGACTGTATATAATTTACTATCGAAAATTCTCATTCAATGCTGTTTTCACTGATCTACCCTTTATATGTTACTTGTAGTCTAGGTCTTTTTCCGGAATTCTGTTTTTAACCATATTATATACTATCCCGCCAAAGGCGTTAAGTAAAAATTTCGTTGGATTTTCCTGGTTTGGGTAGCAAAGTACTTGCGAAATTTATATATTCAGTAAATTATTGAAACTAATTTCGCCTCCATCTGCAAGAGTCCCGAAAAACACCATTCGGTCCTACAGCCTTATATAGTGTTAAACTCTAGATAGTATTCGTTATACTAATCCCGTTGTTCTATATCCTCCAATCTATTGCCCGAGTCTTCGACCTTTAATCAGGTTTGACAAGTGTTTTAGATATCAATTTGTTGATCTTCTATACGTCATTTATGTTATCTTCCATTTCACAAAAAACGTTCCTTAACTTTAAACATATATTAAGGGTTATTGCTAATATTTCGGCCTTTTTAATGGTGTTTATCAACAGACCACCCTAATAAATCTATAATAAAATATCTGGTGTTTCTACTTTTTTCAACATTTCCTTTTTTCTTCTGCTTATTTCACCTTTAACTACAATCTATTTAGATTCTAGACAGCCAAATGAATGTTTTGACGCAAAAGATCGTGTTTTAATACAATTGTATTAATCTAACGACTATAAGATCGATTACTTTGCGGTGTATATAATAAAGGGTGTTCCCATACTTATTAACTCATTTCAATAAATTAGTTTTAACATTAATGAATAGAAGTTGGAATAACAATACAAGTTTAAAATTGATTTCTATTTGTTACGCGTCGGTTATTACAGATGAAATATTTAGGAAATTATTATAGAAACGTACGGCAGTCAAGAGGCAAGATAGATTTGTCCAGCTAGCTCAGAAAGGTATTATGGTTCTCAACCCGTTTTCCTAAACGCATAACATATAGTATACACTCTTGCCTAATCAAAATACCCTGATGTATAAAATTCTTAAAAAGCAATGATATTAGTGAGGAATGAAACTTTTGATGTCACGGTGTTATGACATCTGGGTATGGTTCCCACCCTACTGACTATCTGTCAGACTCCATGACAGAAGTTCTACCCTATTATTTAATCTGTCCCTAAAACACACAATCAGCTCACCTACACTTACCTTTACCCAATTTTCCACTTAGCATCCCACTAATGATTTAATTAAAGTTAGATTTCATGTTTTATTTTAGTGACTATATATATTAATCATGAGAGAGAAAAAATAATATAACAATAGAAATACTTATATTAGTACTTAAATACTAAAAAAAATAAACTAATATTTATAATAATTAATAATAGTTAATAAAGTAATATTAAGTCTAATAATACTTAAGTAATTTTTCCTGCTCGCTCTGGAACTGCTCCTGAAGGTAGGTAGTTGTCGGCATGATTCCTTCTACGTGCATTTGTTGTTGGTTTGCTGCTGTTGTTGCTGGTGGTTTTCCTTGTAGAAATGTTTAATATACAGTTGGCGGCAAAATGCAAGTAGAAAACTTGTATGTAAAAAAAAAATTGCTGTTGTTATTTTTATGGTTGAGTTTTTGTTGTTGTTGTTGTTGTTTTTTTTTTATTAATATTTTTATTGAGTTTTACGGCGTTGCAAGTAACATTTGTTTTGAAAAATAAAATAATTTATTTCAGCATTTTATTGTGAATGTTCGCAAACTATTTTATGGTTTTGTATGTATATATATATTTTTTCAAAATTTCATCTTGATTTCACTTTCAGTTCTGTTTAGATGTATTTTTATTATGTTGTAACAAAATCTTATTAATTTTTTTCTTTTTTTTCTTAAAGGTAATTGTTCCACAATTTGTTGAATATAATATAATTTCTTTCTTTAATATGACAAGTAAAAGGGAATATATCAAATTCAAAAGTTTTTTTTTTCTTTGACTAAAATAGTTTTGTTTAATTTGTTTAAATATATTTTTTTTTCTTCTTAGTTTTTGTTTTTTTGTTTGTTTGTTTTAGTTATGGAAAAATAGGATTTATTAAAACTACTTTATTTTCAATCTTTTCCATTAATAAATAATTATTTTTGTTTTATAAGGTATAAACTACATTAAGTTATTTATGTATGTGTATATGTTTTAAATTATTTTTCTCTCATGTATTGTTATATAAAAGAATATTTTATTTGTTTGTTTTTTTTTTTTTTCACGTAAAAATGTCACAATTTAGGTTTATTTTGTAGTTAAAAAAATAAATGTTTTATAATTATTTTTCCTTGTTTTCAATTTAATTTTATGTGCTGTTGCTATTCTTATGGATGTTTCTTTTGTTTTTAGTTTATAACACATTTTAGTTTTAAGATCTTTATTTTTTTTTTTGATCTCCTTTAAAAAAAAACTTTAAAATATTGATGGGTTACACTTATTTATTAATATAGCGTAATTTTTAATTAATTAATTTTTTTTTTCGTGCACACTTTGAAAAGTTTTCATATTCATTTCGCACATTTTTTTTTTCTCTCTTTTTTTTTAATGTTAGTGTAAGTAAATTTTTAGAATTAGTTTTTGTTAAATTCACTTAGACTTAGTTGGTAAATGATCTAAGTATTTTCTGTTTAAAACACACACACGCTTTATTTGTTAATTGTTTTAAAAACTATGAATATTTTCTTTAATCAAAAGTTTTCAAATTAATGCGGACTTTTCTCCTTATCTTTTCGCCTTGACAGCACGTTGTCAACTGCCATCCAAAATACTACGCGTAGTAATTCTGATTTTTCCTTATTCCTTTTTCCTTGATTCGCACGTGTCCATCTGTCATTGGTCAGATGATCTAACGGAATCATCGTACGACACAAACTTGACAAATGTCGTGTAATCATTGGTCATTTTAGCTAACGGTTAAGTTTGTACCAAAAAAAAGAAGAAGTTCGATAACAAAAGAGCTTGCAAAAACTCCTAAAAATGCATAGTTGCATTTAGAAGTATTTGCATTCAAAGGAATTGCCAACATAAAATCATCAAAATACCTTTCATTCTATAAATGCCCAAATTTAGTTAAATGTGAAATGAAGATATGATTTAAAATTTTAAAATGAGTTTTTAAATCATTTCTTCTCAGCACAAAAACTTAAAGTTAAAATCCGTAACAAATCTGCTTCGTATTTAAATCTATGATTAGGAAAACGAACAGGCAGGATTTTTCCAAGATTTCATTAAAAAAAAAGAAAAAAAAAAATGTTTCAAAACATATATTTATGTAAAAATTCTATACTCAACGTGTGGCACGACCCACGAAGCCGGGCAACATCAAACCCTAGAATTATCGTTTATACACGAATATCTGAGGCGTGATATTTGCCAATATACCTACCCTGCAAATCTTCTATTTCGTAGAGCGCATTGCCAATTTTTTTTCGTATTCTGCATTTCACAAATTTAGGGTTAAACTTTGCATTTATTCCTTTCTTGAAGTCGCTTTGGGTGTGATTTCGTCGGAAGACTTCTTGTCCTTCTATATAATTTACGGGTCTTGATCTAACGTTATAAGTTCGAGCGGCTTTTTCATGGGCAATATTAAGGTTTTGGCTTATCTTTTCCCTTACGTGTTGGAGCTTGTCAGAAGGTACAATAATAGTGTCGTCAGACATCATTCCCAGTTTTCCCAATAGTTGGTACGAGGATCCGTGCAGGATCATGTTTTGTCCAAAAACTGCATAGTAGGGCGAGCATTGGATGGAGGTATGAAAGTCACTGCGTAAAACTGCCAATATTTTGTGAATGTTTCTGTCCCAGTTTGTATGATCAGACTCGTCTTTTATAAAATAACGAATTTTTGAAAGAATTTCCCTATTGGCCCTCTCGGAGGCATTCGCTTGTGGCGAATAAAATCCGTTTGTAACATGGGTGATACCATAAGCTAAGAAAAATTCATTAATTTCTTTAGACGAAAATTGTTTGGCATTGTCGCTGTGGACATATTGCGGTACCCCATAAGTGCAGAAGATCTCATTTTGGAAAAATTCAATGACGTTACTTGACGTGGCTGATTTTAATGGTTTCAAGAATAAAAATTTGCTTAGGTGATCAATAACTATAAACAATTGGCAGTTCTTCGACTTAGTGCATGGGTAGGGTCCCAGAAAATCGCAGTATAACCTTTGGAAAGGACGACTAGTCAAGATTTGCTGTCCCATAGGTGGACGTAGGATCTGATTTGTAGGTTTTATCATTTTGCATTCGTCGCAATCTTTAACGTAGAATTTAACATCGCGAGCCATCTGAGGCCAAAAATATTTTTGTCTAATCCGGTACAGAGTTTTATTATACCCACCGTGGCAACCCTCATTGTGAGCAGACTTTACGACTCCTTCCGTTAATTTTTTTGGTAGCCACAATCTCCAAAGACTATCTTCGCTATCTACACCATTTCGGAATTTAATGCGCTTGTAAACTAGATTTTCAGAAATACGCAGGTCAGGTAGTGTTTCACCATTTAGATTTATTTCCTCTTTCAGGTTATTATAATCAGGACTGTTAAATTCGGGGGATTTAAGATCTACTTCAGGGGGTTTAAAGCAAGCTTGAATTTCATCCACGTCAAAACGGGAAAGGGTGTCCGGCACCACATTTAAAGACCCTTTCCGGTGTTCTATACTAAATACAAAGTTTTGAAGTTTTAGGCTCCACCGAGCTAGCCTACCATTTAGATCTTTTTGGCTCATGAGCCAGCGTAGACTCGAGTGGTCCGTTATTATCTTAAATGGAAGTCCTTCAATGTACTGCCTAAACCGTTTTACGCAGATCACCGCCGCCAAACATTCTAACTCTGTCACCGTATAGTTGCGCTGTGCCCGGTTTAACTTTTGGGATACAAACGCAATTGGGCGTTCCCTTCCCTCGTCGTCTAATTGAAATAAAACTCCGCCAACGCCAATACGTGACGCGTCGCACTGGATATTAAATTCTTTCGAGAAATCTGGTTGGGCCAGGACGGGGGCACTCGAGAGAGCAGATTTTAATTGATTAAACGAAATAATTGCTTCTGGACTAAGTCGAAATGGTTTTACGGATTTGCGCAGACAGTCAGTGAGGGGACCTGCTAGGTCTGAGAAATTTTTAATGAAAGCACGGTACCAGTTTGCCATACCTATGAAACGTCTAACTTGGCGAGGTGTTTTGGGCAGAGGAAATTGAACCATAGATGCGACCTTCTCTGGATCGACCTTGAGATTGCCACCACCAATGCGATATCCGAGATATTTAATCTCACGTTGGCAAAATTTGCTCTTGCTTACGTTAATTGTGAGGCCGGCCGCTTTTAAACACTGTGAAACTTCAAATAATAATTTTATGTGGCTATCAAAATCCTGACTACATATAAGGAGATCGTCGAGGTATATGAAGACGTTGTCTCTTAACCTGGCTGGAATGGTTTTGTCCATCAGGCGACTCATCGTCTGGGGACCATTGCAAACGCCGAAAGGCATAACCCTGTACTGATAAAGTGCCCTGCCGGGAACGGCAAAAGCAGTCTTCTCCTTTGAACTCTCCGACAGTTTTATTTGAAAATACGCATCTTTTAGGTCCACTCCGCTAATATAATGGGTGTCCTTAAGACGACTTAGTAAGCCATTAATATGCGGCAGCGGATATGAGTCCTTTTTTGTCAACTCGTTAAGCTTGCGGCAGTCTAGACATAGTCTTATTTTGCCTGGTTTACGTACGGTGACAATAGGACTACACCATGGAGAGTTTGACTCCTCAATTACGCCTAAAGCTAATAACCTGTCGAGTTCTTCAAAAACTTCAGCCTGTTTCGGAGGGGACAACGGATAGTGTTTTGCTTTCACGGGAGAGGCATCGCCGGTGTCAATGTCGTGTTCTAGCAACTGTGTACAACCGAGCCCTAATTTTTCGTATGACGGAAAGTTTAAAATAACGTTCTCAAGACGAAGTTTCTGTTCGGGAGTTAGATCATGATAAAGTGTTTCAGATTTACTACTGTCCGCTTCTAGGCAATCGATTGTTGGAAATATTTGAGGAGCAATGGCGTATGCTCGCCAAAAATCGACTCCAAGATATCCCTCTTGGGTTAGAGTTGGTACTATATAGAAAACTATTGATTTAGTAACTCCCTTAAAATTTACTGGTAGTGTACAATATCCTAAAACTTGATTTTTTTCACCGTTTGCTGTTGAGACACTTGATCTAATATTTTTCAATTGAACGTTATACTTTTTAATAAAATCTAAACTTCCCTTCCCTAAAACTGTGACGTTTGCCCCCGAGTCTAAAAGGCAAGATAATTCACTGTCAAAGATTTTGATTTTAGCATATGGCCTGCCATCAGCCGAATTAGTTAAGCAAGTTGTTTCAAGGGTCTTCCTAAATTTTTTCCTGGGATTATACCGAGATCTGCACTTAATGATTTGCCGCGAAATTGTCATAATTGGTGGTTTATACTGGTCCATGTTGATTTTGGCTGGAGGATAACATATGCCAGGGTTTAAATGGGGACTGGAGAGTAAATCTCCCTGTGAGGATTTACTCTCAATGTCATAGCAAATTTCGGGATCTAACTCGTGGAACGAGCACTCCCGATCGCTTGCTCGCTCCGACGTCTGTTTCCCGGATGAGCGTTGTTACATTCCGGAGTCGTAACACCTCTGTGTCCACATTTGAAACAGAAAAGAAAACGAGTGGTTTCGGGACAATAGATGTAACTGTGTCCTGATCTAAGACAGTTCCAACATTTAATTTTAGAATAGTCACCCTTGACATATTGTTTATTAACTTTTAAGGATTCTATTTGAGGATCGAACTCCTCATCTGCCTCATCGCAATTTATTGACTCGCCTAATGATTCAACAGAAATTTCGTCTATTTGACGAGGTCGGTTTGTTGGGTATTTGAGAGCATTATTTGCTATAAGCGATCGCTCCGCTTCTCTAAGTAAATCCCGGTATGAATCCAAATCTACAGGTCTAGATACAAAGGTCATATTTAAGAGTTCGGGTCTAACGTTTCTTCTTATTATTTTGATTAAGGCATCGTCTTCCATAGGATGTTCTAACTTTAAGTTCATTCGAACTAGGGAAGAATGAAAATCATCGTAGCTTTCTTTCAAATGTTGTTTTCTAGCAGAGATCTTCATCAAAATATCGAGATCGCCCTCTAATGTACCGAATTGTTTCGTAATGGCTCTTTTCAAAAGAGGGTAAGTTGCCCTAGGGTTTTGTTTGATGTACATCCAAAACCAAGTTTCCGCTTTACCCTTTAGAAATATATGGAAATTTGCCATTACATAGTCATATGGACACTGGCTTCGTTCGGTGAGTGTATCAACTTTAAATAAGAAGTCGGATACATCTTCATCGCCGCTAAAAGAAACATTCCAATCTTTTAGTTTTATAAAGAAGGAAGCTGAAGAAGCATTGGAATTTACATTTGAAGTTTGAGAATTAATACCAGGGGATTCATGAGTGCCTCTATTTTCACGTGACGGCCCTAAATTCCTCCTAATTTCGTCAATTTCCCTCCTAAACTCTTCTTGAGTGTTTCTCATGGCATCGCGTACGTAAGTGATCAATGTTTCCATCGAATTTACATTCGACGAGTGTGGGGCCTCTTGGGGAGGTGGAAGCACGGTATTGTCTTGTGACGCCATTATTAAACTTGTATTCAAATTTTCCTGGTTATCAATGAAACCTACTGGTTGAACTAAATCCCTAAGGTTATCAACGTTCAGGTCAGGTATGGACTTGTCAAGTAAATCGCAGTTGGAGTTTGTCTTTTCTTCTAAAGGTGTGTTAGATTGCTTACTGGAATCTAGAGATCTTGGGACCGAAGATGTTCTTATTGCCCTCAAACTTGTGGACGATTGTGAAGTTTCAAGACTAACTACACTGTTTGACCTAACAACTCTACCACGTCCTCTAACTTCAGTGGTTGGTGTACTTAAACTGCTTGAACTTTTGGGCGTTCTACCCCTGACACTTACTGAGGTTCGGTTTAAAGTTGACTTTCTGGCACTAGGTTGATCTGAAAGGGACCGAGTATTGTATTTGTGCATAATGCACTGAAACAAACCAGACTTATGAATATATAAAAAAATTTTCCAATAAAGAATTATGCAAGGTATATTGATGATTTAGATTAAGCAAAAAAAATCAGTTTATTTCGTTCAATTATCAAAAAAAAATATTTTCCTTTTAAAAGGCATAAAGAAAATCAATTAAGTATTCTGAAATGTGCGTGTGTGGTTTTAAATAAAAAAAAATATAAATTGTACTTGTAATCGTTCAAACATAATTCATAAAAATGTATGTTTTTTTTTCAAGAAAAATATAACTAAATTGTAATTGTTCAAATATAATTCATAAAAATTTGTGGGGGTGCTAAGTACAATCAGGCAATGGCTAGTAAGGATGATTGTGTGTGTTATTCCTCATTTTAAAGGAAAGCATAGATAATTTTATGCTCTGGCTCTTCTACTAATTATTGCTTGGCCTGTCAATCTGTTTTTCGAACAGAATTTGCTGTCTCAAGCGTATAATTAATAGTAAAAAAAAATTGCTTTCATTCCTGCTAAATTCCATGAAATGTATATTTTCTTGGATTTCGAATTTAGATCATCTCGCAACATGTCTACCATTTGTTGGAACTAATAGTCAGACAAGGACTGAAATCATCTACCGTTCGAACGTATAATCGAAAATATTTTCCCATTCCACTAAATGTTTGAAATAAATCAAATTCAATTTTGTCGCTACTCAACTATTTTGATACATTGACATGAGGACTTACAAAATTGTATCCGATTTAGTGATGTTTTACCAAAACAGGGGTACTATCGCAACGGGCAACTGCGCGACTCAATATCGTCAGTTCGGACTTATAGCACTCCAATTATTGCCAAAACAAAACTTGATGAAAAAAAAACTTTCAAATTTGTTGCCTTATTCTACATCGCAAATTAATACTAGGATTTAAGTACCCAGTAATCATGACTTATGAAAAGAAAACAACTATCAAAAGTGTATAAGCAAAAAAAAATCAAACATTTTCAATTAGCTTTGGTCCTACGTTGCTTTACGTCAGACCACGTGCTTTACGATAGCCTACGTCAAGACTGCATTGCCTTATCGTTGGCTTACGTAAAGACCACATTGCCTATCGCTGGTTACGTAAAGACCGCATTGCTTAACGTTGGGCGCCATATATGTTACGCGTCGGTTATTACAGATGAAATATTTAGGAAATTATTATAGAAACGTACGGCAGTCAAGAGGCAAGATAGATTTGTCCAGCTAGCTCAGAAAGGTATTATGGTTCTCAACCCGTTTTCCTAAACGCATAACATATAGTATACACTCTTGCCTAATCAAAATACCCTGATGTATAAAATTCTTAAAAAGCAATGATATTAGTGAGGAATGAAACTTTTGATGTCACGGTGTTATGACATCTGGGTATGGTTCCCACCCTACTGACTATCTGTCAGACTCCATGACAGAAGTTCTACCCTATTATTTAATCTGTCCCTAAAACACACAATCAGCTCACCTACACTTACCTTTACCCAATTTTCCACTTAGCATCCCACTAATGATTTAATTAAAGTTAGATTTCATGTTTTATTTTAGTGACTATATATATTAATCATGAGAGAGAAAAAATAATATAACAATAGAAATACTTATATTAGTACTTAAATACTAAAAAAAATAAACTAATATTTATAATAATTAATAATAGTTAATAAAGTAATATTAAGTCTAATAATACTTAAGTAATTTTTCCTGCTCGCTCTGGAACTGCTCCTGAAGGTAGGTAGTTGTCGGCATGATTCCTTCTACGTGCATTTGTTGTTGGTTTGCTGCTGTTGTTGCTGGTGGTTTTCCTTGTAGAAATGTTTAATATACAGTTGGCGGCAAAATGCAAGTAGAAAACTTGTATGTAAAAAAAAAATTGCTGTTGTTATTTTTATGGTTGAGTTTTTGTTGTTGTTGTTGTTGTTTTTTTTTTATTAATATTTTTATTGAGTTTTACGGCGTTGCAAGTAACATTTGTTTTGAAAAATAAAATAATTTATTTCAGCATTTTATTGTGAATGTTCGCAAACTATTTTATGGTTTTGTATGTATATATATATTTTTTCAAAATTTCATCTTGATTTCACTTTCAGTTCTGTTTAGATGTATTTTTATTATGTTGTAACAAAATCTTATTAATTTTTTTCTTTTTTTTTCTTAAAGGTAATTGTTCCACAATTTGTTGAATATAATATAATTTCTTTCTTTAATATGACAAGTAAAAGGGAATATATCAAATTCAAAAGTTTTTTTTTTTTCTTTGACTAAAATAGTTTTGTTTAATTTGTTTAAATATATTTTTTTTTCTTCTTAGTTTTTGTTTTTTTGTTTGTTTGTTTTAGTTATGGAAAAATAGGATTTATTAAAACTACTTTATTTTCAATCTTTTCCATTAATAAATAATTATTTTTGTTTTATAAGGTATAAACTACATTAAGTTATTTATGTATGTGTATATGTTTTAAATTATTTTTCTCTCATGTATTGTTATATAAAAAGAATATTTTATTTGTTTGTTTTTTTTTTTTTCACGTAAAAATGTCACAATTTAGGTTTATTTTGTAGTTAAAAAAATAAATGTTTTATAATTATTTTTCCTTGTTTTCAATTTAATTTTATGTGCTGTTGCTATTCTTATGGATGTTTCTTTTGTTTTTAGTTTATAACACATTTTAGTTTTAAGATCTTTATTTTTTTTTTTGATCTCCTTTAAAAAAAAACTTTAAAATATTGATGGGTTACACTTATTTATTAATATAGCGTAATTTTTAATTAATTAATTTTTTTTTTCGTGCACACTTTGAAAAGTTTTCATATTCATTTCGCACATTTTTTTTTTCTCTCTTTTTTTTTAATGTTAGTGTAAGTAAATTTTTAGAATTAGTTTTTGTTAAATTCACTTAGACTTAGTTGGTAAATGATCTAAGTATTTTCTGTTTAAAACACACACACGCTTTATTTGTTAATTGTTTTAAAAACTATGAATATTTTCTTTAATCAAAAGTTTTCAAATTAATGCGGACTTTTCTCCTTATCTTTTCGCCTTGACAGCACGTTGTCAACTGCCATCCAAAATACTACGCGTAGTAATTCTGATTTTTCCTTATTCCTTTTTCCTTGATTCGCACGTGTCCATCTGTCATTGGTCAGATGATCTAACGGAATCATCGTACGACACAAACTTGACAAATGTCGTGTAATCATTGGTCATTTTAGCTAACGGTTAAGTTTGTACCAAAAAAAAGAAGAAGTTCGATAACAAAAGAGCTTGCAAAAACTCCTAAAAATGCATAGTTGCATTTAGAAGTATTTGCATTCAAAGGAATTGCCAACATAAAATCATCAAAATACCTTTCATTCTATAAATGCCCAAATTTAGTTAAATGTGAAATGAAGATATGATTTAAAATTTTAAAATGAGTTTTTAAATCATTTCTTCTCAGCACAAAAACTTAAAGTTAAAATCCGTAACATATTCACAAGTGTTTTTTTAGATGTCTATCGTTCCTGTTAAAAAATTAACAATATGCAAATCTTTATAATAGATTTTAATTTTGTAAATATTTAGATTTTTTTGCTAAAATTTCTATTTGTAAATCCAGTTTTAGTTGATTTTTCAATAATTACCAGCAAAAAAATTTAATACATTAATTATTTTTTCGACATATCGATCATTAAAAATTATTATCTTTTTTTATTGAATTTTGTTATAAATTATTAACATGATTAATGATGGTGCGAAATTCCTAAAACATTTTGGAGACATTCGATTTTTTGTTTGATTTCTTTCAGTTTCTTTTAATAATTTAGGTTTTATTATGTGTGTTTTAATTTATAACAAAAATTTAATTATTTCAATTAAAATCACATGCAAAATTAAGCTTATTTGTTGCTGTCGATTTTAAAAATAGTTTTAATGAAATTAATTATGGTGTGAATTTTGGTCAATGTCTTGTTTGTGTAGATTTAGGAATATTTGTCAAAAAAGTACTTTTAATACTAAATTCTTTTGCGGGTGATTAATTTTGTATGTTGACAGCATTGGGTTGGTTTTAATTAAGCAAATATTCATTAATAAAATTTATTTGATATTTTTTTAGTCAATTTGTGTTTAAGATTGATTGCAATTTTTATGTGGGAATCAGGCTGCTGCTAAGTTAATGATTAATATTATGTTTATTTTTAGAGTATATGCAATAGACGGTTTTAACTCGGGCCATTCAAAATCCGAAATGAAAAAATCATTCCTTATCTCAAACTAAAAAGAAATGGACAATATGTGGTGAAAAGTAATGGATCATAAAACTCATATTGTGGACATTTTTTATATAAGTTTTTCCTTAGATTATACCCGTTTTCATAAACGGAATATTTTTAAGTATATTTTATATGTATTTTTTTACAGTCTATATACTATGTAGACTATATAGTCTAGTCTATGGTATAGTCTAGTCTATAGTCTATGGTATAGTTTAGTCTATAGTATATGGTATAGTCTAGTCTATAGTCTATGCTATAGTCTAGTCTAGTCTATAGTCTAGTCCAACGGTTCCCAAAAGGGGGTCCGCGGACCCCTAGTGGTCCGTAGCAAAATCCTAGGGGGTCCGCGAAGACGAGCGAAAAAAATCATGAATAAAGTAAAGTAGTACGTGATTTGTAATTTTTATAAATGTATATGTATCGAAATAAATGTTTTTATCAGTACCGCAATTCAGTAACTTTTTAACTACAAAATTTTGTCGTTAAATAGTAAAAATTCGTAAGTTAACAATAATTGTCGTTATGTGCTATTCTGAATTATATTTCACCGATTTTTTTCGTTAAACATAACGAAAAGTATCGGCAATGTAACGACAAATAAAAAGTTCACGTTAATAATTTTATATTTTAAAAATATTTCAATACAAAACTTTTGACATTCTCATATTTTTCCGATCTTTGTCGTTAAAATATTCTAATGTCGTTAAAAAGTTACAGAATTGAAAATTCGTTAATGCAACCGATATTTATCGTTACTTTAGGATATCGGTAGTTAAAATTAAAAAATTACAGAATTGCGGTACAGAGACAGAAAATAATTATTATCTATGAAATTTTTGCTTAAAAAATCAGTATGAAGAATCGTCCTAGAAATGTTTTGAATGTACCAAAATATTTCCCAGACCTTTTTTAATCGATTTCTTCAATAAACTTTTTTTCTTGATTTTTATAATAAAAATTGAAAATAAAAATTATTTTTGATTTTTATTCTATTTGTTTCAATAAAAAAATATTTATGTTGTTTTTAATAATACTCATTCAGTAATTTTTATTTATTCAAACAAAAAATAGAAATCAATCAATGATTTTTATTTTTCAAAGCAAAGAATAAAAATCACTTAAAAAGTATTAATTTTCCAATTTTCGAATCTAATTTCTGCAAATTTGGTTGATGATATCAGTGGTAAAGAAATTTTAACAATTTTATATTAATCTCTGTTTAAACCCGATCATTTTTAATGTGTTTTAAAGGTAAATATCGCATAATGAGTTTTAATTAATTAATGGTTTAAAAATTATTTGTGTTTTTTATTATTGATTTTTATTTGAAAAAGTTCTCAGTAATTTTAACATCAGAAAATTCATTGCGTTTTGCGTAAATAGTCAAAACCACGCCGTGAAATAATTCGTAGGTATTTTAAAATTTAAATTTAAGATCCAAATTCACAGTACATTCGCAAAGAGTTCAGGTCATATTTTATGTGGGTAACGCATTTCGCAACAACATCGAAGAAGTCTAACTTTCACATATTTTCCCGAAAACTTAGCTTACATACTCAACTCACTCCTATGCAATCGCAAAAAAATTTGGAAACATGACTCTTTAAGCACATGTCGGCAATACTTGATAAAGAAACCTTTTCGCTACCTTGACGAAAAATGAACATGAAAGCTCTCACGATCATAAAATTAAACATCGTGTTAGAAGTCATTCTATATTTAAAACCATGCAATTGAAAACATTTCCGAAATACTAAATATTCTCAATGAACGGGAATATTTTATAGGGTTTATGGACCAGGACTAAAACAATTTTCGGATGAACAATTATTTATAACAATAAGATATCAAAATATGTATGGGGGTCCGTGAAATTAAATAAATTCCTCAAGGGGTCCGCGAAGTAAAAAACGGTGGGAACCGCTGGTCTAGTCTATAGTCTAGTCTATAGTCTAGTCTATAGTCTAGTCTATAGTCTAGTCTATAGTCTAGTCTATAGTCTAGTCTATAGTCCAGTCTATTGTCTAGTCTATAGTCTAGTCTATAGTCTAGTCTACAGTCTAGTCTATAGTCTAGTCTATAGTCTAGTCTATAGTCTAGTCTATAGTCTAGTCTATAGTCTAGTCTATAGTCTAGTCTATAGTCTAGTCTATAGTCTAGTCTATAGTCTAGTCTATAGTCTAGTCTATAGTCTAGTCTATAGTCTAGTCTATAGTCTATAGTCTAGTCTATAGTCTAGTCTATAGTCTAGTCTATAGTCTAGTCTATAGTCTAGTCTATAGTCTAGTCTATAGTCTAGTCTAGTAGTCTAGTCTATAGTCTAGTCTAGTCTAGTCTAGTCTAGTCTAGTCTAGTCTATAGTCTAGTCTATAGTCTAGTCTATAGTCTAGTCTATAGTCTAGTCTAGTCTATAGTCTAGTCTATAGTCTAGTCTATAGTCTAGTCTATAGTCTAGTCTAGTCTATAGTCTAGTCTATAGTCTAGTCTATAGTCTAGTCTATAGTCTAGTCTATAGTCTAGTCTAGTCTATAGTCTAGTCTATAGTCTAGTCTATAGTCTAGTCTATAGTCTAGTCTATAGTCTAGTCTATAGTCTAGTCTATAGTCTAGTCTATAGTCTAGTCTATAGTCTAGTCTATAGTCTAGTCTATAGTCTAGTCTATAGTCTAGTCTATAGTCTAGTCTATAGTCTAGTCTATAGTCTAGTCTATAGTCTAGTCTATAGTCTAGTCTAGTCTATAGTCTAGTCTATAGTCTAGTCTATAGTCTAGTCTATAGTCTAGTCTATAGTCTAGTCTATAGTCTAGTCTATAGTCTAGTCTATAGTCTAGTCTATAGTCTAGTCTATAGTCTAGTCTATAGTCTAGTCTACAGTCTAGTCTTTAATCTAGTCTATAGTATAGTCTGTAGTATAGTCTATAGTCTATAATAGTCTATAGTCTTGTCTATAACCCATTATATATTCTAATCTATAGTCTAGTCTATAGTCTAGTTTATAGTCTAGTCTATAGTCTAGTCTATAGTCTAGTCTATAGTCTAGTCTATAGTCTAGTCTATAGTCTAGTCTATAGTCTAGTCTATAGTCTAGTCTATAGTCTAGTCTATAGTCTAGTCTATAGTCTAGTCTATAGTCTAGTCTATAGTCTAGTCTATAGTCTAGTCTATAGTCTAGTCTATAGTATAGTCTATACTCTAGTATATACTCTAGTCTATAGTCTAGTCTATAGCCTAGTCTACAGCCTAGTCAATAGTCTAGTCTATAGTTTAGTCTATAGTCTTGTCTATAGTCTAGTCTATAGTCTAGTCTACAGTCTAGTCTTTAATCTAGTCTATAGTATAGTCTGTAGTATAGTCTATAGTCTATAATATAGTCTATAGTCTTGTCTATAACCCATTATATATTCTAATCTATAGCCTAGTATATATTCTAGTCTATAGTCTAGTTTATATTCTTGTCTATAGTCTAGTCTTGACTAGACTACAAAGTAGACTATAACTTTGTAGTCTAGTCTATAGTTTGGTCTATATTCTAGCGGAAGATTAATTTATTAGATCAGTTTGTTATAAGTTAGTACTATTTCAAAATTTAGATTGTTCATGCCTGATGTGGAATAAAATCGTAGATATATGGAAAGAAAATTTTAATAGAATGTTCACAAACACTACGCCCTCCCATAACCTACTTTTCTAGTTCTATCGCATTGTAAATGTGTGATGGTCTAAAATATTGAAATATTGTCCGTAGATCCATGAAAGTAATATAATATAAGTAATATAAGTATCATCGTATATCCAAAATATGTATCTGTGTATGTATTTCAGTCTGTTCTGTCTTCCTGTCTGTTGAAAGTGGAGAAATGTTTTCCCAAAATATTCTCTGATTATATGTTTTTTTTGGTGTTGAAAATGGGCAACATTAGTCCACGATTTCAATTAGTCCCCAAATAACCTCCGGGATACTGTTTAAACAGTCATAAATATAATGCAGCTATCGTCATATCATGGTCGAAAAAACCATCAACCTTTGGAGCTACCAGACTTTTAAATTTATGCATCATTTGTTTGTTATATTTTGTTAAGTTGCATTATAATTTATAACAAAATTAATTCATTAAACATTTGAAATTACATTTCGAGTAAATAAAACTTTGCTCACATGTTACTGTTGACCTTGACAATAAATATAAAACTTTTTAAAACTGTAGACTCTATTGATAATCGCTAAAATCTTTATGCAATTTTTATAGCCACTTTGTAAGAAATAAAAAAGAATTTAAACTCTTCATAACACTTCGAAACCCATAAAAACTAAATGCGAATCTAACAAGTTTTACTCTGGTCTTAACAATATAAGATTTCTTTTTCTTCTTCATTGGAATTTACATAAAAATGAATTTTAAAATAAATTAATTAACTAAACATCCAAAAGGTTTTCAAATATTACAAAGAAATCTACATCTGCATAAAGTTTATTGTTAAAATATCTTTTCGTGATTTTTTTTTCTCTTTTTTTTTTTTTTGCTAAATTCTATAACTGACGTAATACAAAGAATTTGCAAAGTTTAATATAAAGTCAAATGTGTATAAAAAGGCGGAAATTGAAGAAAAAATTATTTGCTTTTCGCTGATTGCCAATTACACCTAAAATAATTAAGTTAATTTGGGTTTGTTTTTTTTATAAGTATTAAAGTATATATTGTTAAGCGTGTTTAATTGGTACTTATTTTTTTAAGGTTTTTAGTAAAATGCGAGCTAAGCCTCATTAAGCCTGTTTACCAGCCATATAATACAATTTTGGCCAATACTGCTGTTTCTTTGTGAAAGAAAAATCATATTCAAAGTAGATTCTTAAGAAAATTATTCATCACACTTGCAAATACAGAGCACTGATATTTAATTATTATTATTTTTTTTAAATTTAATTTTTATGGCTACAACAAAATTATAGGCTTGAACAGTAACACCAACGACTATGAGTACAACACCATCAACATTTCAACTTAGTTTTAGTTAAGGAAATAATTTAGTTTTTTTCTTTTTAGTTTAGTTTTATTAATTAATTGTTTAATATTTTTTTTCGTTCACATGAACCGCGTATACCATCGTCAAACCAAAACCAAAGAAAAAATGTTTGCTATTTTTGTATGATTTTTTCTGGTATGATTTCATTGGACTAAATAACTAAATAAATAAAAACAACAACGGAAAATGTTTCATATTTTATAAAAATATGTATCTGTGTATGTATTTCAGTCTGTTCTGTCTTCCTGTCTGTTGAAAGTGGAGAAATGTTTTCCCAAAATATTCTCTGATTATATGTTTTTTTTGGTGTTGAAAATGGGCAACATTAGTCCACGATTTCAATTAGTCCCCAAATAACCTCCGGGATACTGTTTAAACAGTCATAAATATAATGCAGCTATCGTCATATCATGGTCGAAAAAACCATCAACCTTTGGAGCTACCAGACTTTTAAATTTATGCATCATTTGTTTGTTATATTTTGTTAAGTTGCATTATAATTTATAACAAAATTAATTCATTAAACATTTGAAATTACATTTCGAGTAAATAAAACTTTGCTCACATGTTACTGTTGACCTTGACAATAAATATAAAACTTTTTAAAACTGTAGACTCTATTGATAATCGCTAAAATCTTTATGCAATTTTTATAGCCACTTTGTAAGAAATAAAAAAGAATTTAAACTCTTCATAACACTTCGAAACCCATAAAAACTAAATGCGAATCTAACAAGTTTTACTCTGGTCTTAACAATATAAGATTTCTTTTTCTTCTTCATTGGAATTTACATAAAAATGAATTTTAAAATAAATTAATTAACTAAACATCCAAAAGGTTTTCAAATATTACAAAGAAATCTACATCTGCATAAAGTTTATTGTTAAAATATCTTTTCGTGATTTTTTTTTCTCTTTTTTTTTTTTTTGCTAAATTCTATAACTGACGTAATACAAAGAATTTGCAAAGTTTAATATAAAGTCAAATGTGTATAAAAAGGCGGAAATTGAAGAAAAAATTATTTGCTTTTCGCTGATTGCCAATTACACCTAAAATAATTAAGTTAATTTGGGTTTGTTTTTTTTATAAGTATTAAAGTATATATTGTTAAGCGTGTTTAATTGGTACTTATTTTTTTAAGGTTTTTAGTAAAATGCGAGCTAAGCCTCATTAAGCCTGTTTACCAGCCATATAATACAATTTTGGCCAATACTGCTGTTTCTTTGTGAAAGAAAAATCATATTCAAAGTAGATTCTTAAGAAAATTATTCATCACACTTGCAAATACAGAGCACTGATATTTAATTATTATTATTTTTTTTAAATTTAATTTTTATGGCTACAACAAAATTATAGGCTTGAACAGTAACACCAACGACTATGAGTACAACACCATCAACATTTCAACTTAGTTTTAGTTAAGGAAATAATTTAGTTTTTTTCTTTTTAGTTTAGTTTTATTAATTAATTGTTTAATATTTTTTTTCGTTCACATGAACCGCGTATACCATCGTCAAACCAAAACCAAAGAAAAAATGTTTGCTATTTTTGTATGATTTTTTCTGGTATGATTTCATTGGACTAAATAACTAAATAAATAAAAACAACAACGGAAAATGTTTCATATTTTATTCCGAAAATAAAATGAAATAATTAATTATGGGATTTTTGCTCAAAGACATTCCAAAACATAGATAGACAGAAAGACAGGCATACAACATACAACTTGTACTTTTAAGCAGATAGATAGACAGACAGACGGGTGGAGGGACGGACAAACGTACATACTACAAATTTATTTGTATCTATGACAAACATATTCACACAGGTTCAATGTGTCTTCGTGACTTAATAATGAACCTTATCAGTTTTCAATGCAACAAATCAATCATGAATGTCTGAGTTGTGCAATCTAAGGTACTTTATAGAGGTTTAAAAAAGTAATAGGAGGATTAATTAAGTAGTATATTAGGTTGATAGGAGGAAGTATAGTACATCAAATCCGAAGAAATACACCAGGTCACTATCGGACCTGTTGTGCGCTCCTTTTCATGAAAAAAATGTGATCACTGAGTATATTATTTTTCAATGTTCAGTAACCTTTTCCCTGAACGTAATTCTCAAGAATTTTCCAATCAGTGTTAGTCAGAAATGTTATTTCCGGAATAACATCACTTCCAAGATACTTGGATCTAACGAATGCCTGACAGTGGCAAAGAAAGTGCTCCAGAGTTTCACTGTCTCTCTACATGCTCTACATTCGTCTAAATTCGCACGGTCATACTAACTTCAGACTTATTCGTTTTGAAGAAATTTCTCGTCTTATTCTCATTAGGGTCACCCCATAGGATCTTTGTGGTTTTACCACCGTTTCATTATTCCAAGAAGCCATATTTTTAATTCAGCTTTTGTTGCGTTGAATGGTTTTGCATTTGTCAGGTTAACTACCTCGAGCTCCCTTCACTTTAAAGCTACTACATTCGCCCTTACGGTCTTAGTTTTAATTCTATCAACTGATATCGCTCTAATTGCCTTCTGGCTATCGGTAAATATATTAAGGGCTGTGAGCTTCATATTTATTCTAATCCAATTTCCACATTCCATTATTGCTCGTACTTCTATCTGGAAGCTTGTATTATGATTAGGTATATTTCTGTTTCTGAGTTTTTAATATAGAACCCCAGGTCCACATTATCCCCCAATTTACAGCCATAGTTGTGACAAGGTATTCCTACTCGTATTTGCTCTAGTTTTCCGCTTTATCAAGACATTCTATCTGGGATCATCGTTTCAAAGTTTCCGACATATTCTGTGTCTGGTATGCGATGCTCAACTTTTAACTCTAGGATTATATTTTGCGATAGTTTTCCGCTTTACCAAGGATCAGCGTTTCAAAGTTTCCGACATATTCTGTGTCTGGTATGCGATCAGTATATAGATTCTCAACTCGATGGTTTATATTTTGCGGTACCGCTTTCATGATGTGAACAGATCTGAGTAGAGCTTAAATACTTATATCTTGTTTTTACACTATTATCCAAAACTAATTCTTGATCGCTTGATAATTGCCTGCTCTAGTTCTAGTTTAGGATTGAGACAAATCAATTTTGTTCGAAATTGTCTCCATCGGTTCCATTCTTTATTCAATGATTTTTGTTCGAACCTTCCACACTCAATACTAGTTCCAGGAAAGATTTAGAGAAACAACATACATTTCAATAGCTATTATATACCGTTTGCATTACTTAGTAATGTCTAGTAATGACTTACAAATTATTTATTATGTAGGTACTTACTTCATCCTATTTGCAAGTGAGCGTTACATGTACTTGCCTTCAATATCATTCCCGTGTTAAAATAATGATTTAAAATGCTATTAGGTACTTTTCAACATAAGTTTTTTGCTGTGTATATTTAGAATAGGTCTGTAACTAGTTCTTTTAGTTACTTCCATAGTTTCGGCCCATTTACGAAAATAACTTAAATTTTAATTACATATCTAAGGCTCTGGAAAGGTTACTCGATATTCCACCCATTGAAACATATATAAGATATGAGGCGGGACATACAGCCGAACGGCGAACTGGCCAAAAGCGGTTATACGACACTTCATCAATGTATACTGGACACATTGGAAGGCTAAACACAATCATTGGATGTGCCCGATCGCATACCAGACACAGAATATGTTGGAAACTTTGAAACACTGATCCCAGATAGAATGTCTTAGTCAAGCGGAACATTTAGTCAAATACCCCTAGGAATCCGTAGCTACAAGAATGGTTCTTTATTGGGGGACAAAGTGGGCGTGTGGTTCTATATTGAAGACGCAGAAATAGAACTATACTACCGTTAACTACCGTACTATGTTAACTACCGTTAACATAAAAACACAAGCTTCCAGAAAGAAGTCTAAACAAAAATGGATTGCGTAAATTTGACTAGAATAATTATGGCTCCCACAGAGCTTAATATATTTACTGACAGCCAGAAGGCAATTAGGGCGATATCAGATGATAAAGTTAAATCTAAGACCGTATTGGATTGTAAGAAAGTGCTAACCGAATACTCTCACAGAGGTAATGTTTTACCAGCTCACTCGGGAGTAGTCGGCAACGAAAGAGCGAATGTAATAGCTTTAAAGGGTAGGGAGCTCAATGTAGTTAACCTGACGAACCTTCACTCGGGAGTAGTCGGCAACGAAAGAGCGAATGTAATAGCTTTAAAAGGTAGGGAGCTCAAGGTAGTTAACCTGACGATTCTTTGGAGTGTCCCTAACGAGAGCAGAACCAGAAGCCTCCTCAAAATGAGCAAGTCTGAGATTATAATGATGATACGTCTTCTGAGTGGACACACAGGATTATGGGCCCAACCATACAAAATTGTACGTAAGGATTCAGCCGAATGTAGAGCAAAGTGAAACTTTGAAGCATTTTCTTTGCCATTGACAGGCTTTCGCCGAAATTAGATTCAAATATCTTGGGAGTGATATTATTCTGGATATAACAAACCTCATGAACCCTGTTTGGAAAATTCTTAGGAATTATATCCAGGAAACTGAATTTCTGAAAATCGAACGATAACATATCCAGCCGAATGTAGAGCAAAGTGAAACTTTGAAGCATTTTCTTTGCCATTGACAGGCTTTCGCCGAAATTAGATCCAAATATCTTGGGAGTGATATTATTCCGGATATAACAAACCTCACGAACCCTGGTTGGAAAATTCTTAGGAATTATATCCAGGAAACTGAATTTCTGAAAATCGAACGATAACATATCCAGTGAATACTAACTATAGTGAATAACTAACTATGTATAAAAGATTTTTGTCATTACCAATAAACATTTTCCATGAAAATGAGCCCACACTTCATGTGTCAAGATT
Organism: Lucilia sericata; assembly: GCF_015586225.1. Taxonomy (NCBI): domain Eukaryota; kingdom Metazoa; phylum Arthropoda; class Insecta; order Diptera; family Calliphoridae; genus Lucilia; species Lucilia sericata. Next base: position 302,590 of record NW_023994246.1, read on the forward strand.
GCGCCATATATTTTCTGCCTTTTGAAATAAAATTATGAAGTGATAAAATTATTGGTGATATTCATAGCTAATGCCGCTTTGGCTAACTCGTTTGGCTGTCCATAATATGTGATGGGAACTAAATTAAAATATTGCCAAAAAGGTGACTCGGCCTGAGAACAAAATTAAAGTTACATATATGATCTAATCTACTTCTCTAATATAATGCTATTTTGATTAAAGGTTGGACATAAACAGAAATGTTTAATGTTTAAAATGTGGTATCAATAAAAAAAAGAAATAAAGTACAATTAAATAAACACCATCATACATGATAATGCAAAAAATAATAAAAACGAAAAAAAGAAATAAATAAAAAAAATTTATATAAAACAAAACTCAATACTATTTAGTAAACAATACGAATATTCAGACTTTATATATGGAAGTACAATTTATTTCATTAAATGAATTTATCTGCAAATGAAGAGTTATTTACTTGGATTTATTTCACTCAGTTGGTTGTTTTTGTTTTTTCTATTATTCAGTTGTTCATTTTAGTTTTATCAGTTGGTTTGTTAGTCAGTCAGTCATCCATCCAGTCACTCACTCAGTTATTGAGTTAGTGGTGATTTTTTTTCTTTTTGGTGTGAAATGCACCTTGACATTTTGAGGATTTGATTGTGGATTCTTTTTTTATGTTTTCTAATTCAACTATTACTTTTAAATAGAAAAAAAAAAGAAATAATGAATAAAAATAATAAAAATAATCCACACATAACTTTAGCATTAATATATATTTATTTATTTTTTTATTTCTTTAAATACTTTTTGTGTGTATGGTTTCAAACGTGACTAATAATAAAATATTTCTTGTTGAAACAAATTAACTTCAATGATATTGCAAATACACTAATACTAATAAAGAAACAAATAAATAATAAACACAGATACTCAATGCATTCCCTACAAACATTTTCTATTGCGGAAGTTACCCGTATGAAACTTCCAAACGTGCTAAAAGCTCGCCAGCGATGTTGCGGAAGTATAAGAATTCTTGTCACCAGTCGGGAAGAACTGATGCCGAGCTGGGGAACGTCTAAGAGTAACGTGGAATATTCTTCTGGAAGACCCGCAGAAGAAACTTCTAGATGACTCTTGGAAGTAAGGTATTGCCAAAGACTCTTCTAGATGTAACTAGGAAGTCACTTTTTGAAGTGACTACTTAGTATCATCTAGAAGTGTTCATATCTTATCTTCTAGAAGATGAGTTTTCTCATCATCTAGAAGATGAGTATTCTCTTCTTCTAGAAGATGAGTATTCTCGTCTTCTAGAAGATGAGTTTTCTCTTCTTCTATTTGTATACTCACCAAAATAAAATCTATAAAAATAAATCTAAATAAAATGAAATTTTATAGTTTTTATTGAAATAATTGAAATAAAAATAGTAGAAAAAATAACAGATTTAACAACTAATCGCAAAAAGTAATATATATACATTAGACCGAAACAAAATTAAAAAAAAACAAACAAAAATTAAAAAAAAAAAATAATTCCAAAATACCGTTTTTTTAATTTGGTCCAGCTCACGAACGGTCATCGCTAGACTTAAAATATTTTGGGAATTATCATAAAACAAAGCAAGGTAAATTTTGAGAGGGGTAACAAAAACACGTTTTTGCTTTCCATACAGAGTGAGTACTAATGTACATATGTATCAAAAATTTGGAATTATTACCTTATAATAAGATAATTTTCAGGAAATCTGTATTAATATTCCAACTGTTGACTGGTATACTTCCAAAAATTGTAAAACGTTGGACTCTAAAATATTTTTGTAGTTCTTCATAAATTTTATGATCAATCCATCAAATTGTAAGAGTTATATTTTGGAACGCATTAATCCTTCAACGAAATAAACAAAAATAATGTTATAATTAATATTGAATATATGTACATACTTTTGTATTTATTGAAATTACCGGTTATACTTTAGGAAGCAATAAAAATGGGATTCTCTTATGATCTATTGATCATTTCCCACCGAAATTTAAACGTTCAGATCCATTTTTTACATTTTCTGCAAATAATCGACATTTTTAATGGAACCGAAATAAGACATACCAGACTTACCAGATCCCTTTTTTATATTTTAATTCGGTTAGAAGTATTTTAATAGGGGGTACAATATTAGCTACTGCTTTCTAAAAAAAAATAAAATAATTAAAAATTTATTTATTTATTTATTGTTTTGAATCAATAAAAACATTACCTTTCATGAACATTTTTTAAATAACTTGGAATTAAACCGTCTATAAAGATCTGAAATTATTAAGTCATGGATTATTTTTAAAACTATTTACAGTCATTAACGATAGAAACACCTTAACGACCCTAAACGGGATATTGCTTTTGACACTAATACTGCAATACTATTTTTTGTTTGCTCTCTTCTAATTAAGGAGTTATACACTTTCAAAAACTTAAAAATATTAGTAAAGGCCTATAATTAGAATAATTAAATCCAAAGCTCTATGAAAATTAATAAAATTGTATTTAAAAAAGGTGGTTTTAAAAATATTTGATTTTAATATTAAATATCTTATATGGGCAATTTCGTGTCAAGTGAAGTCGAAAAATAATAGCTTTGTTCCAGAACTTTTCTGGCTAAAGAGAATTAATGAATTTTCTCTTCGTACTTATAAAAAGTACGGGAACAGAAAAAACAAAATTTCTCTTTCAATAAATTTGTATTGAAGTTTATTCATATAAATTTCTATTGAAATTAAAATAAAATTGAAAAACTACAATCACACATACTTATTTATGAAAATAAATCAAAAATATCAAACATTTTTTGTTTTCAATGTATTTTTTTAAACAAATAATTTATTTGACATTTTTTTTCTATTTGCCAGGAAAAAATTTTCTGGCTAAAACCTGCAAGTTCTGGCAAAGAGAAAATAATTTTAATTGCTCAAATTTGTTCTCTTTTACAATTTCTGGTAAAAACCTGCAAACTTGACAAGTAAAGGAACAAAGCTAATTTATGTATAAAACAGTAGTATTAATTTGAATATAATGATTCCAGCTAGCGTTTAAATACTTAAGTAAAATTTTAATGCATTTTTTTTGTTACGATAATGAAATACAAATAAAATTTTAGCTCATAGTGATCATACGTAATCTAGAAACAGGACCTAAACGCGCAAATTGTTTAAAAAATATTGGAAGTTAAGTTTTAACTCAAATAAATCTAAATAGGTTAAAAATGCAATATTCATCAAATGAAAGCCGAAACGTACAACTTGAAAAAGTCTTTAAATGCTTATAACTCCTAAACCAATTAATAGAGAGACGAAATTTAATATAAAATCATTTTTAATTAAACATATTAGACTTCGTTTAAAAATAATGAAAATGGAAGCCGTTTAGAGTTGTTAACTTATTCCTAAAATAGTATTTTAATGTAAAATATGACAACTTACTTTTTAATTTTATTTATATAATCCTTGAAGATAATTACTTTTTGGAATATATTTAATAAACTTCACCAATTAACAAAACCTTCTTAAATGTTTTAACATAACACTGTCAAATAGGTTTTTTTTTATTACTTAAGATTCACAATATATTAATTACACTATTTTTCTATAAATATTATCAATATTATTCAATAACTCATTTAAGTTTTACAATGAATAATTAAAACTGAACATGACTGGACAAAACACAAAACATCACTGAACTTAGCAAAATTTCTGCATTATTTATTTTTATTTTTTCGCGTTCACGCTAAAAAATGGAGTATTTATATTTTTTTGTTTTTGTACTCTTCTTACTATCATCCGGAAGTAACCTAAAAGTATACTTCCAGACGGAAAACTAGAAATCAATGTATTTTGTTTTTGTAAAATGTGTGCTCTCGTCTGACAATCGTACAGAAGTGACTACAATCCACATTTCCAGATGAATAAAATACAACATTAATGTGAACACTCTTCAAACTGTCTTCCAGAAGTGACATAAACATACAAATCAAGAAGATACAAATTAGGAAACAATGTATTTTGTTATTGTAAAATGTGTGTTCTCACCCAACTCTCATTCAGAAGTCACTAAAACGTATACTTCCAGATGAAATAAATTCAACAGTCATGGTTTTTTGTTTAAGCAAAATGGATGCACTCTTCTAACTATAATCCGGAAGTAACTTAAAAGTATATTTCTAGAAGACGAAAATTCGAAATCAATGTATTTTGTTTTTGTAAAATGTGCGTCCTCGTCTGACAATCGTCCAGAAGTGTTTCTGACGTGGCGTCGGGGGTGATGCGCAATAGTTTTGTCTTCTAAATGTTTGAAGGGTTCAGTTGGATACAAATACACCCACAAAACACTACAAAAAATCCACCAGATAAACTCAATCATTTGTAGTCTGTTGGTTCATTTTGGATTTGCTTAAGTCTTGTACATTTTTATGTTTTTTTAATTATTTGTTAAAATATAAATTGTGGGAATTAAAGAGACTTTTTTTTGCTGTTGTATGCATTTTATGATTGTTATTATTTTTTATTTTTATGTTATTTATTTTTTTGTACAGTTTTGGCAACACATTTTCTAATTAATACTTAACTTTGACAGTTGAAAAATTTTGAATTAATTACGTTTTAATCAAAATGAATTGTGTTTTTTGCTCTTCATTGTTGTTGTTGTTGTATTTCGTGGCCACAAAAATGAAGAAGAAGAAACATGAAGCATTTATTGTACCTCCAATCTGACACGTTTTTATGTGATGCAACATGATTTTTTTTGGCCAACTACAACTATTTTGTTGGAAGACGGTATTTGGTACAATAATGAAGTTGCAGAAAAATAATGTTTATTTAGCGGGCTATGTATTGATTTATTTATGTTCGCCAACATCATACGATGTTCTCATTAACTATGTATGTCTGTAACATATCGAAATATCGCTTTTAGACCTATTAAGGTTATACATATTTCTGGGTTCTTGCTAAACTCTAACATGACGTTCATGGTTGTGACACTGAAAATGGTGTTATAATGTTTATGGAAGTTGTGACAAAAACTTCATTTTATAACAAATAAACATATGAATTTTATCTCAGGAGCAATGTCGTAATGTCCATGACTATAGTCACTTAAAGTCCATTGGTTACAAATATTCAATATTCAATGAAAAACGAATCTAAAATGGAAAATAGACCAAAATGAGGAGCAATTCTTACCGGAAAAAGAGTGGCTTTTTCTGAAATCCTAAATTTCAAAATCCATGGTCATTATAGCACTTTTAATAGTGACTTAATGTCAATGGACTCTATTACATTATATGACATTATAACACGTCACATAAAGGTAAATCACATGCAGTAAAAAGTCTGTATATTAAAAGAAATAAAAGCTCAGTGATGGATAGAAATATTCCCTGATGATCAGAAATTTATGGTTCATATCACTCAACCACAGAAAAATTAGGGCTTAGATCAATTATCGACCTAATAGCTCTCCGATAAATTGAAGCAATTGAATTGCAACACGTCTGAGCAAGTGAAACCCGACACTAGAAAATACAGTTCTTGGCTTAAAAAAATCTGCCCCCGAAATGACAAACGTTTATAGATGGAAAATCAAGCCAGATTGGTCGAAGAAACTGCGAGAAGTGGTGATATTAAAAAGATTGAGGAAAATTTACTTATAAATTTACTTTATATCACATAACTGTCTAAGATATAGTGAGATGCGCTCCGCACTTCTCATAAACTCTTAATAATCCTATAGAACTTTCTCCTGTAAGACAGTTTGACACTGCTGCACATCATTTACCGCAATTTAGCACAATTAGTGTATCTCCTCCCAGTAAATTAAAGGCACTGAGTTGGCAGCATCTCTGTAGAACCCATTCTTGGAAATGATATAGAACAAAGAAGCATTACCATGATTTTGAAATGAACGAATACAAGTGAAAATCTCAATAGAGGGAAATTCCGATGATTGCAACAACTATCGCGGCATAGCATTAGTTCCCATTACCATTAAGATTCGCAGCAAGATCATACTCTTTCGCATTTCAAATGCTATTATGCAGGAGTACATTGGAAAAGAGAGGGATTTATTGCAGGCTATGTACACTGGTCTTCGCAAAGTTTTACATCGAGAGACGTTGTCGGACGTATTTGATGTTTGCAACTGGAGTTCGTCAAGGGTGCCTACTATCGCCAATTCTCTTTATTCTTATTTTTGATGAGATAATGAGAATGACCATGACAGAAAGAACTGCTACCAAATCCATTTACACTCCTTAAGGACATCGAAAGGACATAAAAGATGGTATATACATCACAGCCTTAAACATAAAGTAAAGGCCAAAGTAGCTGGGTGAAGCTGTAATTAATGTCACATGTTGTTTGGAGATCAAGCCAAATCGTCGTTTTATAACAAATACCCAATCGGAATACGGGTGGCCCAATCGAAGAATCAACGTGGACCTATAGATTCGAACAAATCAAAAATATACTTTGAAGACCAAGTCAAAATATAGCAAGGCAAGCATAAAGGTGGAATCTTTAATCGGCGGAGATCTGAATTCAGCAAATTATAGTTGGAGTAATATCGCCAGAATAATGACAGAACAAGATGTAAGAGAGGATCAGACATCCTCATACAAATTGGTAGAGAGATTTTGGTAGGGTTCTATAAATCGACTTTCGAATAATCGACTTTTTGTCGAAAAAAGTCAAAGTCGACTCTTTTATTCCAAAAAAGTCGGAAAAAAATCGGAAAAAGTGAAAAAAAAGTCAAAAACTTTAAAATAGTCTGAAAAATCGAAAAAAGTAAAAAAATAGTCGAAGAAGTCGAAAATAGTCAAAAGTCGACAAAAATCAAAAAGTCGGAAAAAGTCGAAAAAAGTCGAAAAGTCAAAAAAAGTCGACTATTTATAAAATACTAAAAGTCTTAAAGTCGACTTTTTATTAAATGAAAAAAGTCGAAAAATCGACTTTTCATAAAATGCAAAAAGACGAAAAGTCGACTTTTAACTAAATGCAAAAAGTCAAAAAGTCAACTTTTCATTTCAACTATAGAACCCTAAATTTCATGGCAATATTAATATTTTAGAGCCAATTATTAATATAAAACTCATTTTTCAAATATGTCCTAATGTTTGTCTATATGATTCTGGATGCATAAAAGTGTCTGTTAACACACATCCTCTTTTGAGTGTGCGATTGCTATGCTATGAGGGAGAACCCATTGTGTAGGGAGTAGGTGAAATCGTAGACCTACAATATGGTAATTGTAATACCTCAGTAATAGAGAATAATATTAGAAATGGACGACAGCCCATCTTTTTAAATAGTTTGCATAACAAAATAAATATTAATTCTAAAATCATTGTTAAAATTTTAAAGAAAATTTTATAAAACCACAAAATTTCTCTTCAAATCTGCATTAAATGAAAGAAACCCCTTTGCTAATTTTATAGATTTATCATACAATTGACAAAACTCTTGTATTCGTCTAACAAATAATCTTCATTAAAGAATCATTTTCATGCTGTTTATTTCTTAATCAAAGTGTCAAGTGTCAATCGTAATTTGTCGGCATTTTGCAGCTAAACGCTAGTCAAAAATAAAAAGCATACAAAATAAATAAACTTTAATCTTGATTAATATGCTGAATAAATTGAATCAGAAATTTTGTATATTTGTTATAAATACAGGCATAAACATATTCGTTATAATTTTATTTATTTTCAAATAAAAATCGAAAATTTTTAAATTTCATATTAAAGGTTAAGAAGCTGTTTGTCAACTACATTTTGTGTGTGTTTAACTGATATAAAAATGTCACCTTTACGGTTTATATTTCGTTATTTTTAAAAAAAATTTATCTGCTGGTTAGTTTTGAGTATGATGTCTGCCTGTATGTCTATCTGTATGTTTGTGTGTCTACTTGTTTAGATTGCTGATCTTAAAGATGTTGTTTGAATTTAATTAACTGGACATAAAGTTATTTATTAATTTTTTGGATAAATTATTTAAAATCGATAAAAGTTTTTATTTGTTTTGAAAATTGTTTAATTAAATAGTTTGATACAAATCTCTGTTAAATTGTTTTAACGGTTTATTTAGTTTATATATTTTTCAAACTTATTGGATATTTATGAATGAATTTGTCGTTGAACAGTGGGGTGCTTCTTTAGTTTATAATTAGATTTATTTAAATAACATGAAATGCTATTTTAAATTTTTATTATAAATAACATTGCCGATCTTGGTAGTTAATGTTACGATCTTCGCTCCTCGTACGATTATACTGTATGTATGTTTTATTGAATTTTTTCTATAACTTTCTTTAAAAAAAGAAAATTTTATGTTCTTTTTTTTTATTTTCTTGATAAAATTTTCTAATAAATTTTTGATACCTTTTGTAACACTGTGGCAAATTGAGTTTCGCTTTTTGACCTTTCAAAATAAGTAAAAATAAATTAATAAAAAAGAAATGTATTCTTTTTTATATTAAGAATCTATTTAGTATTCAAATATAATTCAAATTTTAAAGAAATTTGTGTATTTTTATCAAATACGTACGTCATCGTTTTACTGTGCCTTAAATGTTTAGCTTTATTTTAATTGGTTTATGTTAATTATTTTCTATAAAAAAGTCATTTAACTTTCCGTATTGTATAAAAAAGGAATATTTAAACAGCTGTCACACTGTGCTTTTATATGTATTGTGTTTTCTCCTTTTTAAAATAAAAGTAAAAAGTCAGGTTCTAAATTTAAAGAAATTTTTTTTTTTAATAAAATAAAAAAGAAAGAAGAAAAAATTAAAATTGAAATTGTTTATGAATATGCTAATAGGACTATTTAAATACCAGTTTCACTAGTTCTAATAAAAAAAAACAATAAGAAACAAAATATCAAAAAATGCCTTTGGATATGAATTGTTTTCTGGAAAAGAGATAATCGACAAAAAATTATAAACATTTTTAATTGATGATTATGACAGATCGTTTATAATAAAAAAATTATTTACTTACGTATGTATAAATTAAAATATTTTCTTAAGTGTGATTGTATATACAAATGGTTTCTCAATTACATCATCTGACCGGTCCAAATTGAAAGTTTTTTCTTTCATAAAATTTCTTTAAGTTTAAATTTAAATGAAATGGACCACCCCCTGTTATAAATTATAAAAAGAGTTTGTATTTGTAATGCTTTGTTTTTTTGGGGGAATTGTTTTTAGAAACATGATTTGCAATTTCGTGTTCCAGCATAAGAAACACAAAAGTTCGATTATACAATTAAAAAAAGTACAATTATTGTAAATAGGTATTTTGCATAAAGTACAGTGGAGTAGGCATATATAGGATTTTATGAGAAGTATGTAATTTTTTCTGCAACATTTCCTATGATCCAGAAACATTAGTTAGTTGCAATGGAGGATCTGTCAGATCCAAGGTAGTACACCAAGACTGTGGTGCGCTACTTTCCAGAGACTGTGTTAGGATTACAACACTAAAAAATAATATAGTTGGTCGTTAGACCGAGTCGGCGGTGGTTGGTCGCAGGCCAAGTTTTGGCAAGCCGCACCGCCGCCGACTCAGAAAGTTAAAAATTTAATTTTTACATACAAATTGAATCTTTTCTATCTAGCAAACCAATAAAAAGACATTTTTCTGTATAACAAACGCATATATAGAAAATTTTCTGAAAAAACAAATTCTCAGTTTAGATTTACTCATCATTTTAGCCACCGCCGGTATATGTTATAAGAATCCGGCGCCGCCGACCAAAATGACCGCCGGTCAATTTTGAAAAGTCGACCTATATAAGAACTAGAGTCATTTATCTATTTTATGCCGATTTGTAGTATATGAACATTACTAAATAAATATCTTTAATTGAATTCAGCATAATATGGGCTTTATGTCCTACAATGGAACCATCTTAACATAATTTGGCAAATAATTATTCTTATGAATCGTATTTATATCGAATATTAATAACATTTAAATGATTTGTTAATATAAATTATAGAATGGAGTCAATTATGTACCGATTCTCTCATATACTTAGAACTTGTTAATGTCTAATTTCATTGCGTTTTAAAGAATTGTGAGTCAATTAGGAATGTTAGTCTTTTTCTAAAATGGTTATCTTTTGGTAATTAAGGTAAAATGTGACCTGATTTTTACAGTATTGCTTTTAAACATTCAACTCAGAGATCTAAATATACTTTTATATGGTATTGAGCTGCGTAAAAGCCGATTAAGTTGGTTAATATATCTTGAATAACGGAAATGATATAAAAGTGTTTAAACCTTTCAGGTATAAGAGAATTTTAAAAAATTTACAAGCTGAAATATCAAAAAAAAAAAAAAAAGTAAGAGTGCTATATTCGGCTATGCGGAATATGCTTTTCTATAAACATCAGGGTGATATTACTCATCAAATTTACTGATAGGATCTTATATGAGAGGTAGGGTGAATCATTGACCGTTTTTATAAAATTTTTCATAATTTTTTTAGACCAATTTTTGTTCATACACTTTCCGGTAGGAAGATTTACGTTCCTATAAAAGTTTCTTAGCTTTTGGCGAGTAAGAAATTTACTTATCTCAAATTTCATCTCTACACTCGTACTTGTAAGCCAGTAATGAGCGTTAAAGTATTTATCTGGATGGGACCTTATGTAGGGGTAGGGTCAATTATGGACCGAAACACATAAAACTTGGTAGAGAGATTTTGACTCGCATGAAACATATGTGTATCGAATTTCATCGCTATACTTTTTTAAGCCAGTAATGAGCGTTAAAGACATTTTTTTAACGGGACCTTATATGGGGGTAGGGTCCATTATGAACCGACCCACATAAAATTTGGTAGAGAGGTTTTGGCTCGTCAGGGATTTACTAATATCAAATTTCATTGCTATACTAAATAGGCATAGATACTATCGGATATATAAAAATAACAAGTACGAAATTATAGGCGGGCGAGGCCGACCATATAACCCCATACACCAGTTATGAGAGTAAAATGTAATTTAGTTTTCATAATAAATGTATATCTCGCCTCCCATATATTCTAGCACTTTATTGTTAAAAAACTATTTTTCTGAAATATGCTTGGGGGAAGGACGCCATCATATGAGTCGATCCTCATAAAATTTGGAGGGCGAATTTACGATTACATAAAATGTTTTATGCTGAATTTCATTGCGACAGTTCTCTTTTTAAGCGAATTGTGGACACTAATTCTTTTTTAAAGCTGTTTTGTATGGGGGCTCGGATCAAAAGCCCGATCATTTCAAATTTCATCAGCGTATTTTAGGACAGTATAAAACAAAAGCACTACTCCGGAGAAACCCAATATACCATCCCTACTAAGGGTATAAAAAGGGCAATAAATAGGCATTGATACTATCGGATATCTATAATGGATGTCAACCTGTCAATAAGATGGCGAGAAGATAATTCCCTTGGTTAGTGAACACAGAATATAAGGTGGAGGAGACATAGGTGCAGTACAGGTGCTCTATGTAGCCTCGTATGGATCCCCATTACACATACTATTTAAATATTATTTGGAAACCATTGTAAATTTGGATATCATGGGTATTATTTTAGGTTTTTATTCTACTATTCAGTGCCTGGGATGGAAAGATTTTTATTCTAAGTATGTACTTTGAATTAATTTGTTTTTCTTTTCACAAAATGCTTATTGGAAAGTAAACACCTACTAAGAGTATTCATATTGCAATATGAAATAAAACTTTATTTTTGTCGGTAAATTATTAAGATTTTTTGAATTTTTTTTATATTTTTCGGGATTTAGAAATCCCGAAAATCCCGGGATCCCGATATCGGGATTCCGGGATTTATTTAAAAATCCCGAATCCCGGGATTTCTAAAAACCAGTCCCGATTGGCATCCCTAGTACCATCATACTAACTTCAGACTTGCTCATTTTGAGGAGATTTTTCGTCTTGCTCTCATCAGGGTCAACCCATAGGATCTTCGTGGTTCTACCCATTGTTTCATTATTCCAAGAGGCCTTATGGGATTCCCTCACTCATATTTTTAGTTCAGCTTTTGTTGCGTCGAATGGTTTTGCGTTTGTCAGGTTAACTGCCATGAGCTCCCTACCCTTTAAAGATATTAGGTCCAAAATTGACCCAATCCCCCATATACGAATATAACATTATTACATGTTTTTATTTAGTTAATTTTTGTAATACATATAATTCTAAAAATATATCTAAAGTATATAGAAACCACTGTAAATTTTTATTATTTATTTTATATTTAAAAATAATTGCAACAATAACAAAAAATGCCAAAAAATTTAACTTGTTTCTTTCTTTTTTTTCTTATACAACACTTTGCAGGCTGTAATAACATACGAATGAATTAACGAAGTAACGATCAAACCAAAGGTATTGTCAGCATTTGCCACACAATCAACCAGCAACAGCGGCACCAGCATCAACATCAACTAAACTAAATAACATTAACAATTGCGCAGCAACAAAGAGATTTTTTCTTCATAAAAAATAACTAAAAACCGAAAAATACCAAAAGTGTGTAACACCACCCTCACACGAGTAAGTAATAGATACGCTAAAGATAATAAATATACATATTTAGAAACAACAATAACAACGACAATAATACTATACTATTAATAAAATAAGATAGAAGAGAAAAAAACTACAATTCATATTTATAATGTTTCAACGGTTTAAACAAAACTTTACGCCAGCAACAAAAATGGTAGCAACAACAATAACAAAAACAATGGGAGCAACAATACCATTATTATGATTCACAGAGAATTTAAAGACGATCCAACAGCGATCAATGAATGAATGAATCACAAACTATTAAACTCTTTATTAACATTTGATTAATAAAATTAAACAAAAAATAAAATAAAGTATTAAACCTGAAAAATTCCAAAAATCAACAACAACAAAAACCTATCTAAAAAGACAATTGGAATATTAACAGCAAATAACCAAAACTTTAACGGAGATATTTAGACTGAAAATTACCAACAGAGTTGTTGTGTTCAAATTCGATACACTCTTGTTGGCTCATCAACCAATCAATAGCAGTAGCAACAACTACTACAACAATAAACAGCCACATAACTAAAGTCAAGAATATACAGAGATAGTAGTCGCAGTGGTGGAGCAGCGACTTGATCATCACAGCGACAGAACAGCAGAATCTTCACCATCATCTTGATAGTGAAACAACCTAATTCCGCAAAGCAGCCGATCATCAACAACAACAACAATAACACATCATACAAAAATAATACATCGCATCGTCTCACATCTCGACTCACAGGTTAAAGGCATGGCACACTTTTGCGGATTTATAAAATTGATATTTCTACTTCTGGTAAGTACGCGATCCACTTGAATAAAGTCTTTTGGTTATCAGTCCGTCTGTCTGTATATCTTTTTGTATGTCAGCCATTTATTCAGAGGCAGGCATCTTCATTTCGTAGACGTGGAAGTTTGATGAAACAGAATAAGACGTGTTTCATTGAGAAAATATGTATGAAGATGATGAAGAATAATGACGAAAAAATAAAATGAAAATTAAATTTTAAATTAATAAAAATTTTTAAATTAAAACTGTTTGGAATTAAAGAAAAAGATTTGAAAATTAATTTAAAGTGTAGAAGATGAAATACGAGTATATATTTAATTTGAAATTTATTTACGGATTTTTCATTAGTTTTATAGTTTTAGTTTGATGGTGTAAAACCTTTGGATTTTTTGAATCTTCCACGTGTTTTTTGATAAGAAATTTGATTTAGATAAATAATTTCATAACAATGACATGCAGGCAGGCTTGAAAGTAATGATTACATAAAATAAATCATGGTCAATTACAATTATTTGTAATGTGTAATTGAGCAATAACCAATTACAATTATTTGTAATTGAAATTTTGCGAATTACAATTACTTGTAATGTGTAATTGACCAATGATAAATTATAATTACTGGAAATGTAATTGAAATTTATACAATTTCAATTACTTGTATTATGTATTACATGTAATTATAAGTCCATACAATTCTCAATTACAAATACTTGTAATTGAAAATTCTTCAATTAAGATTACGGGTAATTATAATTGGCTAAACTTCAATTACAATTAAAAGAAATTGTAATTGTTCTTTACCAAATTCAATAACAATTACTTCAAATGCAATGTAATTAAAAGTGTAATCATTACTCCTTACAGTAGCATTTCTGTATATAAGAACAATACTTGTAAAAAATTCTATATGGATATCTTAATTTAGTAATGAGTTATGTGCGTTTAAGTGATTTTCGAGAGGGGACCTTGTATGGGAGCTATGCCCAATTACGGACCAATCCAGAATTTTTTTCCTCTGAATGAATTCTATTAGCATAAGATTTAATTTGTAAAATTTTGTGAAGATATCTACATTCGACGGAAGTTATTAACAATAAACTCATTTTCCGGGAATATGTACTTTTGTATGGGAGGTATATGAAATATTGGACCGATTCTGCCAATTTTCAACAGGAATCAAGAATCGTATAGAAACGAATGTATGATAATTTTCATTGAATTATATTGCATAGTTTTCCTTAAAATTAGAGAAGAATGTGTAAAAAATGATTATTTTTTTCGGAATTGTTTTAAATTTTGATACATAACTTTTCCCGAGGTAAACCAATTTTGCTCATTTTCAATATCAAACAACTTAGGAAAATGAAATTTGGTTAAATGCTATTGCATCGTTTTATCGTGAGCGTGTTTTACACAGAAAGGCGGACAGACGGACATAGCTAAATCGACTCAGAATTTGATAAGGACCCAGAATGTATATACTTTGTTGGGTCTCAGATGAATATTTCTTGGTGTTAAACACGGAATGGCAAAGTTATATATACCCTCTATCATCACTGATGGCGGTGGAGGGTATAACAATGGGTTTCTATTTGTAACTCCGGTACCAAAGTCTATTTTTTGGTATTTTTCGTTCCTCAGCTGATACATTCTGAGTTTTCTATAATAATGAACATAGAAACATAAAATTAATATAGACTTAAACAAGCATCATCCTGATTGTGCTTTGAATTGTTGGCGGATCGTCAACGTCGAAATACGAACTACCTTCCAAAATTATTGGTCCTGCACCCACCTTAAAGGATTCCAATCGGCTCAGAATCGCCAATATGTCCGTCCGTCTGTGTGTCATTGTAAACCTTGTGCGCACGCTACACAAACACGTAATTTCTATCCTTATAAACCTATATTATAAAAAATAATCCACGTACTCATTGGTGTAGGGTATCATATGGTCGGCCATGACCGACTATACATTCTTAGTTGTTTTTATAACTTTTGTTAATTTTTTGAGCTAGCAGTGAACATATTTAAATACATAAATCAACGCAGGCCTTATATCAGTCAGTTTTAAATGAAAGTGACACACCCATTAAATCGAATCCGCCCATGAGATCGCACCATACTAAATCGCATATTCAAACAAATTATTATCTTTCTAAGTGCTTTTAAACAAGAGTGCATATGCATACTTGTGATAATGGAACGTTGGGTAGGAAAACTAAAATATTCTGGGGTAACGTCAACCGAAGAATAAGTTCGAACTTAGTTTATGCGAACGGCTATACAAAATTGGATAAGTACAGAAGATGCGGAGAGGACACATGTACATACATACAATTCAGCATAAATCCGTTTATACAATATACATAATACTCTTATGATCATAACAAGTATTTAATAAAAACAAATTCAAATGAAACAAGTAAGAAAGTATAGTCGGGCGTGGCCGACCATTGATACCATAATAAAGCATTTATCTTCAATATTCCCTTGTTCCGATACATTTAAGCAATTTATGGATGAAAAACTAATTTTCTGAAAAAGGTTTTATATGGGGGCTAGGGGCAAATATGGACCAAGCCCGTTCAAATTTTGTGAATATATTTATATTTACATAATATTTTATTGTGCTGAATTTCATCGCGATATTTGTGTTTATAATTTAATTTGGGACATTCAAGTAATTTTCTGAAGGGAGCTAGGGTATTTTCTTTGTATGGGAGCTAGGGTCAAATGGGGCCCGATCTTTATGAAATTTGGCAAGGTCATCAAGACTTCTATAAAACTTAGTTGTGCCGTATTTTATCGATATATATGTATATTTAACATAATTATGAGCTCAGAAGCCCTTTTCGGGGGATTCTGTTCTATGGGGGCTATAATGGACCGATTTTAACCATTTTAAATAGGCTTCGTCCTTGGATCAAATAAAACGTGGGTGCCAAATTTCATCCAATTATCTTGAAAATTGCGACCTGTACCTTGCGCACAAGGTTTACATGGACAGACAGCCAGACGGACATAGCTTAATCGACTCAGAAAACGATTCTAAGCCAATTGGTATACTTTAAGGTGGGTCTAGGACGAATATTCTTGTATGTTACAAACATCAGCACAAATCCAATATACCCTCCCCACTAAAGTGGTGTAGGGTATAATAAATTACTTTAATTTCTTAAATGAATTTGAAATTAAATTACAAACCTATTTAGCAAACGAATTAATCGTTTCAGTTTGCAACAACAAACACATATTCATCAATTAGAATGGCAACTCTGTCAATTTGATATAATTCGTATTAAAAATATTGAAAATCAAACAAGGCAACAAGTTGTTTGTAAACATTTTTTAATTGAAATACAAAAACGTTACAATTTGATTAGTATTTATGTTTGTACAAAGAATTCGAAAAAATATGAATATTTGTAACAATTACAATGAAATAGAGAAAAAACACATAAAAATTAATAGAAAAACACAACATGCTAAGAATGTTGTACAAGTAGTATTGGTTGGGTACGGTGTCTGTGTGTGTACATAATGTTGTGGCTGCTTCATTCATTCATTTCATTGCTCATGTTGCCATAAATACAACAATGAATTTTGTTTGCCTGTTTGTTGCATTCACTTGCACAATTTGTAATAATAAAGTATTTGGAGTACAGAAATCAGAGTGTAAGAAATCAAGTAATTTGCAAATTATTTTTAAAACTACCATAACAGCAGCAACATTAATAAGTACTATACAAATTAAAAAGCTAAATTAAAGAAATAACATAAATGTGCAACGAATACAGTGATCCACTACATTATTAAATGGCTTGATTTTTGTCTGAATTAGACAATCTAATTTCAACTACTATTCTGTAAATTCCCTTTTCAACAGATAGTTTAATTTTTTCCAGTATTTTTCATTATGGAAATGGTGGTAGTTGCTCTAATCAATGAAGTGGATGCATGTATATATCCTGTACACGATTGCCCTACAAGTGGAAAATTTTACTCTTCGTTCTGTTTTTTATTATTTATTGAAGTATTTATTCGATTCAAATAGATTTCTTTCTTATATACAATCGCGTGCAATTATTTAATTTGTTTGTTGTTATTACAATTTTTTGTTATTTCTATTGCTGCTGGTTTTGTTGTTGCAGTTGTTAGTTTGTTTTTGCTGTTTCACTTAATCGAAGGCTCTCAATTAAAATATGACGATTTCATTTGTATTTCAAACCAATTAAATTATCAAATCCACTTATATAATTGCATACAATTGTTCTCAAACTCATACTGTAACGAATTGTAAAGTGAATTATTTATTTATGTTTTTCATTCGAAACTCCACTCAAGTCGTTTACAATGGAAATATCTATTCAAATGGTTAATCGTTTAATTAGTATGAAATCGTTTGACTAGTCGTCTAAATGTAATGACTTGTTGAAATTGTTAGAATGTATGTCATTATAAAACTGGATGCGCTTTTTAAAGGATTGGAATGTGTTTGCAGAGAAAAAAAAAACGAAAGACTTAAGAAACAAACTTGTATTAGAAGTTGTGTGAGTTGGAATGTCTGGAAGTATTTCATTATGTAGTTACTTATTTAAATTTCAAATACATCTTAAGTTAATTGAAAGGTAAACTTTTAAAATTTTTAAAATTATTTTAAATAATACACTTGCTGTCTTAAAAATGTGTATTTATATTATTTGCAATTAATTTTAAACTACTGGTCTGTGTAATTAATATTAAAAATATTAATAAATATATTAAAGATATTGATTAGTATTGGGGTTATTACATATTCTAAAACTGAGTGAAAAACTACTCTGCCATCTGTCGGACAAACTAGAAAATTTACACGATCACTCCTTAGGAGTAGTAGTTCTTAAGTTTTTCAATTATGAACAAATATTTCACTTTTATTAATATAATTTTTTTAACAATACCGACACCAAATATTACATATTTATGAATTTTAATAAGGTGGACTTAATACATTTCCACATAAACGATTTATGATTTAACCAGTACTGATTGTTCTACTTTATATATTGATCGCTACTGTTCAAATCAAATCAACTTAATTTATTTTATTTAATACTTATGTATTTATTTGTAATTAATTGTTAATCGGTTTAATTATTTTAAATTTCAAAATCTCATTGATATCATAAATAAATTGATTATTATCGAAAACTTAATAATTAAACCGCTTAACTTTTAACAACATATTTTAAATTAAAAGAGTATTTTAATGTAAATTTTTAATTAGACACAATATTAAATTTTGAACTTTTAGATAAATGAAGATGTCAAAGGGTTATTTAATGTCACAAATAAAACATTTATAATGTAAACTAATTATGGAAAACTTGTAATGTTAAAATTTCTTAAAACCATTAGTACATGCACCTAATCGTGTAAGACAATTTGCTTTTACAAGGCATATAAATCAAATACCCTTTGGCGACTTATATTAAAATTTCTTATGCAAATAAGTATTTAATTTAATGACAATTTGTACTTGCTTTTAAATAATTACTAATTTATTAAAAATAATTACTTGGTATTATGAATTTTTATATATTTATGATCTATATAAATGAATTTTTATGTAAATCATTTTAATTTTATAGTATTTTATTACTATTTTATTGAAATGTAACTAATATTCTAGACAATTTGTTACTTATTACTCAAATTAAAAAGATTTATAAACTGATAATAAAGCGCCAACCATATAAGCATATAGATTTTATTATTTAATAGTAGTATTCAGATTTAACCCTATAATTATAATAATTAAAGAAATATAGAATAGATACAGTGTTGTCCAACTAGAAGTATATAGTTAAGGAGAGTTTAAAAGGAGAATATTGATATGTATATTAAACCAGATGCCATGTTGGATGTAGTTCTTTATACATTTTCGATTATTATACCTGAGGGATATCTGAAAGCCAATCTATCAACATTAAAATCTCCCTCGTCCTCCTCTCTTGGAGTCAACACAAAGAATTTTAGTGATCCTAACCACTGTTGGGCCATATTCAATCCAATTCATTTTACACATTCCGAGATAGCACGGGTTTATGCCTGGAAGTTTAATGTTTCACTTTTCCCGACAATTTTGTTTTCGGTATGTGATCGGGTACGTCTGGTGTTTGTTTGTGTTAATCTTCCAATATGTCCCATATACATTTTTGACGTCTTTAGTTTATTCGTCTAAAGATATTTTTCTATCTTATTTGAAACTATATAACAGCGCGTGACTGTTTTTAAAGGATTGAGCTGCGCTAAATCCCAATCTGAAATAGAATTTCGTTATCACATTAAATTTTCGAGATATCGTGACCTAAATTTTGAAAAAAAAAACGATTTGAGACTATATAAGAGCGCGTGGCACCTTTAAGGTGAAAGTACACAACACGCGTTGTATGTGGCAACGCGTTATAGGCTTCTGTCAAAAAAAGTTGAAATAGTGGATATTCATTTAACAAGTTACACACTGTAGTTTGTAACGCGTCTGTCGCGAAAAGTTCAGCAACTTTCAACTTTTGACTCGTCGGCAGCTGACCAGGGTTGTATTTTCTTTTGTGTAGAATAAGAATAAACTGAAATTAAATAAATTTCACCAACAATGAAAAAAAAATATTAAAAAACAAGTAAGATATTATAGCCCAATTATAGACCATATAATACCCTACACCTTTGACAAAAATATAATGTGATTTAGTTGCCATAATAAAGCATTTAAATTGAATTGTACCTTGCCTCAGATAAGCCGTTTATTGTTGAATAAAATTGTGGACATTTAAGTGAAATTTTGATGGGGGCTTTTCATAGGGGCTAGGGTCATATGTGGTCCTATTATTATGGAATTCGTGAGGGTCATCAAATCTTGTATAGAACTTGGTTTTTGCAGCTTTTTGTCGAGATATGAGTATAATAAACATAATTATGAACTTAAAAGCCCTATTCGGCGGGTTCAGTTGTATGGGGGCTAGGTGGAATAATGGACCGATGTAAACCATTTTCAACAGGCTTTGTTTACGGTACCATAAAAGATCACGTGCCAAATTTCATTGAATTATCTCCAAAATTGCGACCTGTAGTTTGATTACAAAGTTTAAAAGGCCTATTCGGGGGTTCAGTTGTATGGTGGCTAGGTGAAATAAATGACCGATGTTAACCATTTTCAATAGGCTTCGTCTCTGGGATAATAGAAGATCATGTACCAAATTTCACTGAATTATCTTCAAAATTGCGACCTGTAGTTTGATTACAAGGTTTACATGGACGGACGGACATAGCTAAATCGACTCAGAAAATGATTCTGTATACTTTATATATTCGGTATACTTTAAGGTGGGTATAGGACCAATATTATTGTGCGTTACCAACATCAGCACAAACCCAATATACCCTCCCCACTGAAGTGGTGTAATAAACAAAATCCTAAAATTTTCATTTTTAAAAAGCATGTTATATAATCTGAAAGTCTGACGTCTTTATCTCTTCGAGATATTCTAATCCAAAGCTTAAAGAATATATGTATAACAGAGGTTAAACCTTTAATTTAAAGTCGACGGATTGGACTTTCAGATGACATGATATATTTGAAAAATAAAGGCGTCTAAAATCTCGAAAAACTTATGTATTGGAGAAATTCTGAGATCAGATTTGAATTAAGCGCAACTCATTCCTTTGGTATCATTGTTATAAATTTGTTGGCATGTGTGTAATTGAAAACCTTAAAGATTTATTTCCATACCCGCCATATATAAAAGAGATTGTCATTTCGAAATATGAGTAATAGATCCGCAAATACATGTAAGAGATAGAATAGACTGCCTTATGTATAATAGAAATTGAAAATTTATCTAATTTGTTCCTAAGAGTTTACAAATATTAAAGAACTGACATTAAGTAATTATTTTTTAGAAAAAAAACTTAAAGAAAACTTTATCGTTCAATAATACTTTTGCAAAACATGTTTTATCATGTTTAACATATATTCTTTCTAATTAAGAACTAGTTCATAAAGATTAATGTCATACAAATTGATATATGTAAGCAGTGATGCCAGGAGATTTTTTTCAGAAATCCCTACGCTTATGAGAAAAAATCCCTTTTTTCCCTACACCCACTTTTTATTTTCCCTACATTTTTCCCTACACTACTTTTTTCCATTTTTTTCAAAGTTTATCTTAAAAAAGTACAAAAATAACATCAAAAACTAAAATATTATCTCCGTTTTATAATATACATATATGTATGTATTTTTTTTTAAATTTTTAGGAATGAAATTTCTAGAATTTAAATTTAATTTTTTTTCTTTCAATTTTACATCATACAAATCTTCCAACCCTGACTCTTCAGTTAAGATTAAAAAAAAAAAAAACAATTGAAAGATTTATGGCAGTATATCGAATCGTGATAAAAATTTATTTTATGTGCCTCCAACAAAAAAATTTTCATAAAATAATTATTTTAAATAAGGTTTACTTTTGCGTTTACTTTTTGCGGTTTACTTTTATAAATTTTCAGAACATTAAATTCATTTTTTCAATCCTGAGTTACTGCATTAAGCCCCCGACTACTCTATCTATAAGGAGTCAGAATATATCGCCCTACAGGATTGGCATAATCCAAAAAGTGGTTTCAAGAAAAATGGATATGAATATTTAATGACATTTAACTATTTTTTTAATAAATTTTAAACAAATCAAGGGGTTTTAAAAATCCAGATTCAGATAGTTGAGGTTAATATGTTTCTCATCTAAATTGAAATTAAATTTTTAGTTGTCTAATATTCACAAAAACGTGGGTTTTAGTTTTTACGTTTACAAAAAATCGATTTCACATCGAAAATAATAGACATATTTGAAATTTCATAAATCTATATGAAAGATTTTAGTATGTCGCATGTTTTGAAGACCTTAGTTCAAGAAAGCCGAATTTTGGATTATGCCAGTCTTGTAGCGATATGTAGGTACATATATTGTAGAAATTACAAGCAAAATTTACAATTTACTAACGATACACTCAAAACTGATTTCATTTTTAATTTAAAAGTTTAATACATGAAAGAGTATATTTTTAGTTGTTAAAAACTATGAAATTGAAAAATCCCTACAATTTGACAATAGTAAGAAATCTTTCCCTTTTTCCCTACACGTGAAATTTTTGAAAAAAATCCCTACAAAAAGGGAAAAATCCCTACACTTGGCATCACTGTATGTAAGTAACTTTGTAAGCATTTCCGTGGAAATATACACAAATGAATTGTATTTTGTATTAAGTTTGTTTAATTTGTATTGTTTTAACCTTAAACATTTCACAGCAGAACTGCACTTTAGTTTTAAAATTCCTGTTAAGAGCCCTTTACACGATCACATTTTACGTACGTAAAGTCTAATGAAAAATTAATGAATGAAATTCCATCCGTATGACAAAAAAGTGAATAAAAATTGTATGATTTATATTTTTTATGTTTACTCGATTGGTATAAAACAATAACAAAGTAAGATGGAAACAGCTGTTTCACTTGTATGTATGTCTTGTATGTGTTTACATAAAAATACATGCCTGATCTAAAGCGACTAGCTTGTTTTTTGACTCATTTCAAAAAATGAAGAGAGCCATACGACTGTCAAATTTTGCATCCGTATTTTCTTTCAATGTGTGACGGTTTGTAAGCCGCACTCTTCTAAACAAAATTTTGACAAATCGTATTAATTGTGTGCTCGTGTAAAGGGCCCTTTAATGTGTATGTATATGTATCTATTAACAGGATTGACCCTAAATGACTAGTTTTGCCAGTCACCCAGAACTGCAGGGTTGTTTTATTTTCAAAACCTTAACATTTTCCTGCACCATTTATCTACAAACACACAATTTAAAGTTCCAATAGCCGCATTAACACACTGACACATGACACTTACGAGTACAAATGAATGAGTGTTTGAAATTGCGCACATGGTTTTTTGCTTGAAAGTAGTACCTACATTGGAGTAAATACACCTTTCATTGGACTGCTCCCACATAAGTATAAAAACAAACCGCACGAGCACATGCTCTAACTTCACATTCATAGTTGTTTGTTTACTTACATGTTTACAAGTTGTGATAAATGTGTATAAAAATAAAATTGAAAAAAAAGAAACATTTAAAATAGTATAAACAATTTTTCCCTATTGTTGTTTGAAAAAAGCTTTTATTTCATGTTTGCAATAATTTTGCTTTTTTTAATTTCTTTAAACAAAAACCGCTTGAGTTTTCATGTTAACAACAGAAACCGACCAGAAGGGGGTAATTTTTGTTTTATTATTTTATGCAATAATGTTATTTTTTGGTTTGTTTCGCTTTGTTTTAAGACTTAAACTTTCATTGGAAACCAAAACCTTAATACTTATTTGGGAGTTATTGCGGCCAAGACAAGATCCATGTGTAGGAGAATAAGATAAAAGAAATACAGATGCACTTTTATGTCTACACGTTTAATTACGAAATTTTTGATTATTTGCCAAAATAATAGACAATTTAGTAGGGTTTCATGTTTCTTTCTTTTTATAAATTTTGATTTAAGATCAACTGCTGTCCTAAGCACTAGAGTTTCAAGAAAATCAATTAAATTATTGCAAAACGAAAAAAAATAAATTGCAATAAGTTTGTGGTATGAATTTAATGATGTTTTATAGTATAGAGATTTTTGTATTATAAAATCAATCAATATAAATGACATGTTGACATGCAAACATGAAACATATCTGTGTAGTTTGGACATTGTATCACAATGTATTTGAAATTATGCAGATTAATTAAAAACAACAAGAAACTTGTTTAAATTATTTAAAACAAAGTACAAATGTTTATAAAGAAATACAATTGTGCTGATGCGATAAAAATCTTAAAAATTTCGGAATTGTCATCAAAATTTTAAGATATCAGTTCTGTGTCAATCGTTGATTTTAGAAGAATGAGCTGAATATAATTCTTTCGGAGTTTTATTTTAATTTTCATAACTTTCTAACTGCAAAGAGATCAACTTGGACCCAAGTAATGCTACATTTGACAACCTGTCAATACCCAACAGACGAACATAAATAGCTAAAACGGCTCAGAATTTTACAAGAACCAAGAATATATACACATATGTATATTACTAGCTATACCCAGTGTGCTTCGCTACCCTCATTGTAATGAATTATTATTTGTAAATTTTCAGTCAGTCCAATATACTTTTTCTCATTTACTTTGGTCTCTACATGCTTAATTTCAGGTTTCTAGGTTCAATATTATAGAAAATTCAAATTGAAGAACAAAAAGTACAAAAAGTCCCATTTTAGAGATTCTCATTTACTCTGGGATCTACATTATTATTTTCATGTTTCTAGGTTCAATATTATAGAAAATTCAAAAAGTACCAGTTAAAAGTACCGAAAAAGTCCCCTTTTATGGGTTCTCATTTTCTCCGGTATCTACATGCCTTATTTCATGTTTTTATGTTCAATATTAGAGAAAACTCAAAAAGTACCAGTAAAAGAACGAAAAAGTACCAAAAAGTCTCATATACTCTGGTCTCTACATTTTTAATTTGATGTTTCTAGGTTCAATATTATAGGAAATTAAGAAAGTACCTTTTGAAAAACGAAAAAGTACCAAAAAGTCCCCTTTTATTGGTTCTCACTTACTCGAGGCACTACATGTTTAATTTCACGTTTCTAGGTTTAATATTATAGAAAATTCAAAAATTACCCTTCAAAAAAACTAAAAAGTTCCAAAAGGTCCCCTTTTATTGGTTCTCATTAACTCCGGACTCCACATGCTTAATATCATGTTTCTAGGATTATATTATAAAAAACACAAAAAGTACCAGTTAAAAAACGAAAAAGTGCCAAAAAATAGTCCTTTGTACCGAAGTTCCAAGTAACACTCCATTGGTATATTTAGTGTTACTAAATCTATCAATTTCTCCAAATTTATTAAAATTGGGTCAGTTAGTTTGAATAAAATCAAATTTCCCGTTTTATGAAAATGTACCAAAAATAGTACTTACAACGATTAAACGTCCGAATATCCAAAAAGTACTAAATTCTTATTTTTTCGTCAAGTTATAAAGGAGTCAAAAATATTGTTTGAATGTTCACTGGTTTAAAAGATACAAAGGGTGCAAAAAAAGTACCAAAATACAGTTTTTACCCGTTTATTCCCTAAAGGGACCGAATTTGAAAAAAGTACCAGACACCAGTCCGCTTATGTTTTAAATGAACGACGATAAGCTTTAAACTGTTTTTGTATCTTTTCTAGCTTTGAAGATATGTGGTTACCGAATTTACCTGTTTTTACCCCCTAAACATTAGAATTTCCATATAACCACTATAATCGTGAAAGGCCGAATCTAATGCCAACTTTTTGGACCATCTAAAAAGTTTTATTAGATTCCTTAGTTATTAGATTCACTCATCTTGAGAGAGGTAGTTACATAAAAGCTTTTGTAACGTTTTTTGTTTAGAAAACTTCTATAATAACTGTTACATGGGCAATCCATACGATCTGACATGAGTCCAATACACATACACTGTCCAAGAAAAAGTTTTAATAAATTTCTATCAAGGGCCAAAAGAGTTAAGGCACTTTATCGTAAAAGATGGGGCAAGAGCATATTTAATATCCGAAATTAGTAATACATTAATTACAACTACAAGTAATTTTAATTAGAAACTTCAATTACAAGTAATTGTAATTGGTAAATTACACAATACATGTATTTGTAATTGGAAAAACTTCAATTACAAGTAATTGTAATTGGTTATTGCTTAATTACACATTACAAGTAATTGTAATTGACCATGTAATGAATTACTTTGTGTAATCATTGCCCCCTATGCGTGTTGTCCATGTAGTATATAATCCGCCTGCAGCCTAAAATTTGGTCTAATTGTAGAATGGTATCTCTGTAATACTTATATACAAGGCAACATTGCCTTGAGTCTGGCTTGAGTTACGCTTATATCGCCTGTAATAGCCTTTCATCAGAGTACTGAACCAAAGGACAGAACCGGTCGTAGGACCGTAGCTCCCCACCTATTTTGAGGGGGTTCTTGTAAGAATAGTTGTAACAAAGTCATTCGGCTTTACCAATCATGCCGTAGGCTATAAATAGTTTACACTTAGGTTCCATATACAAATTGTGAGTATTACTCATACGTAATTTATTTTTAATAAGCGATCAATCAACTTTAAAAAAATGTTCTATTTTAAAAAGTTTCTATTGTTTGTAAAACAAATTTAAAGTGACATTCTTTAAACACGTACGTATTAATCATAACCTCTAACCATTATTTCTAATGCCATTCATTATATTTTATTAGTTCCTTTTTTAATTCATAACAAATCAGGTTATTAACATTTTATATTCAAAGAATTATTCTTATTTTTTATTAATAAACATAAATCTGGAATAAGATTTTTATTGTTTTAGCAAAACAGCCTCTTAATAATTAAAATTTTTGGTGTGGCCCCATTGTATTTTCAGACTCCGACCGACAGACAATCAGACATAAATAACAATTAAATAATGAATGATTAGACAAATAAATTTAGATTTTTATTTCACAATCTTAGACAATGTGGCCTGAGGAATTGTCTAACGACTACTGTTCTATTTGAAAACAAGAAGAATGAACAAAATTGAAATCATTTATCATTTAATTAACAAATTAAGCCACACGGAGAATTAACCTTTCACAAAATAATTGCTGGAAGAAAATGAAAAAAAATCTAAGTTATTTGTAAGAAGTTGTAGAAATAAATCATTAAGAATAAGCAATTGACCATTCTTCATGCTTGTCAAGTTGGCGGAAGTGAGGCATACTATGTATAATAAGTATCTATTCTCTTTTCTTCAATTTTATTTATTTGAGTAAATTTTTGATAAATATATAAGTTTGTTTATTTTTGATTAAAATGTTTGTTTAGTTTGTCAAATTAACATTGTCAAAATATAATAATTAAACTGACAACAACATGATTAAGTGTTTTGCTCAATGTTAAATGTCCACACAACTGTCAAAAGAAAATTTGTTTATTTATTCCGTCATCTTGATTCAAATTCAGATATTTTGTTAGAAGTTTATAGATTAGACATTTTAAGTCGTCAATGCAAGTCAACCAAATGTTGCACTACACTTGAATTGAAGTTTTTCATATTAATTATCTATATGAACACTATTTGTTGTTATTTATTAATATTTATATGTAATAGCAAAATAAAAAATTTTCTGGAAACTTTGCACATGGTATTAGGACTCTATAGTAGAAACAAAAAGTCATCTTTTAGAGTTTTTGCAATTACTGAAAAGTCGAACTTCCGACTTTTTCAGTTTCCGAAAAGTAGATTTTTGTATTTTCCACAATTTTGAAATTGTTGACTTTTCGAAAAGTCGATTTTTAGATTTTTCACAATTTTGAAATTGTCGACTTTGCCGACTTTTCGATTTTTTCCAAGTTATTTCGACATTTTCGTCAAAAAGTCTATTGTTCGAAAGTCGATTTAAAGAACCCCACATGAAATCTTATCGATAGAAATATTGCTCAACATTTATTCAACTTTTCCATAATGTTGCTCAATATTCATTGCACTTTTCTGTATACATGTATCGAAATATTCTGTCAACAAAATTTTGCCGAACATTTATGAACATTTTGTCTAGAAATGCATTTTATTTTTTCAATATTGTTGCTTATCATTCGTTAAACTTTTTCAGAATTATTATCTGATTAACTTTTCTATAGAAAATATTCACAATATCCGTGAAACATTTCCATAGAAAAATTGCTCAATATGAGATAAAATTTTTCACAACGTTCGTATAACTCTTCTCTTCTCTTTACTATGGAAAAGCTGCTAAACTTCCGATTAACTTTCCTACAGATAAATTACTTTAAGCCCGTTCAACATCTGAAAAACATTTCTATAGAGGTGTTTCTTAACTTTTGTTGAACAATGTTGAAAATGTTGCTCAACATTTGTAAAACATTTCTGAATAGAAAAGTTGCTAAACAAATGTAAAAGTTTCCTATAAAAAGTAGTTTACCTTCAGTTCAACTTTTTGTAGAAAATATTATTAAAATCAATTTAAAAATTAAATAAAAAAGCTGCTCAAGTTGTGGATAGTCCGTTCAAGATTTTTTTAGGAAAATTGCTCAGAAAACCTTTTCCATATTTTCATAGAAAAGCGGGTTTTAATCTATTAAAATTTCTTATAAAATAGTTGCTCAACATTAGCAACATGTTTATATACAATTGATAGAACTTTTAGAGATCTGTTTTAAAATTAAAAAATATATAATCTTAATCCAAACCATATTGATTTTGAATTAATTGAACTTTAAGTTTGCATTTTTAAATAAAGAAATAATTCTCGAACATTTTTATTAAGAATAATTAAATTGTTGCCTTAAAATCTATTTAATTCAATTAAACCGTAGGGTATTAAAAAAATTACTTAAAACTTGCTCTAAACAAATAATTTGATTGAATTAATTAATTTTATTATTTCGCCGCTAAAATTCTTTTGTTGTCAATTATTTTATTATGGTTGTTCACAATTGCTTTAAAGCTAAATAAAAATAATAATAATAACAACAATATAACTATTCATGATCTTGTTTAAAGTGTTTCTATGATGTTTGTTGTCAGGGTAGTTGTTGTTGACTATATTTTTTATTAACATTTAGGACGTGCTTAAAATATTTATCGCTTGATCTTGTATTAATTAACTTTCAAATTATTATTTTGGACGAAAAAAAACTAGATTGTCAACATGTCATATGAAGTAATTGTTTATTTTCATACACAAATTACCGAAACACTAAAAAATCAGAATGACAAATCAGAACACAAAAGATTTATCTATATTAATCTATAGAAAATTTCAAACAAATTACTTTAATCAATTAAGAGATTATAAGAAAACAAACCAAATAATAATAACAAGTTTTTGATTTTAAGAAAGTTCCATTAAGGTTCACTTACATAATAAAATATGTTTCAAATCTTAAATTTCATACATAAACACCGTAAAATTGTCAATGTGTTTTATGTTGTCTGTTGCTGCCAACATACATATAATTCTGTTGCAATTTAGTTTGGTCAAAAAAGGAAACAGTTTCAGTTGAAATTCTTAAATTTATGATAGATAATAGTATTAAATATGTTATTAATAAAAACAAATATGAATTAATTTTTAAAAAACCAGTTTATTATTAAAACTGCAATATGTAGTTTGTAGGTATGTGTGCATGTTTGCCTGTATGTGGCAATGACACAAACGCAACAGAAATATTGAAAAATCAAATAAAAATATTAACAAATGTGAATGGCTTTAAGTGTTTGTTTATTCATGGTAGCAAAATTAATTTTAATGAAATGAAAATAAAAATTCTATTAACACTCTTGCTGTTAATTGCTTAATTTTGTATTTTTAGCAAATGTATAAAGAAATAAACGAAAGATTTAAGACACAAACCTCAAGTTTTAAGCTGGTTTTTAGTTAATGTATGTTAAAATATATTTATAGATATCAAAACTTTTATATATCGAAATTTTTAAGAGATTTTTTTTAGTCTATCAATTTATATTTAGCATAAGGCCTAACATGTGCGATTACGTCCTATAATAGACCGGTTTACACCAAATTTTGTAACTGTGTTTTTAATATAATTATGTAACATGGTTGTACTAAATTTAATCTAAATACTGCTATTAATGTAAGAATAATGAGAATTAGACCGATATTTGGTGGAAGATTTTGGAAAAGGTTCCAGTGGCAGCTCAAAGATCTCAAATTAATTTATCCAAATAAACCACAAATATGTATTATTTATTACGATCCTAATTCATTAATAAAACGCAATTAAGTTTTATACTATTTTTAGGTGTAATTTTTAATAATAATTCCTAAACATTTAATCAAAAATCCAAAGTTTTTCAGTAAAAATTTTATTACAAAAAATCCAAAAAAAAAAAAAAAAAAACAGTTGTAAAACGAAGAATATTATAAAAAAATCATAAAGTACCTTTTGATGAACGAAAAGTACCAAAAACTCCCATTTTATAGATTCTCATTTACTCCGGGCTCTAGGTTCAATGTTATAGAAAATTTGAAAAGTACATTTTGAAGTCCGAAAAAATACCCTTTTAAGGTTTTTCCTTAATCCGGGCTCTACATGTTTCTAGATAAAATAAAATGTTTCTAGGATAAATATTGTAGAAAATTCAAAAAATACCCTTTAAAGAACGAAAAAGTACCTAAAGGTATACTTTTATAGGTTCAAAAAGTACCTTTTGAAGAACAAAAAAGTACCAAAAATCCTTCTTTAATAGGTTTTCCCTTAATCCGGGCTCTACATGCTTAGTTTCATGTTTCTAGGTTAAATATTGTAGAAAATTAAAAAAATGTACTTTTTGAAGAACGAAAAAGTACCAAAAAGTCCCACTTTATAGGTTCACACATAATCGGAGCTGTACGTGCTTAATTTCTTGTTTCTATATTCAATATTATAGAAAATTCAAAAAATACCTTTTAAAGTCCGAATAAGTACCCAAAAGTCCCCTTTTAAGGTTCTCCGTTAATCAGGGCTCTACATGCTTAGTTTCATGTTTCTAGGTTTAATATTGTAGAAAATTCAAAAAGTACCCTTTGAAGAACGAAAAAGTACCAAAAAGCCCCCTTTTATAGGTTCAAAAAGTACCTTTTGAATATATAGGTTTTATAGGTTTTCCTTAATCCGGACTCTACATGCTTAGGTTCATGTTTCTAGGTTCAATATTGTTGAAAATTCCAAAAAGTACTTTTTGAAGAACGAAAAATGGCCAAAAACTCCCTTTTTATTGGTTCTCACATACTCGGGGCATCGATTTGTCTAAAGTGCAGTACTTTAAGCTTCCGTAGAACCGCCACTAAAGCATTTGTTGGGTCGAATGCTCCTCGGCTGCGTTTATGCCAAATTTTATTCCTATACCAGATTTATTTCCAACAAATTTTGATTCTGCCCCACTGTGCATCGTCTCATTTACTACAGTGTGTTCTATGTGAGTAAAAACAAAGTCCTCGGCTTATTTGATGGATTTGTGTTTTCCATCTGTGTGGTTGTAAACGGAAGTGATGTTTTTGCATCTCGTAAGTTGAGCAATGGGACAGCAATGCTCAGAAATTAGATTGGTCAAGTACTTGAGCAAAGTTGTACACCGGCAGAACCATGTACAAAAATTGCCACTGTCGTGTAAGATATACAAAGGGACGATAATGAGTCGTCTAGTCAGCTCACCCAGTGGTTAAAAAAGTACCACCGTAAAATAAGGCCAACAAGGCAGCACTTCGACATCTTGCAATTGCTTTCAATTTTTTTTGCAGACAAATTAATTAAAGTTGATCAAAACTTTTTTAGTAGAAAATCATCAAATATTGATCTTAAAACGGAGTTATTCTCCGATGCTCAGAAACTCAGTTAATTTGAATTGTAATTAATTTGAATTTTCCTATCAATGTCTGCAAGTGATGTAATATCTGGCATAACAGCTCTTCGAAGATATTTGTATGAAATTTCGGCGAAAGTCTGGCAGTGATAGAAAAAATGTTCGTTACTTTCTATGTATGCTCACCATTTGTTAAAATCCATTCATCTGTGAGTCCAAGAATATTACGTTCCATGAGATCGTATGGTATTTTCTTCCCCATGTTTTTAATTCTACCCTCGTTGAGCCCAACAATTTTTCATTCATCAGGTTTACTTTCTTAAGTTCCCTTCCTTTTATAGCCAGTACATTCTATTCAGTTTTGTCGTTTTTAGGCATTATATCATTATTCAATATATGATGCAAATCTTGGCAATTATGGTGCTTGTGTCTTAAGTCTTTTGTTTAACTAAGCAAATGAAACATTTGAAATACTTTGATACATTACATTAAAATAATATATACCACAGAAAATTCAAGATATTCTTTTAAATATTTAATATATTTTCCTCAACAAGTGCTGGTTAAAAAAATGTTGCATTGTTCTTATAGTTCACAGCTTTTGTATGTTTAATATGGATGTAAGTAGTTTTGTGTTCTCATTTGATTTTGCACTTTGTTCTTGTTGTTATTGTCTTTGCACCATGCAACTCAGTGATTTTGTGTCAATGTTAATTTGTCAAAATGGACATGGCATAATTGTCACAACTAATTGTAATAAACCGTCATAATGTATTTAGGTTTTCTCATTGTTTTGTCTTTATTATTATTTTTTTATCAATGTATGTAGTACTATTACACACACATGTATTTCATTCATATAAATGTAAATATTAGATCTGCCCTTAAAAATGAAGTTGTTTTATTGGAGCTTAGTTATATTTTTTTGTATCTGAAACTTTATTAATAAGTAATGTTTAAAATTTCCGCCTTAAGCAAATCTAATTTTGCAGAGCCAATCTAATGTTTATACATATGTTGCTTTAATTTGTGTGCATAAACATTTGAAATTTGTTACGTTTTTTTGTTATAGAATAATGTAATAATTTCACGCTTAAAAAGGCAAAATTCAATAGCCCTAGTTGTAATTTAAGCACTGATGTGAAGGTGGTTTGTTACTTGTACAACTAACGCTGACCAATACAACATTTGCCTACATACATACATATTTATGATCTTAAAAATTTAGATACATCCACATACTACGTAAATGTATGACTGACTGACAAAGATAGTTATTACATGTGAATGCTGCCAACAATAATTATATTTTGTCGGTTGTGGCGTATTTTTTTTTCTATTTGTTAATTCATTACATTGTTGCTGTCGTTCTAAGGCGATATTTTACAATGTTTTTGTTTTCTGTTTTCGTTTAAGTACCTATACATCAGAATCATATCGTTTTTTTATTATGTAGAATATTGAAACTTTTTAATTAAAAGATGTGTAATTGCTTTCCACTATGTTGGATAAATTAGTTCAGGGAAAATGTGTATCATTAATGATCTAATCCATTAATGACTGATTGATTAAGGCCAATTTTAGAAAGTTATCAGTTTTATTAAAATTGTGTTACTCCTTGTTTTCTCTTAAATAAAAACATTGACATATAAAATGTTGCAATAAATGAATAATTTTCAAAAAACATAGACAACCTCTGAAAATGTTGTTAAAAAAATTACAATTTTGAAAAGTAAAAGACAACAACAACGTACAAATTGTATTCGCTTCTTTATAACAAACTTGAAACAACAACAACATTTAGCATATGCTTTTGTTGTTTTGTTTTAAATTTTTGTCACAGTCAGGGACAGGAAGGAATTATGGAAAATTTTAAGAAAAAATTAAAAAAAAAAAAAATAAAATTTAACAAGTAAGAGTGTTATATTCGGCTGTGCCGAATCTTTTATACCCACCATAAAATCATCTGCCATATATTTCAAGAGAATTTTGGAAAGTTGTCTTATAGTATATACATAAATCGATCCATTTGTTATTTATTGCCACAATTTCTTCAGGGTTGTATAGGAGGTAGGTCAAATATGAACAATTTTTTTACAAAAGTATAAATCTTGTTCATGTCGAATTTTATAGCTATACATGTATTTTAAGAAAGTTTTTGGGATTGGAAATTATTTTCTGAAGAGGGCCTTAAATAGGTCCAGATAAAACATATTTATATCAAATTTCGTTTCTATATTGGCATTTTGATGCAAGTTTTGGACGTCATTTTTTGAAGGATATGTTATATGTTATATATTATAAAATTAGGTGGAGAGATTTTAGTTCCCATAAAACCTTTTTATGTAGAGTTTCGTCGCTATTCTGGTTTTTGAAGCAAGTTATGAGCGTTTTATTAATTTTTAAAGGGAACCTTGTATGGGGGTTAGGGTCAATTATTGGCCGATTCTCATAAAATTTGACCCATTTGAGATTTTAATTTCTATAAAACATGTATATATTGTCGAATTTTGTTGCTATACTAGAATTTTATAGCAAGTTATT
This sequence comes from Lucilia sericata, assembly GCF_015586225.1. Taxonomy (NCBI): domain Eukaryota; kingdom Metazoa; phylum Arthropoda; class Insecta; order Diptera; family Calliphoridae; genus Lucilia; species Lucilia sericata. Next base: position 337,027 of record NW_023994246.1, read on the forward strand.
AGCGTTAAAATCATTTTCTGAGGGGGCCTTACATGAGGAGTGGGGTAAATTATAGACAGATCCTTATAAAATTTGACAGAGATATTTTAGTTTTGAAAAAACTTGTTTTTGAATTTTGTTGCTTTACTGGCAGTTTAAAGCAAGTTATGTGCCTTTTAGTCATTTTTTGAGGGGGACCTTGTATGTATTCTCCTTATTGTATTCTCATATAATTTGACAAAGAAACTTCATTTTCTATAAAACAGGTATATGCCGAATTTCTTTGCTATACTAGAATTTTGTGAGAAGTTATGAGTGTCAATTATGAGTGGTCAATTATGGACCGATCCTTAAAAAATTAAGCGGGAAGATTTTAGTTCCAATAAAACTTGTTAATGTAGAATTTCGTTGCTATACTGTCATTTTGAAAGGAGTTTTGAGTGTTATAGTCATTTTCTGAAGGGGATCTTATATGGGAGATAGGGTCAATTATGAACCGATCCTCATAAAGTTTGACAAAGTGATTTAGTTTTCATCAGTTTTGTTCATGTAGAATTTAATCGCTATATTGGTACTTTTAATCGAGTTTTGGACGTTAAAGTCAATTTCTGATAGGACCTTTATATATCGAGCCCTTTTTGCAAAATGGACGTAAGCGACTTGATTTTTGATTTTCGTTTTTTTATAGAAATCGATAATTTAGGTCTATTAGCATCATCTCTGAAAATTTCGAAGCTATAGATTCAACGGTTTCAACTTTACAAGAAAAAGAAAAAAGACGTAAGTACACATTTATTTTCTGTTTATGATTTTTGTAACAGCAAAGTGTCGGTTACGTCTAAATTTTCTTTTAAAGTATATTAAATTTATAGAAAAACATATCTGAGTATATTTGTAATAAATTCATGTGCTAAAATTTATTATTTTCTATAACTTTTAATGAATTTAGTTCATTCTAATTACTAATTACATTGCATTTATATTATTACCATTTAACCAACTCTTATATTTGGTTGTAAATTTGTGGATTTCGGAAGGCGGACCTGTATATAGACTCTTAATGAATCAGTAGTCCCAGAAGATATATAAGCGAATTGTACTACCATGTATGGATATTAATGTGGACATCAGCGTGATTTTCAGAATACGGTTTTTAATGAGGGATTTGGTCAATTGTGGACCGAGGTCTATAGAATTTAAATGCGTGATTAGTTTTGAAAACAAATGTTTTTTGTAGAATTTCATCATACTTTCTTAATTTTTTAAAGATTTATTAACTGTAAACATATTTTCTGTATGAGAGGCATAGGAACCCATCCTAAAACATCATCATATATCAAATTTCGTTGCTACACTGATATTTTTAAGACAGCTATGGTCATAAAATCATTGTCTTAAAGGGTCCAGATATGGAGGCTAGAGTCAAATATTGCCTGACATCTGTCATACTTCCCAACATAATTTACAGGTATATATAACCGACTTCTGCAAAATTTTATAGCGATTGCTACATAAACAACATATTTATTAATGTTTTAACTATAATCCGGGAGGTATTTGTATAGGGGCTAAGTGAAATCATGAACCGATTTTGCCCATTATTAACACAAAACAATATTTGTCATTAATAAGCATTTTTGGAGAATTTCATCACTCGACAAAAAAATCGGATATAGCGTCAATATAAAATCGAAACAAACTGCATCCCATATTTTAGATGTAATAATATTTATTAACGGAGTTTTGGAGTAATGCTATGTCCTACTTCGAAGATAATTAAAAAAATGCTATCGTGTAAAATTTAGTTTTTGTGGGTTACGTCTTTTGTGCGAAAAGGGCTCGATATATAAGTTTTACAGAAATATTTTGGTTCCTATAAATCTTGTTTATGTGGAATTTCATTGCTAGTCATTAATCATTTTCAATACCAAACGGTGCATTTATGCAAAATTTCAGTTCTCTAGCTTCTCTCGTTTATGCCCTATCGTGTCTGCAACAGACAGACGGACGGACATGGCTATATAGTCTTAGAATGTAGTAAGGTTCCAGAATATATATTTTTATGGATCTACAATCAATATTTCAATGTGTTACGGAATGACAAAATCAATATACCCCCCCCCCATCTTTTTTGATGGTGGGTATAAAAAAAACTATTGTGAAGGGGACACAGCTGACTCTTACTTGAGCTTTTTGTACTTTTTACTCGAATTCAAAATTTCTAAAGTTTTTTCCGGTGACATGTATTGTCCATTAAGATTATAACACACCAAATATATTAGGACACCTTTTTTACAGAAATACATTGGAATATTTGATCAGGATTTCAGAATATATATTGTATTTTGGATTTCCTTAAAGAAGTGTCCTGGATAGCCGGCTTTCGACCGAGCTCTGAGGAATTTTGGAAACTGTGTTCCTGATAAAATTATTACCCTATTACAATTATGCGTAGTTGAAATTAAAATGGGCGGTTTCAAAAAGTGGGCGTTGCATCATGCTAAAACATAGCATGAATTAATTTATAATTACTTCATTTAATAGAAATGAAGATTGGGGTGATCTATATAGTGGGCGTAGCATCTCATAAAATTGATATCTAGATCAAATCGTGTTCACAAGTAATATCATTCTATCTAATTTATATCAAGATGTGCTGAATTATAGCAGTGGGCTCTATAATTTTTGTAGAATGATTCTTTTTATCATTTCCAAAAATAAAAAAATTTTTTTTTATTTTTGGAAATTTTTTAAATTTTTTTTATTAATTTAATTTTATATATCTAGAGTACAATTAAAATTCGACTTAAGCAACTTAACCAATTACATTTGTTGTTAAATTCAATATTATTATTGTTGGCATATTCATATTAATCTATTAAATATGATCTATAACACACGCCCACTTAATAGTTATTTTCTCATTTTTCTGCAAATTCGCAGCAACAACAATACGTTGCAAAATTGCTAAGACAACAAAAGTGACAACAACTTTGTACTAAAGAATAAGAATAAAACAATGTTTCTTAAAAAAATAAAAACTATTGATTTAATTGTATTAAAACTAAAACTAAACATTTTAAATATGTGTGTATGTAAATCTGTCTATAAGTTGGGCGGACGGACATATAGCGGTGGTTCGATTTAAACAAATGAGTTGTAAGCATGTGTTTAGTATGAGTTCGAGAACATTTATTTTACATGTGTCTCGTGTTGTTTAGTTTCTAACTGTGAGTATGATCTGTGGTGATAGATCGCTTCCATTTAGGTGCAACTCTAAACACCACGAGTAAAATGAAAACAAAACACTTCTTGAGTTTCAATTCTGTCCAATGAAGAAAAAATAACAAAAAATTAAGAAAAAAAAAAAACTTCAAAAGGGGAGCAGCTTTTGTTTTGTTGTCATATAGTTTTTTTTGTTCATTTTTCTAAATTCTGCCGGATGTGGTTTAGTTGTAGTTTTTTTTTTTATTTTTGTTATAATTATATTATTAAATAATAAAAAGTAGTAATTTAAAAGAAAAACATGTATGTAAATTTATCTTACATCATAAATAGTTAGATAGTTTATGCATGTTTAACGACTTGGAATTGTTTAGTGTTACACTTCTTTGTCAAATGGAATTAACTGGAAATAATGTCACTAGAATGGAAGAAATTAGTAATATTTCTTGGAACTTTATATTTCTCACATCGGTAAAGATATGAATTACTAAAAAAAACCTGTGCTTTAATTTAAATAACCTAAATTGGATAGAAAAATCGTTAAAAGTTTGTGATTTGTTAGAAATTTGTCCGTTTTAAACAATATGTAATTAATTCTCCAGCAAAAACTAATATTGAAAAGAAAAGTGGTGAAAGTTATCAAATCAAATAGAAAAGTCACTATTTTAACATGAGGATGACAAGTACTTACCACGCTCTCTTACAAATAGAGAGTTAGATAACTAATTACTACAATCGCCTGAAAATAGCGAGTTAAGTAAGTAGTTTAGTTTCTGGAAAGAAATTGTCTACAAGGATACGTCCACAGCGTCTGTTATCAGTAAACAATATGTCATAATATATAACAATATGTACATAATATATTATTTGCAAGTCATTATTAGACTCCTTCTATGTAATGCACACGGTATGTAGTAGTCATCTAGGCTTTATATGGGGCTATGGTTTAATATGGGTCGATCATCATAATATTCGATAGACTTATTCATGTTAGAGATTAGCAGTAATTCAATTACTCACTTACAATTTCCTTATTTGAAACAGTTTCGTCTTCTATCTCTTCAATATGTAATTCTGAATTTAAACATGAGACATAAGGAAAAGTTGCAGTGAGGATAAAGGGAGTATTGTTTGAGAATATTTGATTTAAATATTTTCACGTCGAAAGTGATGGGGAATACTTCTGCAGGAAGTACGAACAGTGTGTTGTGCGGTTCACTGGACAAATTATCAAAAATGTTTGTGTTCTTGCAAAAGACTTGTTTTGCATAAAAATATACGGGTATTGGGAACAAGTTCTCTAATTTCAGAGAAACACATTCGATTGTAGATCCGATAGAACAGTACAATACATATCACTTTGCTACGGTGCTTCAGTGAATCAATATAGTTAGATACCCTACTATCACCGATAAGTACCTTCGCCCTCTCCTGTACGCGTTCGAGTAACTCAAAAATAGACTTCGAAGCTCCTTCCAATATACGAGATCTGTATTCCATTTTCTGTCGGATATAAGTGGTGTAAATAGAAAGCAGATTAGATGGAGTGAAGTATGACTTACACCGTTTTAAAAAACCGAGACACTCGAAGGCTTTTTTTTACACTTGAAACGTGTGTTTAATCCAGCTGGCATCGCACTACATTTTCATGCCCAGAAATCAAGAGTTTCCGACTCCTTAATATTTAGACCACTCATAAACATAGATGGTACTATGCGTTTATCTGCAGGGCTTGACCTATTTATATTTAAAATAATTATGATCTTCAAAGACTATTGTGGTCTGGTTGTTTGAGGGTCGATCATGTCTTAAATGACTGACTCTGAGTGGATTCGTATACTTTAAAGTGGGACTAATTGTGGATCTCGTGCCTAATGGGCTAACATTCCGAAGGGTACTTATTACTCGCCAAAACTTGCGTCCATCTGATTCCTTCTTTATCTGTCCAGTGTCTCACTCAAAGACCTTTTAAATGTTTAAAATTTTAATATCAGAAGTTGTGAGAAGCAAATACTTTCCTGTTTAAACAGAAATCTAAAATTAAAACTTTAAAGTAGTTCTAAGATAATATCCCCAAGATACAAACACATACTCCTGCAGCTTTTCTTATGACTCCAAAATACCACTTCTCTCAAAAATAGTAATTTTGTAATTTGTGATGACACACAAGTTAAATTAAAAAGCTTTATCACATATAGGATGGTCAACTTTGACTTGTTGCATCAGATTTGTTATTATATTTGATTCGATATAGTCGTTATCTTCTTTGTTATAAAATTAACGAAATTTTAAAATAGTAATTTGTATTTTTATGTTCTCACACTCATATTAACAGCTAAACACATTTAGTTTCTTAATTAATTTGAAGTATTTCAAATCAATTTCAATGGCATGTAAGTGTTATATTCCGCTGTGTGACTACATATAGCCAAACAGTTAGATAAACTTATAAATAGATTCCGTTTTTGTAGTTTAACATTCGATACATCATCAACAGTATCGCGGCATGCAATTAGTTGTGCAGATTTTATCAGACTTGTTATTTTTGTACAAGTGTATATGCGTCAATATTTTGAGTATCTTTGGTAGAAAAAAATTTTAATTTTGTCGTTAAGTCAATTTCTGCTGGCATTTCTGTGATTTTTGTTTATTTGCTTCTCGTATATGTATTAGGGTGATCGACTCGATTTTTCAACCGGTTTTAAAACCGATTTTTTCTGCTTTACCAGTGTCGGTTTTTTCTTAATGTTGATTTTTCGAATATCAAATAACCCAGTTTTTTCACTTTTTAAAACCCGGTTTCGAATACTTTTATTTGCTTTGTATTCAAAGATTATTTAAATGAAATTTTTAAGTAAATAATAATACAGCCCGTCTAAATTTTAAAAATATTCGAGTCGAGGAACCAGAGTATATTTTTCTACAGCTCTTTTGGTTAAACTTTTTTGATTTTCCTAATTAATTAAAAATTATTTGTAAAATGGATAACTGTTTGATAAAATTTAGCAATCTTAAGATTATATTCCAATTACAATAATTAATTTACGGCTGAAATCTTATGGAAGTGTTGGAATGCCTATGCAAATTTCCTAAACAGGGCTTTTAAAATAAGCTAGGATTACATGTTTAACAGAAGTGTCCCACTTTTTTCCTAATTTTTTTATATTAAAGAAATAATGTAAATCAGACGACTAGATCTAAAGTTATAATCTTTTAAACTGTTAAAAATCATTTCGGGCCATGTTTTATTAATCAAATTTAAACATAAACATTAAGTTTTTCAAATTAAAATATATTTTTTTTAATTGTAATGAAAAACCGGTTAACCGGTTTTTTCTGAATTTGAAAAATATCAACCGGTTTTTTTTAAATGTTAACTATTCGAAAACCGGTTTTTGGAAAATGTCGAATAATCGATCACCCTAATATGTATGTATATATTTTTCTTTTAGAGTTTGTGTCTTAAGTCTTTCGTTTTAATTTGATTGATAAAATGTTTGTTGCTAATACTGTTATTGTTTTCGTTGTTGCTGTTGTTGTTGCGTCTATGTGACGGCTGTTGAGTGTATGCAAGATTTGCGAATATATACAAGTAAATGTTTGTGAATGAATGAATGTATTTCTTTTAAGTTGTTATTAAATTAAGAGTTTATCAAATTATTTGTGTGATTGTTGTTGTTTTACTTGTTGAATTGTTTCTTTAGCAACTTGTTTTTTTTTTATTTTTTCCGTTTTGTGAAATGTACGTTTAAACAAATTTGACATGCCTGTTTGCCTGAGGTTATTTAAACAACAAAACTATTTGACATTTATAAGAATGTCTTTGTCGAGTTGAAATTCTTAATAAATATTTGGCATGTTCCTACAAAATTATTGATTTTTTTTATTATTTTTTAGTAATTAAAGATTTTCAATAAAGATTTTGTTTAGTTTTTTTGTGGCTGTTAGAGAAATCTGTTGTTTAATATTTTAAATTTTTGAAGTATTTTGTCGAAATTTTTGGCAATCATACTGTCAAAATATGACTTTTTTTAATTAAAAAAACTGTCAATATATCTGAGAATATGTATTTGAACCCCAAGAAGCGGAGTATTTTTGCAAATAAGGAATTTATAAAATCCAAACATCAGGTTTTATGATGAGAAATACTTTTTTTTTTGTTTTATTGCACATTCTGGTCATTTATTACAATTTCCAATCACTTATTAAATCAGCCATCTGTCATTCAATTGATGTCATAGATGATGCATTTCCGATGAAGTGTTTTTCTATGATTCAAGAACTTTTCCAAGCTATATACTATTTTGTTCTATTTTTTTCTCCTTTCTTATTAAATCATTACAAATTAACATAAAATTGCAATAAATCAATGTCATTGTAAATGAAATCGAGACTTTATTAAAGAAAACTAGTATAGCAATAGCTATTAAATATTATATTAGTAGCAGACTTTAAAATACTCTGCGCAGATTTTCAATCTGAAAAAATATATTTTTTATATTTTGTAGAGTGTATGAAGAACATGTTTTCAAATATTAGTACCCTACACCACACTGGGGCGTTATATTAGATCAATCCTTATCGTATTACTTTTTGGATAGATTCTACGATCATCGTAAACGTAATTTGTATATCACTTCTCCTTTAAACAGTGAACCTGATCACTAGTTTCCACTATAAACCTAGATAATACTAATGAAAACCAATGATCACGATCATGACCATTTTATTGCTTAAAAATATTATAAAGTCAGTTTCCGTGTTTTCATTTCGTAGAACAACTTAATCTTCAAAATCTTTGGACTTCGTGAAAAATAGACAAATTTGAATATTTGCCACTAAGGTCAAAAAATCAGATCAGTCTAAGTATACCATATTTTTTTAGTAGAGTATCGAACGTTAATGCAAACATATCCCACAGAGTTTTGCAGTTATTGACACACAATGAAATAAATTTCTTCACAAACTATCAAACATTCCGTATTTATAGCTGTGCAATTAATTAAGAAATATTTAACCTTTAAACTTAATAAATTATTTAACTAACAATTGTGGTTTATTTTATTATTATATTTAATTTATTTTTCTTTTCAATTATAGATGTTGGCGCGAATACCGTCTAATGAGACAAGGCCACTCAAAGGAAATTCTCAAGCCAATAGTGATCTCATTGCAGGCAATGAGTTTCTCAAACTATTTATGGAACATGATCAGTTAGACAAAGATTTCCATAGTAGTGGGGGCAGTGGAAGTAGTAATGCGGGTGCAGAAGAAACAAAGGCTGTAGTGGCAGCTACAAAAAAAGAAGAGTCATTCGACAAAAAATCTGCGGAAACGGGGAGAAGGTCTAGTAGTGGTAGAAGTTTAAAAGACAAGGGGCCCAAGCTGAATCAGGCCGAGGGTCAGTTGGAGGATAGTAAACAAGTAGTTAAATTAGTTACCTCAGGTAGTAAAATTGTGTTTTTAGAAGATTACGATGAAAACGATGCCATCTTAGATGCTGAAGTCAGAGATATCGATTTGAAAAGAGAAATATTTAAACAAAAAACTCATCCCAATTTAGATGATTATAAAGTGGTGGCTGTGAGTGTTTCCTCTTCTAGTCAACGAGGCACAGCAACAGCCCGAAATCGCTTTACCAATAAAGCCAGTTCAGTCAAATATGAAAAGAGACCGTTAACAACAGCGAAAACAACCAGCACAACAACTACTACTAGCAAAATGTTCACAACAATGACACCTAAACCACCAACAGCGACAACTGTCAGATCACAAACATCACCTGCGTTGTCGACGTCATCGGCATCATCAACTAAAATCGATACCACAGTTGGAGACAACTTTATCAATCGCTCACATAAAAGTGAGTTCTCCATAGAGGAAGTTGAACCGCTGACAATGACACAGCAAAAATCACGTAAAATAATTCAATCACGTCATCGTAAATACCCAGTAACAAGTGTAGCAGACACATTGGAGGCTTTAGATTCAGAAAATAGTGCCTCTACTAATATACAAAATGTTTTGGCAGCACCGCTACAAACGTCCGCTTCAGCACGTTCCACATCAATGGTGACAACTATGTATCACAGTGGTCAACGTAATATGACCATTAATCACGATTCTAATTTGCATATGGCTCAGGCTCGCCATAAAACCGCAACTGGTACGGCTACAAACACTAGCGATGACAAGTTTAAAGGTGGTGATATGCAGCAACAACAACAGCAAATGACTAATGGCGGTGTGGAAGATCAGCTGTTACCATTTCAAACTGTCATTTACCATGATACTAAGGCAGGTCATGGTCCGCAATCACGTTCCATTTCATATTCTTCGATCTCACAAAATGTGGAAGATTTAAAGAAGTGGCAACAATCGGGGATCTTAGCCGAAGCACGACGTAATGTCAGTGAGAGCTTAAAACCCATGCCGAGGTCTAATGCTTCCTTATCAAATCACCAGCCAGAACCAGCTAAATTTTATTCACAACCTTCAAAAATGTATAGTGAACCAGCAAAATTTTATTCCGAACCTGCCAAGGTCTACTCTGAACCAGCTAAAGTGTATGGAGAACCTGAAAAATTCTACTCCGAACCTGCTAAAGTTTATGGACAACCATCCAAAGTTTATTCAGAACCTTCCAAGGTATATTCGCAGCCGTCTAAAGTCTACAGCGAACCAGCCAAAACATACTGGCCCATTTTAACAGCCACTTCAACTCCATCCCCGATTACTTTAATACCTCCAACAAATGCTCCCACAATCTCTACCATTCCGACAACTTCACTTCCGGTAAATATACATCAATCATCGAGAAAACCAGCCATAGTCTCACGCATTGCTTTTGGTGAAGCCCATTTGGCTTCTAGTACATCTACCAGTACAAGTACTACAACAACAACCACAACTACTCCATTGACCACAACAACGCGATCATATGGCTCACATAGTCAGCATCATCATTATTCTCGTACATATAGCAGTCATCGTAATCCATCAACTTCCTCTTCGTTTAACAATGAAAATTCATCCTTGTCATCTTCATCCTCATCAACTTCATCAACACCTTCACGTCGTATACTTTTTAATCTAGACCGTTTACCGTATGATCTTTTAAATGCACCTGAACCATCGATACAGCAGCAACAACTTTTGGAACTGCAAAAAACCAAGAGGCCGCAACAGACATTAACATACCAGCAGTCGAATCAGCAGCAGCAGCAGCAACCACAGCAACCACCGCAACAGCCACAACAGCGTCATAATATTAATCCATGTTTAGAGTCGGCAGTTACTTCACTATTTTCATCATCATCTTTATCTGCTCATCCAGCATTACAAAAACAACGACAACATTCATCATTGTCAGATCAACAACAACATTCTAATCAAAATGCCAAAGGATTGCCCAACGGAGGTGAGTTTTATTTTACATTGTTACTTTGTTGTAAATATTTTTTTTATATTATGATGGTGAAAAGTTGACATTACTTAAGTGAAATATTTTCCGAATATGAGTTTGCGATGTTAATTGATTTGTCTATAATTTAGAATATGAATTGTATTGTTATCTCATGTTTGGAAAAAACATGTTAGTTAAGTGGTGATAACATTTGATCAGTGATTTTTAATTTTATTTTGTTGCATGCAAGTTTGCATTTTTTTGGTTTTACGTGCGGTTGTTGGTCGTTTTCTTTGATAATTCTTGTGGTTTGTTGCATTATTTTGCTTGGATGCCACTTTATTTTAGTTGTATAAATGGAAAAATACTACACGGATACACTTGCTAATTTTTGTTGTTATTCGAATAAAATGAAACTTGTTAAATTGAGAGAATAAACCAAACTAAACTTGATGTGAAACGAATATTGTTGACACCCTAAACCAGGAGTTCTCACTGTTTTTTGCTTCGCGAATATGAAGCTAATATGACGCCAAGATAAAAAATTATGTTACTCCAAGTAGAAGATGTGTTGTCATGTCAATTTAATATTCTCGTCAGAGTTGGTACTATGAACTAGTCTAATATCTTATTTATAGCTAGATATATTAACTAGTCTATGAATTAGTCTTTGAACTGATATACATTCTAGTCTAGTGTATAAACGAGTCTGTCTAGTATATGGACTAGTAGATATTTCTATTGCTTTGCAGACTAATGAAGCTCACGTAAAATTGATAGACATAAATTTGTATATATCCATGAGAAGCCTAATTTTTACTAAAAAACAAAAGAGTTCTAGTTCTATCCTCTGTCAGTGTGGGCCAGAGCAATCTAGATATTCTACAAGTAATATTTGATCAGCTGTGTTCTGTCTCTTCAAGGCCACCAAGGAAGTGTGAATATCCCTTTTCGCAAGAGTTACGTCTAGGGACGATCCGTTGGATGCCAATTCATCAGATATTTCATTTCTCCGGATGCCCTCATATTCTGGGACCGATATCAACTCGACGTGATGTTAATTGTGACAGTATTGGATACAATTGAGAAGACATTTCGACTTTATAATGTTGGAGTTAAAAGTCTTGATTTATGCAAGGCTGTCCAAGTAGATATGTATAGTTGAATTTTCGAGATTTATATATCTCCGCCTGGAAGAAAGTGCAAGTATAGGGTAGTCGAAGAGACAACAAAAGGTCCAATTCATAGGAGAAAATTCGAGATCCCATGTCTCTTTCTGTCTTTGAACCATCAGTGTAGACTGTGATCATGATCCCTTAGGACAGTGTGCGCAGCCCAATCATAATTTTTTGGTATTCTGATCTTAAAAGACCTATCAAAATTCGGAGTAGGTACTAGTCTGTTTCTTGCCCCATGATTGGCCTGCCTACTTTTTGTTGGATGTTGACCAATACGACCATGGTTCAGTCCGCTCGACCGTTTAAGTCGTAAAGCAGGCTTAGGAGAAATCCATTTAATATACATATATGTATATCAAAGGGGAGTTATATTTAGCATCGTCTCTAGTCTGTCCTGAGGGGTGGAATTCATAGAGCCAGTAATTGCAAGACATGCTAATCTTTGTATCTTGTTTAGTATAGAAAGGTGATTTTTGATGTCAACTGCTCTCCAACAAACAAAAGTCTTATAGCTCAAAATAGGTCTTATGATCGTGGTGAACATTCAGTGTACAATATATGATTTAAGATCCCATCTCATCTAATGGGTTTCTTGTAGAATGCTCATAGTGTTTTCTTCATTCTACTCTAAGCATTAGGTTTCCACAAGATCTCAGAGTCTAAAACTACTCCAAGATATTTGGCTTGGCTTGAAGTATTTAGAAAAGTGTCATTCAGTCGTAGGGGTCTGAATTCAGGGATTTTGTATCTCCAATCTTCCAATAAGTGTTACTCAGGAATGTTATTTCCGGAATAACATCACTTCCAAGATACTTGGATCTAACTTCGACGAATGCCTGGCAGTGGCAAAGAAAGTGCTCCAGAGTTTCACTGTCCTCTCCCTATGCTTTACATTCGTCTGAATCCGCACGTCCAATTTTGCATAGATGTGCTCGTAATCCTGTGTGTCCACTCAGAATACGTACCATCATACTAACTTCAGACTTGCTCATTTTGAGGAGATTTTTCGTCTTGCTCTCATCAGGGTTACCCCATAGTATCTTCGTGGTTCTACCCACTGTTTCATTATTCCAAGAGGCCTTATGGGATTCTCTCACCCATATTTTTGGCTCGGCTTTTATTGCGTCGAATGGTTTTGCGTTTGTCAGGTTAACTGCCTCGAGCTCCCTACCCTTTAAAGCTATTACTATACATTCGCCCTTTCGTTACCGACTACTCCCGAGTGGGCTGGTACCCATATGATGTGAACCTTACCTCTGGGAGAGTATTCAGTTAATGCTTTCTTACAATCCAATACGGTCTTAGATTTAGTTCTGTCGCCCGATATCGCCCTAATTGCCTTCTGGCTATCGGTAAATATATTAAGCGCTGTGGGCGCCATATTTATTCTAATCCAATTTACGAAGCTTGTGTTATGATTTGGTAAACGGTGGTATATTTCTGTTTGTGGGTCTTAAATATATGGAACCCCAGCCCCACTTTGTCCCCCAATTTAGAGCCATTCGTGTAACAACGGATTCCTACTGGTATTTGCTCTAATGTTCCGCTTGAATAAGACATTCTATCTGGGATCAGCGTTTCAAAGTTTCCGACATATTCTGTGTCTGGTATACGATCAAGCACGTCCGATGATTGTGTATAACCTTCCAATGTGTCCAGTATACATTTATGACGTGTCCTATAACCGCTTTTGGCCAGTTCGCCTAAAGTAAAGAGCCGTTCGGTTGTAAGCGCCGCCTCATATCTTAAATATGTTTCAATGGGCGGAATATCTAGTAACGATTCCAGAGCCTTGGTTGAAGTAGTACACATGGCACCACTTATACCCAAGCAGCATGTACGCTGAACTCCCTTTAGTAGATTGATATTGCTCTCTTTGTCTAAAGCAGTCCACCAGATTATTGATGCAAAAGCTAGAATTGGTCTAATTACACTTTTATAAAGCCAATTTGTCATAGTAGGACTAAGACTTCATTCCATGCCTATAGTTCTCCACCTCCACCACCTCTATGTGGTGTCTCCATTTTAATTTCCGGTCGAGGATTACACCTAAGTACTTAACTTTGTCACTGGTATCTTCTTGCTCACGAAGCAAGGTTCAGTATACATAGAAATTTTTGTCTTTCTAGTGAAAAGACAGATTTCCGTTTTGTAACACCTAAGTCACCCATTTCATCAGCTATTGGGGATATGTTCACATTGTTCAATGCACCCTCTATATCCAAGAAAGTTGCCATAACATAGTCCTTTTTGTCAAGTGACAGTATGGCACACAGTTTTATGTAACCAAAAATTAATTAAAATATGGCGAACATATTTGATCCTGTGTCATATTGTATTTCAAAACAAATCTATATATTTAAGCTATTTAATGACAATAAACTTATTTTCTAAAAAAAAAAACTTAGAAACACGTGAAAATATATTTTTAGTAAAAGTTATTGCAGGTGGCTGAACTTTAAATTTAAACTATAAACTTTAGTAAACGTTTCAGTGGTCGAAATAACATTAAATTTTCTTTGAAATATTTTTCCAATATATAACCGATTTACTGTGTTTTGTTCATCTACACATTAGGTCTGACGACATTATTGGGCTGTCAAATTTAATTAAACCTACAAACTTTTCATTGCATTCCGCTGACAGTATATTTAAGCACATTTATCACGTTTTATTTACAGTTGTTTTGTTTCTTTTAATTTTGCTAAAATTTTCCTGTTTTCTAATTTATTTTTCATTTTCTTCGCAGATCTAGTCAAATGTGTAGCTGAAATTTCCCATACATCATCAGCTGCCGCTACTCACGATGATAGTAGTGATGATACGGGTGGCGGTGTTGAAGCATTTACCACCGAACGCAGTCATCTTGAAGAGCTTTTCACGCCGACCCCAGAGCAAAATTACGAAATAGAAGAGTCTGTAAGTGTAATGACAAATGGGCGAGCCCATAGCGGTGGTAGAAACAGTTTGGCACATCCAACCACATCACCCATACACCAACAACAGCATCATGGTTTCAAGCCAAATAGACAACGAACTCGCATACACTTTGGTACGAATGTCGAAAATCCAGAGGTTCACGATGGTGGACAACATCATCATATGAGTCAAACAACGTACAACACCAACGCAAATGCCAATACAGACACCAGCAACAATAGACATCTTAGTACTCCAGACTACAATCAGTATGATGACAATGTTGATGGTGACGGTGGTGGTGACGATAGTGGAGATAATGGTGCAGCGAAGAATAACGATTATGATGATGGTGGTTCCCCTGTCAATGGCAATAATGATGATGGCAGCAATGCCGATGGTGGCGGTGATGATAATGATGACTCTAAAGTGGCCTATATTGTTGAGGGTCACAACTATCGCAAATATCGCGTCGAAGAAGAAACCGATGATGGATTTATTGTGGGCGAATATGGTGTTGTAGATCATAACGATGGCAACTTGCGAGGTGTGCGTTACACAGCCGACTCGACCATCAATCGTAGTCTAATACAAAAGGCCTTGTTGACATTTTTAAAGCTGAAGTAAACTAATGGTAAAAGGGTGAACAAGAGAAAAAATGGGGGAAGCAGTAGAGTTGGCAAGCTATTGCTATTGTATGGTATGGTCAGTAGAAGTTTAAGATGATGGTATTAACTATTTGTGATGATTCCTAATACAAAACAAACAAAAAAACTTTAAAGTAGAAAACAAGATAAAATATAGGTTTGATATTTTTAAAGATCAGTAGTTTAATAGTTACTTTGTTTAGATTTAAGACTATAGTTTATAGAAAAAAGTTCAATTTGTTTGAAATAAGAAACGAAATGCAACAAACAAACAAACAACCAACCAACAAAACCAATCAATAAAACGTATGTGATTCAAGTCTTACTATTTTAAAAGAAAAAGTAGTTTTTAATTTATGTAGTAATTTTAGTTTTATTTTTCAACCTACATACTTACTTACATATAATATGTGTCTTGTGCAATATGTGGCCCCAATAAGGAACATTTTCTTGTTTGCTTTTAGAATACCAATCGATTTTGAATCATTCGGCCTGCAGATATCTTAAGTCTAACACTAAGTGTTTTGTACCAAATTTTAAAATATTAAAAGTTATTTTTGAAAGAAATAATTATATTTTGACGTTTTGTCTTTATTTAAACATTGGACGCCTTTGATTTTTATCATCTACATTTTATCTTATACTTATGTTTATAAAGAATCGGTGGAACCAAATTTTGACAGCATATAAGTTAGAAAATTTAAAAATTGAAAACTTTATAAGTCCAGAATTAGAATAATTAAATAATACTGGTAATACATTAACAATTCTTAATCCATTATTGATAAACACGTTTCTTGCTTAAATTCCCTCTAAATTTGTTTAATTTCTAATCTAACAGTAGTTTAAGCTACGTTTAACTTTGTAATAAAAACAAATTCGTTCCTTTTACTCCGCCCAAGTTTGGACAAGACATTATTGTATGTAACTATTTTTAAAGTTTTAAGTTTATAAATATATAGTATTTATAACTTAAAACGATTAATCGTTCGATGTACTAGTTAGTTAGTATCCATTCATTCCTTTTAGCCTAAATGCAGTTTTAGTCTGAATGTTTTCTGTTCGTAGTATGTGTAACTTAATTTATTATAATAGTTGTAGTTATTGTTGTAAAATGTTTATCGTTATTTTTAATTTATTTACATTAGTGTATAATATTTCTACTCGTATCAACAAAAAAAATAAACATACAGTTGTGGTCAGAATTATGGATATATGTATAAGTTGTGGTGGAACAAAGTCGTCACTCTGCTTAAAATAGTTAAAAACGGAACATGTTTTCACTAAAAATACAAATATTTTCTTGGAATGTCTTTTAGATGACTATAATTATTATTCGATAAAAAATTTAAAACCATTTTGTTTTAAGTTCCCGAAAATAATATTTTAAAGAGATTAGATTTACCGTTAATAATTGTTTAGGTATAAGTATCACGATTAAGTTCAACACTTATCTAGTATATAAATCAAAAATTTCGATCCAACCAAATCCAAATCTTATAATAGCACAACTTAAATATTTTCCTTTAATTCTATTTAAAGCTAAACTAACTGCTTTAATATATGTAATTCGAATTAAATCAATGAGGATGGGCCTTGAACTTTTTATTATATATATCGGTGCTGTATCGGTTTAATGATAAAGGGCAACATCGAATCAGAAAGTTACACTGAAACAATTTATGTACATAAAGTCATGGATTCTTTAAATATCATATTATCATCATCGTATTACAATTTTGAAACCCTACACCACTGTAGCGGAGTATTATGCGTTTGAGTTAATGTTTACAACTCACAAAAATATTGGTCCTGCTGCAAAGTAGCCCTCATAAAACCCCGAAAAGAGCTTTGGAACTTATAATTGCGTTAAATATATAGGTATCTGTATAAAATCGGATCAACTAAGTTTTAATGCTACTGTTCGGATGATCGGACCTCATTTGACTCTAGACCCCATATAAAGGCCCCTTCAAAGTATGTCTTGAACGTCCATAATACACTTATACATCGCAATGCAATTCGACACAAATAAATTTGGTATAAACCTAAATCACTCAACTTCAATTTTATAATGATCGGTCCACATTTAACACTATCCGCATCATTTTCAACTGAAGGTAAAATTCAATATATACAAATGTAAGAAAATATAGTCTGTCATGGTCGACTGCTGTAAGATGGTGATCAATTATAGACCGATTCTCAAGGAATTAAGTATAACCGTTTCCTTATTTAGTTTAGACATATTGCCCATATTTCAGTTTGTGATTTCTGGGTATTTAGAGCGTATAGTTCTTTGAATTCTAGGATTTATTAAAATTTAGATTCCAGGAAATACATTGTGGTGTTCTTCTAAGATAACTACAATTAAAAGATGAAATATTACGACATTTTAACCTTTGACCTTCAACCTAGCACACTTAATATTTAGAATGATTTTTAGTTCCTTATTTAGGATGTCAATGTTATGTCAATATTAATTTAGCTCTTTATCAAGAATGCCCTCGCAAATCGCAAAAAATTTAAAGTTTTAACTGAATAGTTATAGAGTATTCCTAAGTTTATATTGACGGTTTATAAATTAACAATAATTTAAACATAATTCCACTCTTACGAAATGTTCTGTAATTTTGAACACTACTGTATGCAGTCTCTATTATTATTTTATTATTATTTTTTTTTTGTTTCTTGATTTTTTTTGTTTCAAACAAAAAATTACCGCAGAGATTCTTGCAGATGAAAACTACTTGCCATAAATATTTAAGAGTATTTCTACTATAAACTAAAATTAATCTACATAAAAACACAAGAGTAGTGGTTGCAGCAGTTAGTAGAAGTAGCAGCGAAAAAAAAACTGAAACTAATTTAATAAGAGAATATAAAACAAAGTTTAAACAAAATCTCTATTATTTAACAAAAAAAATAATACTCGTAATTGTAGCTTATTATTTGTTAGTTGTATGTATCTATCTATGTATCTAAGTATCTGTGTACCTACATACATATGTATCTATCTATGTATATAAGTAGTATATGTACTATGTATTTAAATGTGTAGTATTGATGTAACTTTAGTAAACTTAACTAAAAAACTATTGTAACTATAATTTTAAAACAACAACAAACGAAATATGAAAAAAATCGAATAAAAAAATGCTTAAAGTTTACTTAGTTAAGTTTATTTAAACAAATGTTTGTAACTAAAACTAGAGAGGGAAATTGAAGAAAAAATTATGGTATTACACCATATATTATACTTACATATTACAAACAGTGGGGCAATGGAGTCTTTTGAGGAATTAAAGAATTATTTACATTTTTGCTAAAATTAAATTTAACAATTTAAAGTTTGGTAAGCCTATAATAAATGCTTTAACTTTCATTACATCCCCTCATATACGACCATCATATATTTTAGAGAAAATCATAAAAAGAAATTTAGATTTTCATTAAACATGTTATTTGATATTACAAAAATAAGGTAAGAATAAATAAACATTTACTAAGAATAGTAGTATTGAACAAATATTTGGTCTATGTAAAGATGTCTTAATTAGTTTTGGAAAGGTTTTCAGAATTTGCATACTTTTTTGGTTACTTGATATGAAATGGTACTACAACATAGAAAGAAAAATCGCATACTAAATTTAACTTTATTTATCTCAAATTTAGCCTAAAACGTACTTAAATATTGAAGAACGATTTTATTACATCGGAATTGATTAAACAGATCGATATAAAAATTCTTATAACTGAATATGAATCTTATTTTAATCCCATTTGGTACTTAATTCGATCTAATTTCTTTTTTAATTCATAAATATATTAATTTGCTTCCTAACATATAATTCACATTTAGTTAAGTATTTTTTTGCAATAATTAGTTGAGTTTTTGACAGATGATATCTCCATATTAATATGTGTGTTTAACTTTGGTAATTAATTTTTTTGCTGAAATATTCCGAAATCAAGTATGATCACTCAGGAAAATTAGGGTTTAGATATATAAAGATTTGAAAATATTAGTGCAATGGAAAAATAATGCACTATAGCTCGAAAACAACGCAATGATATCCTGTAACCAAAATGTAGGAAATTCACTTCTCTATAGAAATTATAATAACATTAAAATGCGTCCGACGCATATTAAACAAGACAAAACTAATTTTTGTAACCTTTGACCTCCAATATCTCGCTTAGGGCACAAGATATTTTCGGTGGCTTTTATTTCCTTACTAATTATGATAAGGGGAAGGAAGCTATGTGCCAATTTTCATTTAGCTATCTGTATTTAGCCCAAATAGGCTTTAGTTAGACTTTTCGTACTTATCGGATCCATGCTATCAAGAAGTTTGTACTTGATTTGTGGAAAACCGTAATTAGCGTACTTTTGAAACCGCTCCGAATTGATTTGAGTGCGGATAATTATCGAGTAACAACTAATGCAAAATAGTAGAATTTTACAGAACTAGTCCTCAAATTCATGTAGACAAAGGGAAGAACAAAAATTTTCCTAATGTCCATTTTTCAACGAAGGAATTGGAAACGAAAGTTTGATCCTGTTTAAATTACAACTGATGTATCCTATTAAAATTTTATAAAAGTTATCTTCAAAATAAAACAATTTCATTGAAATTAATATAAATTATATTGTGTTTTATTTTTTGAACGCAAGTACGGACACCGATTTTCGGCAATTATAATGGACTGTTTAGTTAAACTAATTTTAAGTAAGTAGTATTTCGACTTGTATAGTAACCCAGCAAAGACATATATACATTGAAAGATAATGAGTTAAAAATCATTTTAACACATTATGTACTTTAACACGGCGATTGCATTGAAGGCAAGTACATATAACTGTCATTTACAAATAAGTACTAAAATAAGTCGTTACACATATGGAGTTAAAAAGGCTCGATGGTGGTCTAGGTGTATTTCTTTGGATTTGATATAGTATCCTACTAATCAAACCTACCCTTTTCAAAATATACCTAGTTAGGTCATAAAAGTTTTCCTTAATGTAAACAATTAAAATCGTCGTTAAAATATATTACATATATTTTTATATTACATACATTTGTGCTGATAAAGAATCTTATGTTTCGACGAATGACGAATAAGCTCTAAACGATAAAAAATTTTTAAATGTCGAAAGACTCTATTTACCCACTGTATTTATAAAATATTTCAAAAATTTACAAATGTATAAGTAAGTAAAAAAGATGATGCTGATACAATAATAAATTAACACGAATTTAATTTTTTTTTAATACTACTGAAAGAAATAGATAAACTAAAACGATTAATTAATATAATAAATCAATTAGTAGTTAACTATAAAATCATCATAAATATAACAGAAAATTATAAAACAAAATATTTAAAAGAAACATTTAGTTGAATTAATTTTAGTGATCATGAAATTTAAAACATAAATTTAACACTTGTCAATTTTAATCGACTACAAGACTAGAAGTGCAAAGGAAGTGAGAGATAAAAAGAGTTGCTATAATTAAACATTAATGATTTTCGGATATTCGTTAATATGCTTTTATTTAAAACAAAAATTAAAACATAGACCTTACTAGTTCCCATTTTTTAGACTTCCGCACACGTTTACAAAAGTTGATGAAATTTTCAGAATTTATCTTACAGTTGAAGGACTATAATGTATGGTCAGACAGATAAAGGACAAAGATCCAGAATATACATATATACTCTATAGGGTCGGAAATTATATGTGATGTGCAATTTGTCAAATTTTTATATACCCTTTTCACGACTGATAAAGCTATTTTTCTGAGGCTTTCAACAGACAGACGGACATGGTTAGATCGTCTCCGAATTTAGTAAGGATCCAGATTATATATACTTTTGCGTGTTTACGACCAATATTTCGATGTGTTACAAACGGAGTGACAAAATCAATATACCCCCTTTTCGATTCGTGCCAATTCCTTCGAAGTTTCACTATCTTCAATATGCATGTTTTTCGTCAGGGCAAACACCTGATTACTCTAAGTCTGTTCTATATATTGTAAATTTATTTTCACTTTTATTAGTTATTTTCCAAATAAATTTACAAATGAAAATTGTTTATCATTTTACGAAAAAGGAAAGCTTGAGTTGTGTAAGGGTGGAAGTACACAACACGCGTTGAGGCGGCAACGCGTTTTACGCTTTTCACACCTGTCACGCTTTACAAGCCGCAAGTTACACAACACGCGTCATTTTAATTTTTCTTTTAATGTTTTTTAAGATTATTACTATTTTAATAATCCAAATTTCAAACAAAATTTTAAGTTTTTGTTTATTTTTTAATGTTTTTCTTTCATTGTGTGTGAAATTTATTTCATTTTTGTTAATTTTTATTCTACACAAAACAAAATACAACCCTGATCAGCTGCCGACGCGTCAAAAGTTGTTGAAACTGCAGTGTGTAACTTGTTAAATGAAAATACACTATTTCAACTCTTTTTGACAGAAGCCTATAACGCTTTGCGGCGTACAACGCGTGTTGCGTACTTCCACCTTAAAAAGCTTTATTTAAACTCTGGGATAATAGTTGCTCATTGTTGTTTATAGTAGGGTTCTATAATTTGACTTTCGAACAGATGAAGTTGACTTTTTTGTCCTAACAGAGTCGAAATGCCGACTGTTTTGTAAGAAAACGTCGATCGAAAATAGTTCGAAGAGTCGACATTTCGAGAATGGTAAAAAGTCCAAAAATCGATTTTTCATAAATTGTAAAAAGTCGACATTTTTCAGCTAAAGAAGAAATGTCCTAACAAAGTCGAAATGTCGACTGTTTTGTAAGAAAACGATGATCAAAAATAGTTCGAAGAGTCGACATTTCGAGAATGGTAAAAGGTCCAAAAATCGATTTTTCATAAATTGTAAAAAGTCGACTTTTTTCAGCTAAAGAAGATGATGCATCCCAACCTTTTGGAAATACATTAAATTAATATATCCTATCTAGGATATTATGTAATTGAAACAAAAAGTCGACTTTTCGACATTTTAAAATTTTTGTAAAAGTCGACTTAGCAAATTTTTAAATTTTCGGCTTTTCGAATTATTTTAATAAAGTAATTTTTTCGACTTTATAAAATGTTTTATTTGATTTTTTTTACTAGACAATCGATTTACCGACTTTTTAGGGTCAAACTGGTCGACTTTTTCAAAAAAGGTAGACAAAAATGTTTCTGCAGCTCCACACTGAATTGTGCCATTACTGGCATTAAACTATAAATTTGACATTTCATCTAACTATTCTGAAATTTAAATATTATTATAATTTATACCCTTTTCTTACCTCTCTTTCTCACACTTAAAAGTCTTGTAAAATAGTAAATAAATATTTAAATCGAAAAAATTAACAACCATAAATAAAAAATTGTTCCTTTCCTTACATAATCGACTTAATAGTCGGTCGAAAGTTAATTGAGCCAGCAACTTCAAAACGTTATTCGAATACCAATAAAAGGCGGTGTTAAAAAATTATTTTAAATTGTAAGCAAATAAATCAATTGGTCAAACAAATACATAAATAAAATAAAGCAAAAAAGGAAAAAAAAATATAAGAAAAATTAAATAAATTATTTTTTTTTGTCTTTCCAACTCAACACCTTCATTTTTAAACTTTAAAGACCTTATCCATAAAGAAACTTTGATTTTATAAAAGGTTTATAAAACAATATGTTCATACAAAATTTGTTTGATAAACCTGTTATAAAATAAAAATTTGTTTATGAATAAAACCTTAAAGATTTAAATGAACAAAATTTAATTTATTCTAATCACACATTATAGTCTAGTAAATATTTTAATTTAGTTTAATTTAAATTGTTTATTATAAAAGCATTTAGTAAACATTTAATTGTAACACATTTTATTAAAACAAATTTGTAAATATTATATGAAATCGCACACAAACACACATATTGACACAAATATTTAAATAGACATAAAATAATTGTATTAGTAATAATTTACATAACTACATACATGCATAAATAAAAACAATATAAAATTGTATTATAATAATAATAGAAATAAAAAAACAAATTAAATCAAATTGTCTAAATTTATTTGTTTACCTAATAAAGTCAATAATTAAGTTGATACCATTTATTTTATTCTGTTCGATTTGATTTGATTTCGTTTGATTTGATATCTTTGTTTAGTTTAGTTTAGTTTATTTTAGATTTAATTTAATTTAAATTGTAGCCAATAAGTAAAACTACAAACAATACTCGTAAATCAATGAAAATGAAAGAAATCATGTTAAAAAATAAAGAAATAAAAAATTTACTTCAAGAAAAATTTACAAAAAACTGAATTGTTTCCTTTCAATGGCTATTATTTAATACAATTTTTGTTTACTTACAAACGAATCAACTGAAATAGGTGGCAATAAATCAATTTTAAAATTTTTTTCAAATTTTTATTGAACTTTAAACTTTTAATTTTTGTAATTCATTATTATAAACTTAAATGTGTATGTGTGTGAATGTACATGATGCCTTTAGGCTAGAAGAACTACAATAATTTTTATGAAACATGCAAACACGAATAATTTTGACCAAATATATTATATGCTGACCACTTGCCGGGGTCATACAAGGGTTATTATTTTATATAGCAGATGTAAAGAAAAAAGGTCCATTTGATTAGTTTAGCTTAGGTTGATAGAAGGATGTATACTACATCAAATCCAAAGAAATATAACTAGGCAACTATCGGCCATGTTCTAAGCTCGATCTCATGGAAAATATTTGTGGGTAAAAACAAAGGTATTCTCGTCCGATGTATAGATACTCAGTTTTCTGGATGTAATTACTAAGAATTTTACAACCAGTGTTCGTGCCGTAATAATATCGCTTTTTTATCATATTATCTATGTGGTATCCACTTTCATTTACGGTCAAGGATTACATCTAAGTACTTAACTCTGTCGACCACCGGTATATTATTGATCCAGAAATAGAGTACTTTCCGTATTTCTTGTAAAAATACAGATTTCAGTCTTTATCGGGACCAGTCTTAGTAAGCCTTAATATAGCCTTATCCCGCCTTAATATAGCCTTAGCCCGCTCCTCAGCCCATCTCCACAAATAATTTGAATCCCTTCTCCTTATAATCTTGGCTGACAAATTTATAGATCATTTTCGGTTAGGGTAAAGGGTAAAAAATAGTAAAGGGGGAAAAATACCACACTGCTATGTACCGCTAAAAACCTTATCCATCCGTTCTTTAGCATCCAATGTATTCAGTTTGGTATTGTAGTATTCACCTAAAAAGTGGGCAACATCCTTCAATACGGTTTCCACCGATCTCCCCTTTGAATCTAATGGTATGAATGGCAGTGCTAACCGAAACCTTCACATCCTGAATTTCATTTATACGATCTTTGGAAGTTCTGTTTAATACATCTTCCGCGATTCATTTGACAAAAGTAGCTTTATTAACTAAGTTATACATAATACGTAAGGATCTGTCCCTGCGATTGGAATTTTGGTATAGCAAGCTACATGGTAGGAGCTAAAATCTCAACTTATTATGTACTATTTTCTTACTTTTTCATTGTACCTCTTCAACCAGCTTCATTAGATCCGACGTTGATGGTAGAGTCAGAGTGTCGAAGGGCATGTAAAGATCCGATGTTAAAAACTCTTTTGAAAGGAGAAAACATAAGTTCTTTTGAAATAGGATACATGTTCTCGAGCGAGACTCTGTATCAGCTTAGAAAAGTCGGAAATTTACCTGAATGAATCCAGAAAACTTGTATCGAATCTTCCAAGAGAATCTTCTTTCCATATACACGCCTTAAGCATCTTCTTTAACTTCCTCCTCTGCGGATAAGAAAGCTGTTGGGATTCGGTATGATGGTGACGTGAATTATGACCAAAGTACCCACTTCTATAGTAGTCTTTTGCTCACGATTAAAGCAGGACGAGGAGATATGAATCGCGAGCGCAACATCACTTGCCGCCGATTATGTATTATTTTGGACCTTCAATGCAACAAGCTTAAAATCAGTCCATATATAATGGAGATATTACAACGGAGACATACAAAATTTTTATATGTGAAAACCAAATTCTGTTGGTAAATAATTGACAATGTACTTAGATCTGACGAAAGACACAACTACATCCCAAATCAGACGTTTGGGCTGTATAAGTAATATCGCTACACATCCTTATTGTTTAAATTTACAAATGTAATATTATTCTTTGCTAAAAAATGACACAACTTTTTAATTGCTTCAGTTAATCCACCCATTAAATTGCTATAGTTCTTTAATATATTTAGATAAATATAAAATTATCTTTTGGTATCATAAAAAACTGTAAATTTCCATTCTAAAGTGTTGTAAAGAAGAACGAAATTATAACACTGTCATTCAAAATAAACTTGTTTATGGATGCATCAACGTGTAATCAAACTTTTAAAATTAATAATCTCAATAAATTGTGTATCATCAACATAGTATACAATTTATTGTGCGTAAAGATTGATAAAATGTTATTTATAAATAAAAAGCATTTAAACTAGTACACGTGTAAAATGCCTTAAATGCAGTTGGTTATAAGAAGTGCATAAGGATTCCTTCCACTCATATCGAATCAAGTCAACCCAACCACACCACCATAACAATTTAACCGTAAGTAATTTCAACAGTTAATAAGATAACAGTCAAAATACATTCCACACCAGATTATGTATTGTTTATGGATTATACTTTTCGATTCAATAAAAAAATCCGACATATATAATTTATAAATACGTACATTTAATATTTGATCTGCAACGAACTTATTATACTGTATTATTAATAAATGTTTAAGAGTTACGTTATTCGTTATAAGGAATTAAAGTTTATACGAATTTCGACTTTCATCGCAGACATACATACCCAGCAAAAACTTGGCAATGACTAGAACTTACTCAAAAACATACATTTCAATGACAACTGCATTTCGTCCGCATTACTTATAATGAGTTTAGTAATGACTTCTTTTAAATCTAATATAGAAGGGCATATTTTCAGCTTCGCCATTTTGTTTGAGCATTTTATTTTATTGCTGTGTTTTACAGAAAAAGAAAACAAATCACAGTACTCGTACCCACGACAATTGGATCTCCGCTCCGGAACGACCCGATTTTCAATCGGCAACAGCTGTATAAGGGGATCATATACGGGATAGGGTCAATTATTTGCTACACACAAAACTTTGCATTAAAGTAATTTTCTGATAGGGACTTTATATGGGGTGTAGGGTCAATTACCTCATCTCATCCCCATGTAATTTGAACGTCCGTTCTCGTAACTGTACTTTGTATGATAGTTATTAGTGTTGAAGTAATTATGGTTCACACAAAGCTTGTTTTTGTCGAATACCATCGCTTCATACTTGTACTTTGAAGCCTGTAATGAACGTTTAAGTCTTTTTCTGAAGGGGAAGTTATATGGATGATAGGATCAATTATGAATTGATCCTAATAAAATTTGCTAGGAAGATTTGCCTCATATGAATCTTATTTATACCGAACGCTGTACTCATATTTTTAAAATAATTATGCTTGATAAACCTGATTTTAGGGGTTATGAGAAAACATTTACCGATATTGCCCATTTGCAATACCAAATAATACCCTCCCCAATATAGTGGTGTAGGGTATAAAAAAATTTCCTATAGGTAAGGAAAATTTCAACCCACTAGCTTTTCCTGTTCGGACTCTATCATGCTTTCAACATACAGATGGACCCCAATCGTTTTTGATGTGGGTATAAAAATAGAACTACTTATTCGAAATTTTGCGAAATAAGAAAAGAATCAAACTTTTATATTGCTAAAGTAGGGCATATTTGAGATGTAACTCAGCTACATAGTATCAAGCAAACATGACACTTCCCTATAGAACGTACATTGAACATTCCTACAAACATGAATTATTTTCGTATGAACATTAATATTGTAGAAGTATTTACTTTAAGGATTTTTATACCCTCCACCACCATCAGTGGTGATAGAGGGTATATATAAGTTTGTCATTCCGTGTGTAACACCAAGAAATATTCGTTTGAGACCCAACAAAGTATATATATTCTGGGTCCCTATGAAATTCTGAGTCGATTTAGCTACGTCCGTCTGTCCGTCTGTCTGTCTGTCTGTCTGGTTAAAACACGCTCACGTTAAAACTAAGCAAAAGAAATCAGCCAAATTCACTAAGATATTCATTATTGTCCTAAGCAGTTTGGTATTGAAAATCAGCAAAATCGGTGCACAACGTAAAAAGTTATAAGTAAAAATTTCAGACTACCTCGAAAAAAATTACGGTTTTTTCATAATTCTTTTGAAGTTTTCTCGGAAACTACCAAAGATATTTCGATGAATTTTGTCACACATTATTTTTTCAGGGCAGTAATCAATTATGTTCAAAATCTTTACAATCGATCCAATATTTCCCATAGCCCCCATACAAAGGTATACATTCCCGGAAATTAGTTTATCGTTAATAACTCCCTCAAATATATCGGTATCAACACAAAATTTTGTACATGCAAATATAATATGAATAGAAATCATACTATCAACGCAAATCTCAGTCGGTCCACAATTGGTCATAGCTCTCATATAAGGTCCACTTCCGAAAATCACCTAAACGCACATATTTCTTTGATGAGTAAAGCTATTGTGATAAACGTCGAGTTAAATGTGTTTTGTATACATACAAATCATTCTACCAAATTTTTTACGGATCGGTCCATTATTGGTCATAGCTCCCATATAAGGCCCACTTCCGGAAAACATTTAAAAGCTCATATATCATTGTCAAACAAAGCTATCTTGATAAAATTCGACACAAATATGTTTAGTCTAAATATGAATCACTCTACGAAATTTTTTCCGGATAGGCCAATAATTGGTCATAGCTCCCATATAAGGTCCACTTCCGAAAATCACTTAAACGCATATATTTCAATGAATTATAAAGCTATTGGGATAAAATTCGACACAAATATGTTTTGTATACATACAAATCATTTAACAATTTTTTTTACGGATCGGTCCATTATTGGTCATAGCTCCCATATAAGGCCCACTTCCGGAAATCACTTAAAAACACATATTTCATTGTCAAATAAAGCTATCGTGATAAAACTCGACATAAATAGATTTTGTCTAAATATGAATTACTCTACTAATTTTTTTCCGAATAGGCCCATAATTGGTCATAGCTCCCATATAAGGTCCACTTCCGAAAATCACTTAAACGCATATATTTCATTGAATTCTAAAGTTATCGGGATAAAATTCGACAAAAATATGTATTGTCTTTATATGAATCACTCTACGAAATTTTTTCCGGATAGGCTCCCATAGAGGGTCCACATACGAAAATCAATTAAACGCATATATTTCTTTGAATAATAAGGCTATCGGGATGAAGTACGATTTGAATATGTTTTGTGAGCGTATAAATCATTCTACCAAATTTTTTCCGGATTGATCCATTGTAGTAGCTCCTATATAAGGTCCACTTCAAAAAAATCACTTAAACGCACATATTTCATTATCAAATAAAGGTATCTTGATAAAATTCGACACAAATATGTTTTGTGTAAGGTCATAGCTCCTATACATATAAAGTCCACTTCCGAAAATCACCTAAACGCAAATATTTCATTAATTAATAAATCTATTGTAGTAATCATTATACTAAATCATTATACTAAATTTTTTCTTTATCGGTTGATAATTGGTCACAACTCCCATATAAGGTCCATTTCCGAAAATTACTCAAATGCACTTGATAATCAAAGTTATCTGGATAAAATTCGACATAAATGTTTATTTTGTATATATAAATCATTCTACGGATTTTTTTCTTCCGAATCGGTCCATAGGTTGTCTTAGCTCCCATATAAGGTATACTTCTGAAAATCACTTAATATCACTTAATTCGTAATTAAATGATTATATCCGGATAAAATTCAAAATGAGTATGTTCTGTGTACAGATATATCATTATATTAAAATGTTTTCAAACTGTCCTATTAATATACATTTTTCTCGACCTAATTAAAATTAGTTTGACATATGCATAAATGTTAGTACCCTCAATAAGTAAACAAAAATTTCGCCAAGTTATCTAAAAATTAGATAGTTAAATGGGTCTCAATGAAAAGTAGCTTGCTGGTGGAGGGTATTTAAGATTCGGCAGAGCCGAATATAGCACTCTAACTTGTTTTTCGTTGACTTTTAATATTCATGAAATAGGATAAAAGTTTATAATACTTAATTCCATTGGAAATAGTCTCATGAATCTCAAATTGACACTATCTGGAGTTTGAATGGAATTGAGATCTTATTACAAAACTGAATCCTGAAACAATTGTTGAAATCTTTACAAGCGCATTAAGGATAAAACCAGGTCTATATTTACAGTTGGCTGTTAATAGACTGGATATTTCTGACAGCATCGAAAAAGTTGGAAATCCAATTAAAATTGATACTTAATGTGGTTGTCAAATCAACCGCTATTTATTCGCATCTCTGCACGTTTAACAAACAAGTTTTAAGTTAAAAATATTACAGAATCTAGTGCAATCAACATGAACATGATAAAGAAAAACCAGTGGCAATGGAATCTGAGCAACAGAAACATTCGACCAAATTCTTAAAAAAGAACACGAAAGAATGAAATCAAAAACGAGATCAATTCAAAGTTTAGCATTCCGAAACAATAGTAATGGTATCGTAAAATAAACAAACTGTAAAATGAAAAAAGAAAAAACACCGAAATGTTTAAGTTTGCAAAGAAGGAGGAACGTACGGACGGACTCACTGACAGATAGACGCAAAGCAGAATACTAACCAAGTTGAAAGAAATATTTTAAGAATTAACGGCACAATGAACAAAAAAAAGCAAAAAGTATCATCGGCCAAGTCAGCATCATTATCAACAACATCGTCGTCATCATGAACCTCTGGCGAAACTCCTCATTTTGCAAAGATTTTTTTGGTTTGTTTTTATGATCTGTTTTTGTACCCGTCTACACTAGTAGGTACATGGATGGATGGACGGATGGATGTGTATGTTATAATGGTGAAGGTCGCTGTACGACCTTGCTTAAGGCTATAAAATTGTATTTGGCGTCGTATGGTCGTGATTTGGTTTTATTTCTTTCTCAACTTTTTTTTAATGTACTTTCAAATCGGATTTAATTTAATTTTTGTTGTTTTACTTTAATGATGTTTTGCTTCTTTTGTGTGCGAGATTCTCCTTTTAACACCATAGAATGTGTGTTGGGCACAGTGGAGCAGATTTTGAAATTAATTAATATTAATTATGTTTAAATGGATACAAGGATTTGTTTTGTAGGAATACTTAGATATGAGTAGGAATATAATATTTCAAATAATTATGAGAAATACATACAAATTAGTAAGAGTTTAGACCTATAGAAAAAGTGATCATAATACCTGAAATTTAGAAGTACACTAAAGTGACAACATTGTGATTTATGGCATGGGGTTAAATCTCAAACTAAAAGATAAGATTTTACTATTTAAAATGTTATAAAATTATGACATTGTTTTTGAAGAAAATAAAAAATTGCCATTATGTAGCCAATTTTACAACTTTAATCGATTCCGTCACGGACTCCCGTTATTTGATTAGACTCAAGTTTAAAACACTAAAGGGCCCTTCGGTCGATCACACTTTACGTACGACAAGTCTAATGAAAAAGTAAAATGAAATTCCATCCCTATGACAAAAAAGTGAATAAAAGTCCTATGATTTATATTTTTCGTGTTTACATGATTGGTATAAAACAATAACACAGTAAGATGGAAACAGCTGTTTTACTTTTTTTGTATGTGTTTACATAAAAATACATCCCTGATCTAATGCGACTTGCTTGTTTCTTGAATCATATCAAAAAATGAAAAGAGCCATACGACTGTCAAATTTTCCATCCGTATTTTCTCTCAATGTGTGATGATTTCATTATATATTGCGTTTAGAGGATCCATCTGTACTCTTCTACACAAAATTTTGATAGATCATATTACTTGTGTGCTCGTGTGAAGGGGGCTTAATTAATATGATCCAAAGGACCTTTATTCGACTCTTTTAAATATACATACAAATATAAATGGAGAACATAATGTGAGTGAATATATTTTTAATTATAAACAAGGAAGGAAGTGCTGTCAGTCCATATGATACCCTACACCAGTTATTAGTATATTCAATATGTTTTTATACATCATAACGATTTCATTGCTTATCACTTATGTCGGATATTACCTCAATCCCTATATATTTGTGATGTTTGCTGGTTTTCTGAAAGGCACTTTATATGGGTGCTAGGGTCAAATATGGTCCTTGCATATAATATTTGATGAATAGATTTATGTTAATATAAAATTGATTTATGGCGAAACTTATAATATCCTCCTCACTATAGTGGTGCAATTTCGGTCATTTTATTTATGTATTTCCATCTTGCAGAAATAAGTATATTAAGGTTGCGTTTAAAGAAGAATATGTACTGCATCAAATCCGAAGAAATATATCTAGGCCGCCATAGGCCCTGTTCTGTTCTCATTTATACGGAAAATATTGGTGACATAATTTATATAATGTTCTATGAATGTATTATCAGAAACTCAGTTTCCTGGACGTAGTCTCTTAGAATTTAAAAATCAAGGTTCTTGAGTGATGTAATATCTGGAATAACGTTGCACCCAAGATATTTAGAGTTTATTTCCACGTAAACTTGGCAATGACAAATAAAGATTTCAGGAGTTTAATTGTGAGGATTTCATTAGATATTCAATTGCTTTTTTAGGGACAAAGATTACTACGGCTTTACTATATAAACAATATTAATATTCACACTTTGATCGAAGTGTAATACATATATATTTTAAACTGGGAATTTTCACGAACTATATTTTTTGAGTGTATTATTTAAGTCAAGCCGTATGATGTATTGAAGTTCTTTAGCATCAGCAACATCACAATAACAACGGGATCTTAATGTATGACAATTAAAGCCATAAATCCAAATATGTTTCCCATTATCTGGGGTGGCAGTACACACTTGTAAACTGGACTTACAAAAACGAGTAAAAAATGTAAACAAAATAACAGTTAAATTATTGCATGTGAAATATTTATGTATGTATTTATATTGACGATGAAACAAGAACAAAAACGAACAATAACAACAACATAAGAAAGCAATCTGTCTTCAACAAAGGATACATAAATGCTGCTGGGGGCACGTAAATACACCAGCACAAAGATTGTCAGAATATATTGGAATCCATAAAACATTTACTGACGTAGGAATGCTAAGAAGAGTCATACCATTATTCAATTCAATGCTCTCCAGCATCCTCTTCTATATTGTAGTTTCACATCACTACCTCCATGCTATTTCATTGTATCGCATCATGTACCTGTTGCTGTGTTAAAACTCTTGTGGTTTATTACCACAACCCCTCAAACAATACTGACGCACATAATCATCCTATAAATAAATAAATGCATCTAAATAATTGAAAGCAGAAATAAAATAAAAGTGTGAAACCATTAATGTGAATAAAACATACACGGGCAACCAAACAGAAAAAAACCACATATTACAAATGAAAAAAGAGGGGCGTGCTTACAACTATAAATAAATAAATTGTTATGGAAGTGATTTAGGAAAATCACGCAATGTGGAACTATTAAATACAACTTGAATTCACTTTTGACTTGGCCAATTTATATGATACACGCAAAAGTACAAAAGACAAGCATGATTTCTCAGTTGTTAATGTCACTGCAATTTTTGTTTTATTCTTGAGTTCTTTTTACCCTACACTGTTGGGGTGGAACTTTTTGAAGAAATACAATTTTCAATTTTCACAGTACACAGTTTGCTACTTTTTAAACTATTACAGATATCGTAGTGAAATTTCGCAAATTTTGGGGCTGAGGTGTTTTAAAATTGTTCAGTTTCTTAAGTAAAATGAGTAAAAAAGTACAAAAAATTATCTTTTTATAATTAATATTGTCCTTTTTTCTTTTCGCACCATTTTTTGTCCATAATTAAGGAATTAACCCCCTTTCGCATTCAATAGTTTTCTTTTTCTGGGGATCAGTTTATAAGCGATCATAGTACTACCTATTCGGCGAAATCACTAAAACGTGCATAAATTTGTTACTGCTTTACATATATGTATACTTGTATAGGGGTATCGCAAGGACGGTTATATCCGATCATATTTTCCTACTTGTTTTCTTAATTTTTGCAATAACAATATATGACTGGCATTCATTAATATTACCTTGAGCTCAAAGAACTTTTTTCACTTGTGCAAAGATGTTTTGTTAATTGCAGTCTTAAATTTACTTATATTGTTTATTTTATTGTTTTTGCCTTTTCCTTTCTACTTAAGAATAACACTAATAAATATATTTTTGTTGCTAGATTTATTATTTCTGTTAAGATATATTTTATATAAAAAGTCTTGTTATGATCGATGAATCAACCGATTTATAAGCATGGGTTCAAACGGAATATGTCAGTATATATAAATAGTTATAATCTTAAATATGAATGGTGGGTAGGGGGACACTAATCCTATGGGATTTGGACGAGAACGTAATCTTAGAGAAAATACATGTTTACGGGCACAACTAATCAAAATTGGGCTAACGATGAATGTAGAGCATACGAAAAGGACAGTGTTAGACTGGAATGTTTTCTCTGTATTTACTAGGTTTTCCTAGGAAATCCATGAAAAGGAGTGATGTAATATATCCTTTAAATCTAACCTTATTATAATAAGACAGCCAGTCGAAAAATTCGAAAATATGAAAACTCGGTGAACCAGTTTCAGGCTTATTATTATGGGCAAGGCGATAGGAAAACAAGTGAGAGTGTTATATTCGGCAGTGCCGAATCTCATATACCCACCATCAAACTGTATGCCGTAAGAGGAATGCTCAATTATGAGAGATACCGGCTCGCATGGATCTGTCTTGTGTCAAATTTCATCGCTTTACTCGCATTTTTAAGCCAGTAATGAGCGAACACATTTTCTGAAGGAGACCTCATATCTACCGATATTCAAAAAATTTGGTAGACAGATTTTGGCTCATATGAAACTTATTTATGTTGAATTTCATCGCTATACTCGTACTTCTAAAACAGTTATGTCAGTTATGACGGACATGGCTAGATCGTCTTAGAATTTAATAAGGACCCAGAATATATATACTTGTGGGTCTATGACCAATATTTCGATCGAATCAATATACCCTTCATCTTTCTTGATGGTGGGTATAAATATAACCTTGTTTCCGATACATTTAAGTAATTTATGGACGAAAAACAAATTTTCTGAAAGTGGGTTTATATGGAGCCTACGGGTTTATATGGACCGATCGAAATAAAATGTTGTGAACAGATTTATATTTGTACAATATTTATCTGTGCTGAATTTCATCGCGAAATATTAAAGTCATTTTCTGAAGGGGACTTTGCATGGGAGCTAGGGTCACATGAGGTGTGATCTTTATAAAAATTGGCAAGGTCATCAAGGCTTGTATAAAACTTAGTTGTGCAGCTTTTATGGGGGCCAGATGAAATAATGGGCCGATTTTTACCGTTCTCAATAGGCTTCGTCCTTGGCGTGTCAATCGACTCAGAAAATGATTTTAAGTCGATTGGTATACTTTAAGGTGGGTATATTTTTGTGTGTTACAAACATCAGCCAATATACCATCCCCACTAAAGTGGTGTAGGGTATAAAAATCAAAAATACTAGAAAGTCCCCTTTTATAGTGCATAAAAATCAAAAAGTACTAGTCATAGAACGAAAAAGTATCAAAAATTCCCATTTTATAGGTTCGCATTTACTCCAGGGCATACATGCTTAATTTTATATTTTTGGGTCCAATATTATGGGAAAATTCCAAGTACCGTTTGATGAAGGAAATACCAATTATAGGTTCTAATCGACTCCGGGCTATAAGTACATACTTTTGTATGTACTTAATTTCACGTTTCTAGCCAACAACAACACACAGCTTCATTCGTAACATGTTGTTCTTGCTCTGCATTGTTTTTATAAACAAGCAAGTACAAGAACAAAATTTGCTGTATGATGTTGTGTATTGTTATTTTGTTTGCCTTAGCATGCATCAAAAATCTCAATATTTGATGAAATTTTCAGAGGTTGTCTCTGATTTTTATACCCCCCACCAACATCATTGTTGATAGAGGGTATACATAAGTTTATCGTTCCTTGTGTAACACCAAAAAATATTCATCTAAGACCTAACAAAGTATATATATTCTGGGTCCTTATCAAATTCTGAGTCGATTTAGCTATGTCCGTCTATCTGTCTGTGTAAAACACGCACACGTTAAAACTAAGTAAAGGAAATCAACCAACTTCACCCAAAATATTTATTATTATCCTAGGCAGTTTGGTATTGAAAATTGGTTCACAACGTAAAAAGTTAAAAGTTAAAAAGTTGAGTAAAAATTTCAGACTACCTCGAAAAAAATTACGTTTTTTTCCTAATTCTTTTGAAGTTTTCTCAGAAACTACCAAAGATATTGCGATGAATGTGACACTTAATTTTTTTAGGTCAGTGATCAATTATGTTCAAAATCTTTACAATCGATCCAATATTTCCCATAGCCCCCATACAAAGGTATATATTCCCGGAAATTAGTTTATTGTTAAAAACTCAATCAAATATATCGGTATCAACACCAAATTTTGTACATACAAATATAATATGAACAGAAATCATACTACCAACGTAGATCTTAGTCGGTCCACAATTGGTCATAGCTCCCATATAAGGTCCACTTCCGAAAATCACCTAAACGCACATATTTCATTGATGAATAAAGCTATTGTGATAAAATTCGGGCTGGATATGTTGTGTGTACATGCAAACCATTCTACCAATTGTTTTTGCGGATCGGTCCATTATTGGTCGTAGCTCCCATATAAGGCCCACTTCCGAAAATCATTTAAACACACATATTTCATTGTCAAATAAAGTTATCTTGAGAAAATTCGACATAAATATGTTTTGTCTTTACATAAAACAGTCTACGAAATTTGTTCCGGATAGGCATATAAAACATTTTACCAAATTTTTTCTGGATCGGTCCATATTTGGTAATAGGTCCACTTAACGCACATATTTCATTATCAAATAAAGATATCTTGATAAAATATGATTTGTGCACATATGAATCACTCTGCGAAATTTTTCCGGATAGGCCCTTAATTGCTCATAGCTCCTATATAAAGTCCACTTCCTAAAGTCACCTTAACGCACATATTTCATTGATTAATAAAGCTATTGGAGTAAAATTAGACTTGATCTTTTTCTGTATAATTGGCCACAACTCCCATATAAGGACCATTTCTGAAAATTACTTAAACGCACATTTTATACATAGATATAAAATTTGACATAAATGTGTATTTTGTAAATATGTATATAAATCATTATACGGAATTTTTTCTGGACCGGTCCATAAGTTGTCTTAGCTCCCATATAAGGTTTACTTTTGAAAATCACTTAATAACATTTAATTCGCTATTAAATTATAATATCCGGATAAAATTCGACATGAGTATGTTCTGTGCATAGATAAATCATTCTATTAAAATGTTTTCGAACTGGCGTATTAATATAAATTTTTCTGGACCTAATCAAAATTAGTTCGACAAAAATTTTGGCAAGTTATCTAAAAATTAGATAGTTAGATGGGTTTCAATAAAAAGTAGCTTGCTGGTGGAGGGTATTTAAGCTTCGGCATAGCCGAATATAGCACTCTAACTTGTTACTCTTATCTCTGTTTTGCGTATTAGGTGACGATATACTCTTCTCACGAAGGTGAAGGTAATAATGAAGAAAAATTTGCTGCAATCTCGGCAGAGATTGTGCAACAAAGGCGATTCTTTTTAGCTGCATGGAAAATGGAACGTTTAGAAATGTCAGATTTATTTCCAAAAAAAATCCATTCTGCCCCACTATGCAACGGTTTATGTATGGTTTAGTACGCATATTTTTCATACAAAATTCCACAAATAAACTATCAATAACTTTATTTAGCATCTATGAATAGTGTAGTAAGAATTCCTACACAAAATATCCTTTTGGATTGAAAAATGTTTATTGATTGCGTGCATATATTTAGATTTAGACAGATGATTCAACTTTAAGTTTTATTAAAAATTTTGGTGTGTAACTAAAGTAGCTCCCTTTAGAATGTGATACTAAATATAGAACATTGTGATGCATTTTATCTGAAAATGATTTTGTTTTGTAACACCAAGTTGGAATGCTGTTTTATTGTCGAATGAGTGAACAACTTCTTGTTTTTTTACTTTTTTAATTTTTCATCGTTTATTATTGATGGGACAGTTGTTGTGATGCGATCCATGGCAGTTAATAAAGTTATAATTCACAAAAAAAGAATATTCTTTTCTAGAACTTATGTATATTTTTTAACACTCAAATTTGTGGATAAAAATAGTCAGGAAGACTAAAATTGCGTTGGAATTTTTTAAATCCTTTTAACGTATTTTGTAGTTATTTTTCCTCTTTTTGACACTTAAAGATTGATTGCATTTTAGTGGTCTCACTTTAATTGTAGGCAATTAATTATTCTTATTTTTTTAATTTTCGAACATAAAAGCATTTTTGTTTTCGAGATGATTTGTTAAGAGTATCTTAAGTATTTAAGTAGTTTTTGAAAATTTATACTATTGAACATTTATGTCAGCGGTTTTTTTAAACGTTATTATTTAAAGTTCGTGGCTGATGATATTGTTGTTGTTATTATTCTTATGTATGCCAATTATATTGACAAGTTGATTTCTTTGACTTTGATTAATGTTCCGTAATAGGTCTTGTTAATTTTACTCATAATTCATATTTTTTCATTTTTTGATAAAAATGAAGATGTTCAGATGAAGTAGTTAATTAGCAAATGTTACTGGATTCTTTTCCGCTTGGAATCTCAATGGACAATGAACTAATCATGATTATGTTCCAATATATAATTGATTTATAAGATTTCGTAAAGAAGGATATTTATAATAATGGAGTTTTAAAGGAGATGAATTGTTTTCTGTTGAACTACTATAGAACAGAATGTATACTTAAACCTCTTATGAGCATTTTAGTAATTTTTTGAAGAGGACTTTATATGGGGCTAGGTGAAATCGAGGGTTGAAATAGGACAATACCAAACAGAACGTTTCAACTAAAAATATTATGAAAAAAATTCTGCTCTCTAACTTATTCCGTTTGGAGTCTATAGTGTTTACAACAAACAGACAGACGGGCATGGCTAGATCGTATTAGAATATAATGAGGACCCACAATCTATCTATATATATAAAAATGAATGTGTGTTTGTATGTATGTTTGTTTGTTTTGACTTTATAGACTGCTAAATGGCTGGACCGAAATTTTCACAGTGTCTTCCTGTAGGAACTATAGGCTACTTTTTATTTTAAAATTTCATATGGACAAAGTGCCACGCCCACATACATAATAAGGCTTTAAAATCACACAACTCAGAAACTGCAACAGCTAGAGATTTCAAATTTTGTATGGACAACTTTGACATCCACATGAACATATGGGGGCAAAATGGGCGGATTAGCTATAGTAGGCGTGGCCCCTCCCATATAAAGAAAACCTTAAATTGTTATATCTGAAAAAATATAACAGCGTCATACAATTTTTCGGAGCCACTTTAGTATCAACATGAATATTTAGGACAAAAAATTAGAGGACTAGCAATAGGGGGCGTGGCACCTCCCATATGAATTAAATATAAAAAATCGTCTATTTGGAAAACTATTGGAGCTAGAATCTTTAAATTTTGCATGAAGCACTTTAACATCTATGTGAACATTTTGGGGGAAAAATTGGCGGACTGGCAATAGGGGCCGTGGTACTTCCCATATGAATTGAATAAAAAAATTCGTTTATCTTAGAAACAATTAGATCTAGAATCTTCAAATTTTAAAATCTTTGACAGTCATTTGAACATTTAGGTAATAAATTGGCGGACTAGCAATAGAGGGCGTAGCACCTCCCATATGAATTAAATACAAAAATTTGTTTATCTAGAAACTATTAGAACTAGAATCTTAAAATTAACATAAAACTGAACATTTGGAAATAGAATGTTAGGACATTCATTTTGGGTTCATGAAACCTCTCATATGAATAAAATACACAAATTCGTATATCTGAGAAACTATTAGAGCTAAAATCCTCAAATTTTCCACTAACAACTCTGACATGTGAATATTTGAATCTAGAATCCTAAACTTTTGCAAGAATTTTCACATTCATGTGAACATGTGAGATACCATACCACAATTGTGGACTATCAATAGAGTTACCTCCCATATGCATTAAAATAAAAATTCGTATAACTGGCTAGTATATACATATATATATACATATATATAGTATATACATATATACTTTTGTGGGTCTTAGACGAATATTAAAAACGAAATGACAAATGCAATATACCCCCCCCCCCCCCCCCCCCCTCTCCCATCTTTTTTGATTGATAACTTATAGTTAGTTATTTATACAGAAAGCCTCCCTATATAATGTTAGAATAATATAAGCTTTTACATTAATCTTCGAAGAATGAAACTATGGAAAATGTTTGAATAGATTTATAATATCATCTTGCCTCAATATAAATGTCCTTCCAAAATATTGTTTTGGTTTCAGTTTTTATTTTTTTAATTTGTAATTTTTTAAATTAACAGCAGTCGCGAAAAAATAAAATTATAAAGAAAAGTGAAACAAAACTCCTATTTTAAAAAAATTTATACTTTCTTTGAAAAGTAAATAAAAGCAGAGAGTAACAGAGACCTATTAATAAAGTCATTACCTAGTTAAAATGGCATAATTTTATGGCAATATGACACCGAAATCAAGTAACAATTCACTTTACACAATCCAAAAGAAAATATAATTAAAGTAACAAAGATGATAGTTTACTTTTCTTTGGGTGTTAGATAAATAGAGTTGAAAACGATACAAATTAAAATTACGGAGAGAAACTAACTTGAGCTGTTTTAAAAATCTGGATTATTATGTCAATTAGTTTTTGCCAACTATGAGCATTTTTGTGAGTTAATTTGTAGAATATGTACTGACTTCAAATTTATAAATAATACAAAAAATGTACGTAAAATTTCATCTCGATACTAAAAACTTTTTAATCATCTATTAGCGATATTAACGTTTAGCAATTTTCTAAAGGATAGGTCGAATTACAAATCGCCTCCGCTTTTCTAAAGCGGAGTTATTTAACAAATGATTATCAGAAGAAAATGAAAACCACTGAGATATAATATGTATGAGTTTGCAGTATGTACAATCTACTTTGTACATACATACATATATTTATTTGAAAATGTTTAAACGTTAATCGTGAAATGTTTATATTCATCCTTAAGATATGCTTTAAAAATTTACAAAAGTATTATAATGTTACTGAAAAGTCTTCTTACTGCAAGAATATTAAAATAGATGGCGCTGTAGGGCAGTAAATAATGGTGAATCTACATATATTCATAATAAGGTTGAAAATGAATTGAAGATATGTATTTCGCAAAAAAAAAATTAAAGAAGTAAGAATTTATGGGCATGGCCGACCATATGATACCCTAAACGAGTGGTCATGTTAGAAATTTTGACAATTTTGTTGTAATAATAATGTATTTAATTTCATTTTTAACTTAGTTAATGTGAAAGGAGGATGTATATTAGGGTGTTCCCAAAATTGAAGTTGCTGATGTTCCCACCGAAAATGAAAATTTAGTTCATTCTAAGACATTCTCAAAATGTTTGTCCTGACGTCAATATTGGGTGAGCTGGATCATAGGATAAAAAGGTTTTTCATATTTCTGGCAAATAAACCATATACAATTTTGGTATCATATGAAAGGCATAACACAATTTTGTATACGACTTCTAAAATATTACAAATGTTGTAATTTTTCAGAAATTTTTAAATTTTTAAAATTTTTACATCTAACTACATACTAATATGTATGTATATCAGTAGTATAAGCGCAATTTTATTAGCTTTTAAATTGGTGTATAACTCTTTACTATTTCAATCTATATAAATAAATCAATCAGTTTAACTAAAATATTAACACAATTTATCCTGAAAATCTACTTGTTTGTTACGCTTGCTTTGTGCATAACGGTTTGTATGTTGTTGTTTACACTATTTTGCAATGTTTTGGTAATCCATAGGCTTCGATAAATTCAAATAAAATTCGATTTAGATTGAATTTCGACAAACGGTAAATTTATTGAGGATTATTATGTATTAATTTCAACGAACTATATATATTAAATTCATTTGTGTTAAAATGTAAAAAATCGAAAAATTATCCGATACTTTTAGTTTATGCAGTTTGGTATTGAAAATGGGCAATATCGGTCCACGATTTCGCCTAGTCCCCATACAAGGCCCCCTTCATAAAATGACTTTATCGCTCATAAAAGAAGCATCGATAGCGGTGAAATTCGGCACAAACTTGTTTTATTGGAACTTAAATCTCTTTATAAAATTTTATAAGATAGGCCCATAATTGACCCATATAAAGTCCCCTTCAGAAAATGGCTTTAACGCTCATAACTGTCTAAAAGAAACATCTATAGCGTTGAAATTCGAGAGGAACATATTTTATGGGAACATAAATCTCTTCGTAAAATTTTATAAGGATCGGTCCATAATTTACCCTACTCTCCATATAAGGTCCCCTTCATAAAATTACTTCAATGCTGATATCTGACCTTAAGAAGTATATATAGAAATAAAATACGACATAAATAGTTTTATAGGAACTAAAACCATTTTCTTAAATTTTATGAGGATGAGTCAATAATACACTATACCCCCCATATAAGGTCCCCTTCCGAAAATGACTTTAACGCTCATTACTGACTCAAAAATACGAGTACATCGGTAAAATTCTAAATAAACAAGTTTTGTGCGAGCCAAAACCTCTCTATCAAATTCAAAAAGGATCGGTCTTTAATTGACCTTATTCCCCATATAAGGTCCCTTCAGAAAATAACTTTAACGCTCATTATTAGTTTAATACTGCGAGTACAGCGATGAAATTTGACATAAAGTTTCGTATGAGCCGAAACCTCTCTACTAAATTTTATGAGGATCAGTCTATAATTGTCCCTTCTCACCTATAAGATCCCCTTCAGAAAATGACTTTAACGCTCATTACTGGCTCAAAAATTACAGCAGTTAAACAACTTTTGTGCTAGCCAAAAACTCTTTATCAAATTTTATGGGGATCGGTCCATAATTGATCCCACCCCCAGTATAAGGGCACCTTTAACGCTCATTACTGGCATTAAAATACGAGTAGATATATGAAATTGAATATAAATAAGTTTTATGGTCACTGAAATCTTACTACCGACTTTGATGAAGCTGGATCGATAAATGATCACTTCAGTAAAACTACTTTAACTTTCTTTAGATGCTTAAAATTACGACTTAAGCGATGAAATTCGAATAAACAACATCTTTACGAAACATAATTTATGTACAAAAGTTTATAAAGATCGGTCTATAATTCATCCTTATATAAGATTGATATCAAGAAAATGAGTTTAACGCTCATCTATGGCTCAAAAGTTCTTCCAAATTACGGTAATTTTATAGGAACTCAAATTGTTCAACTGAATTTGATTAGGATCGGTCGATAACAGATCATACCCCTATTATTGGTTTCCATCAGAAAATTACTTTAAACCTCATTACTGAGTTTAAGATACGAGTACAGCGATGAAATTCGATACAAATAATTATTGTATAAACCGACGAGGATAGGTCCATAATTGAATCTACCCTCCATATAACTACTCTTACAAGAAAACTGTTTATTGTTATAAATATTGGACCAAAAACAATAATATTTTTAATTCGGAAAAGCACGGTTCATACTTAAGCTCTTATTAAAGGCCCTCTTCCAAATATTTCCCTGATGTTCATATTAATATCGACATCTATATATATAAAAATGAATGTGAGTTTGTTTGTATGTTTGAACGTTATAGACTACTAAACGGCTGAACCGATGTTCTTGAAATTTTCACAGCGTATTCCTGCATGTCTGGAATAGGTAATAGGCTACTTTTTATTTCGAAATTTCAAGTGGGCGATGAGCCACGCCCACATTAAGATAATATATAAAATCCGTATATTTGAGATAATATAACAGTTATAGTCCTCAAATTTTTTCGGAGCCACTTTAGTGTCAATATGATCATTTAGGACAAAAAGTAGGCGGACTAGCATTAGGGGGCGTGGTACCTCCCATATAAATTAAATACAAAAATTCGTTTATCTGGGAAACTAATAGAACTAAATTCTTAAAATTTAGCACGAAGAACTTTAACGCCTTGGCCGAATATAACACTCTTACTTGTTTATTTACAAATTGTTAAAATGAAAACAACAATAAAATAAGTAGTCCACATTTTTAACATATATAGTCGACCATGCCTGACTATATGTTTTTACTT
This sequence comes from Lucilia sericata, assembly GCF_015586225.1. Lineage (NCBI taxonomy): Eukaryota > Metazoa > Arthropoda > Insecta > Diptera > Calliphoridae > Lucilia > Lucilia sericata. Next base: position 381,057 of record NW_023994246.1, read on the forward strand.
GTTTAAAATAAACTTAGTTTGGTTTGTGTTTTCGTAATCGGTGCAATTTATGACCCTACACCGATTATGCTATTCGAAAATCATACATGGAAGTAACAAACACATCTTAATATTTATGAAAAGGACATAATTAATGCTACAAAACTTTTTTAAGCTAAAATAGGGAACTAAGTATGTGACCTAAATGAAAACAAAAGTTGTTCGGAGGTTTGGATGTATTTAAAATAATCTGTTGATATTTCTTCATTTAGTTGATCTTGATTGAACTAATCTCTTGTAAATTCTAAGATATTATCGATTCGAATAATACAAATGTGTCAGTTTTGTAATACTGATTACTATTGCATTTGAATTTAACATACAAGTGTTAACAAAATCTTCCACAACAGAAACTGCAAATTTTCTCACATATACCTCTTAGGATTTGAAAATGTTATCAGGTGAAAAAACTCTCGCTTACACCCACTAAAAATGCAATATTTCTTTAGGCGTGAGAATGTAATATGACATCATATCTAGCAGAAAAAATCAAATCATCTACAAAATGACACAATCTGAAAACTATTTTTTTCTCGCAAATCCATATAAACAAGGATACACAAGAGTAAAGGACCAAAAGGCAAACACTCATAACGCTTGCTAAAACAATAGTACGGACATCCTACTTAAGAATGCGGATGGTAAGATGAGATGATGCCACAATAATTTTACGTTGTTTTAGTGTAGAATTTTGCATAAAAAAATTATTTTAAATTTTCTTTTAAAAAAGGCACTCAAAAGTCCTTAAGTTATATTATTCCCGTCAGTTTGCCAGTCACTCACATACTTAGACATTTAGATATAAAAAAGTACACAAACAAAAACTGACTACAGGAAACAAAAGAACTTTAAAATCAGTCATCTACACAATAGATTTGGATTTCAAAATACAAATACACGCGAATTAAGAAAGAAATACAAACAAATTTAAAGGAATTACGTATTCGTTGGCAAATACAAAACTACAGAAAAGAGTGAACAATAGAACGATGACAACAACGACTTCATCACTTGTTTTCCTTTGGCATTCGAGGATCTTGAAATTCTCATTATTATTGAGATCTGTAAAAGGAGATCTTTTATTTCCAAAATGGAAAGAAAAAGATATCAGGTTAACATGTACAATTTGTATATTCTTTTATATGAATTGAAGGTGTGTCCCATGAGTATAAATGTATGTACGAGTGGTTGTCTGTCTGTCCATTTTATTCCATTCCACAAATAATTTCATAGTAGTTTTGCACGTGCATTAATGTCTTGGGAAAATATTGTGCCACAATCCTTAGAGAACTCCAAAATGTATTCTCTTTGCGCAACCATTTTAGGCGTTTTATGCCGATAAAAGTTGCTCAACTTACTGGCTTGTTAGAGAACAATAGTCACAAAATGCGATACAAAAACAAAGTTCCTTCCACTTCCTTTCGATGTCTTTATTTTATTTATTTGGTTGAAATGAACTCACATGATGATTATGAAGATGACTATAATGATGATAATGATTATGTTGATTTCTGCATATCAAATTGCTTATCATTTTGAAATCTTTTTAATTTCAATTGTCTTTTTTGTGTTTTCTTTACGATTTGACGACGTTCTTTTTCGAGTTCAAGTTTGTTGCATTTCAATTCCTCTATTTTATGTTGGGTAATTGCGTTTCTTTTTGTTGTATTGGATAATAACTCATTTCCTGGGTTCCACTTAATGGCTTTTTTCAGTTTTGGTTTCAGAAAAAATGTTTGCCTCAATTTGACATGATTTTTGTAGTCGTTTCCTGTTGATTCATTTTTTCTCTCATGATTTTGCTTTAATGTTTGGAGTTATTGTATGACAGAAAGTTGTTCAACGGTTATTTATATCCGGTGTTTTTTTTTTTTCTTAGAAAATGGTAAAACCCTTTAATAGATAAATAAAATATTTCGCACTAAAATTGAAAAATTTACATAATAATATACCAATTCGTATAATTTGTAATATCTGGGAAATTACGTGAGAAATTTTAAAAGGATAGCCTATAATTGTTTTAAATCTTTAATCAGATTTGAAGTTAAAAGGAAAATGGGAAACTGCGCTAAAACTGTTTTATTGCGCGCCAAGATTTAAAGGAAAAGATATACGCAGCTAAAATTCGGTAATGACTTGCTTACTTTTCAATGACTACCACATACCGTCTGCATTTCTTTTAAGGAGTCATATATTGACTTACATATAATGAGATACGTATTTTATCTTAAGATAGTGTCATTAATTTTGTGCATAAAACAAAGACAACTTTTTAATTCCCTATACCAATATATGAACTCAGGTCCTTATGGATGATTCGATTTACTATCACGATATAGTCTATTATTAAATTTATTTAAGACTAGCTATACCTAGTGTGCTTCGCTACTCTTATCGTAATGGAATAAACTAAATATTATTATTGTTGAAATACGAAAAAGTACCAAAGACCTCTTTTATTTAATTTCATGATCCCAAGTTCAATATTATAGAAAATTCATAAAGTACCAGTTAAAAAACGAAAAAGTGCCAGAAAATACTCCAGTTTAAATTTTCAATTCAATCAAGTACCTGCACAGAGAAAACAGATTCGTTGTGATAACCGAATTTGTTTCCAATCGAATTCAGTCGGTTCTAACAACTATCCCAAAATTCGATTGTAATTATTGTATAATTCGGTTAGTATTAAATTATTGGTATTTGCAACTGAAATATTATTTATTGAAAAACAATTTGTGGATTATGTGTATTTGAAAATATATTTATTTTGTGTAAAGTATTTACAATAAAATATAAATATGCATAAACTTACAAAATGTATAAATATAAAATAACTTCTCCCCTTTTTGAGATTTTCATGGTAATAAACATAGCATTTATGTACCAGGGATTTTGTTCTTGATTCTGCTCAATATTTTCAAAGGAACACTATCTTTCCACGCCTTTCAGCTGCTGTAAAATTATTAAAAATTATAGAAAAATAACACAAAATAGATTATAAGATATAAAATATACCAAACATTACCTTTTTTATCCAAATTTCAGCATTAATTTATCCTCAAATGTAATTCGATTTTTTTTTAATTATAAATTCGTTTTATTTTATTTATTTTTGTATACGTCAACTATAATTACTAATTAATCGGTTGTGAACATCGAATTTGGTTCCTATAACCGTAATTAAATTTTAAATAATTTTTTCAATTGATAATTGGTTGCAGTGCTTAATATTTTTTACTTTCTACTGTTTTTCGGTTGTAGCGACTAAATATTTGATGTTCTTACGTTTTAATCCTAAATAAAAGTCGGCTGCATTTACTGAATTGACAAATGAATATAATAACCGATACAATTCAGTTCAAATTATTGATTTAGAAATTGTTAAAACCACAATTCGATTAGTATTATTCTTTTTTAATACTGAATATAGAAAATCAGTTTATTATACAGTTTTTCAATAACAGCGATACAATTTTAATTAATTTAACTAAATATTTATCATGGTAACCGATTTTCAATCGATCTGTTTTCTGTGTGTGATTGCTTATTTTTATGTTTCTATCATTCTATCATTATCATTTACTCCAGGCTCTAAGTGCTAAATTACATGTTTCTATGTTCAATTTAATAAAAAAGCTCAAAAAAGTACCTGTCGAAATACGTACCAAAAAGTTCCCCTTTATAGATTCTTTACTCCGGGCTCTACATGTTTAATTTCATATTTCTAGGTTTAGGTTAGGTTGATAGGAGGATGTATAGTACATCAAATCCGAAGAATTACACCTAGGCCACTTTTGGGCCTGATGTGCGCTCCTTTTTATTTACAGGTTTAATTTTAAAGAAAACTTAAAGAAAAGTACCGAAAAGTCCCTTTATTATTAATTTCATGTTTCGATTTCAATATCATAGAAAACTCAAAAATAGCATATTTAGTGTTTCTAAACCTAACAATTTTATCTAAATTGGATTATTGTGTTAAAATTTCCCGTTTTTACCCCTTTTAGTACTTTTTTACTCCTCATTAACGAAATAAAAATTGAATTCCAAAAAGTTGCAGCATCTTAGTGGGAGCCGGTTATTATGTATTCATATGTATAAGTTTATACACCAAGACAATGTTTTAGGAAAAAAAGTACCAAAAATAGGTACAATTTTCACCCCTTAAGCGTCCGAATATCCAAAAAGTACTTAAGTCATATTTTTATTTTTTCGTTAAGTTATGAAGGAGTCAAAAATATTTGTTAAATGTTTGCTGGTTTAAAAGATACATGGGGTGCAAAAAAAGTATCAAAATACAGTATTTACCCGTTTAATCCCTCAAGCGGACGAATTTGAAAAAGTACCAGACGCCTGTCCGCTTATTTTTTAAATGAACGACGATAAGCTTTAAAGTGTTTTTGTGTCTTTCCTGGTTTAGAATATATGAGGTTACCGAATTTACCCGTTAGTGGTATGTATTTGGTGGGAGACCAACCTCATGTCCAAATTTTAACTCTTTACCTTCAACCGTTTTGATAAGATCAATTATGAATCGAACTCCACAGAATTTAAAAGAGATATTAAGTACGTTTCATATGTTTTAATGCGTTTATTGACTTTGAACTGATGTCCTGTAGTTGATAGGGTCAATTACACAAATTTGGAAAAAATCGAAACCCTGAGACCAAGTTAGATGTCTGAGGCTTTCTGAGATTATTAAGATATTGAAATTGATATTGAAATTTGAAAACGCCACTTTTGATGGCATACAACATTACATAAATAAAGTTGTCTTGGCGCTGTTATAACGGCTCAAAAAGGGCAAAAGTGGAGTTTTTTCAAATTCCAAATGATATGAGGAGAAATTCTGAGGTCAGATTCAATCCTTTAGAAAAATATGCTTTGGCCTCTGGGTTAAAAATTTGTAGGCCTCTGTTATGGACTAAACCTTTTGAATTTTTTAGAGGTATCTTGGTTTTAATAAAACTTGTCTATTTCGAATTTTATCGCTATAAAGATATGGAGCCATTTATGGCATGATTTCGCCTTGCTTTACAGTATAGTGTATTCCAGGGTATTCCAGGGGACATTTGTATGGGGACTATATTAAATCGTGGAACGTTATAGCTCATTCTCAATAACAAACTATAATTCTAGCTGCTCTTGTGTGATTTCTATAGCGACAGTCGGGCGGATAGTTTACGACCCATATATTAGATTTCTTTGATGGTGGTTATAAGAAAGCCGTTGACACTTTCGTTCTTTAATATTCACAACTAAAAGTATTATATAGGTAATAATTTATACATACCTCTGAAAAGTTCACAGAATGCTTCCTTATGATGTATTCTTTATAGAATGACTAAAAGAGTTGCAGCAAATGTGAATGAAAATATTTCCACAACGGCCAATCCATAAAAAATATAACGAATAATCTCAGTTTTTGAATACCAAAAATACACTACTCTATCTTGACATCCCAAGTAACGGAAAATAAATGGTAGTTGATCATAAATCAATTGTGGATAATCACTTGATATAAAATTACAAAATAAATTCTTAATAACATCATAATAATTGTCCTCTTTTTTATAATTTATCTTCCAATTGATATAAAAATTACACTGATATTTCATTTCGTTAAGTAAAACTTTCCAAGTGGTATCCAATAGTTTAGTTATAGTGTAATGATATTCTTGGATTTTTGATCTAATCCATATGATGAACGTGATTTGAATAACTATATAAATTGAAATACAAATAGTGTAAAACTTTAGATACACTTTGTTTTCTCGTACAACTCCAGAAAAGCCTATGATAGCAATCACACAGATAACGGCGCCTAAGATTAGTGCTACGAGGCAGATTTTATTTATGATCGCCAAAAATATTCTCGTGTTATTGGAATAAAATTTTTCACTGATTGTATAAAAGATGGAAAGTTTTTCAAATAGGAAATAATCAAAATATAAGATTAGAACACCACTTGTTAATATTATTAAAACCGTTAAAGCAAATAGTGTTTTAATAAAAAAACGTTTTAACATGATTTTCTAAATTAATTATTGTGTTTTTCTTTTTTTGTGAAATTTATTGACATATTTTAAAAAGGGAAATATACAATAAACATTTTTGTGGCTTAAATCGATAATTTGTTTTCAGGATTTGTATTCTATGAAACGTAATAATCAATTACCGAAATTTAAGTAAAAACTTAAACGTTTTTAACCCCCAGAATTCCCGAAAATTATATTTTTATAAGAAGTTTCCAAAATAATTAAGATGCTATATTTAGTGGTGTCAAATTATGAGTTAATTCGCAGTTGTTCGGTTTCGTAGGTGGAATTGTGGGCCATCATTTCCGATGTTGTTCACCTTCCAAAGTTAAATGAACAAAAAATTATTTACGATTCAAATGAGCTGAAATTTTAAATATATAACATTAACATTGTTATATATTTTGGTTCAAGAATTATAATTTGGTTCAAGATATATGTATTTAAGTTCAAAATTTTGGTATTTCGCCCGATTTTTTTTATTGCATTATAGCTATACTCGTATTTTTAAGTCTATAATGTGCGTTAAAGTAATTTTCTGAAAGTGGCCATATATGGGAGGTAAGTTTAAATAATGTACTGATCCTCATAAAATTAAAATTAGGTCGAAAGATTTTGGCTTGTAAGAAACTTATTTGTGTCGAATTTCATCGCTATACTCTAATTTTTAGGGCAGTAATAAGCGTTAAAGTAACATTTTGGAGGAGACCTTATATGAGGGGTAGGGTAAATTATGGACTGATCCTCATAAAATTTGGTAGAGAGAATTTGGCTCGTATGAAACTTATTTATGTCAAATTTAATCGCTATAATCGCAAAACAGTTATGACTTTAAGGCCATTTTCTGAAGGGGACCTTATATGGGTGGCAGGGTAAATTATGGACCGACCCTTATATGGAGAGTATAGTCAATGGTCATCCTTATAAAATTTTGTGGAGTAATTTTAACTCGAAACTTGCTTATGTCGAATGTCATCATATTCATATTTTTGATACAGTAATGAGCGCTAAAGTAACATTTTCGAGTGGACCTTATATGACGGGTAGGGTAAATTATGGACCGATCCTCGTAAAACTTGGTAGAGAGATTTTGGCTCCTATGAAACTTATTTATGTCAAATTTCATCGCTATAATCGCAAAACAGTTATATTGCTGTTTTTTGGGGGCTATGCGAAGACGTGGACTGATATTGCCCATTTTTAATACCAAACAAACCTTATCTATAGGAAATATTTGAAGATAACTTGAACTCTCTAGCTCTTTCCGTTCGGACTCTATCGTGCTTTCAACAGACAGACAGACGGACGGACAGACATGGTTAGATCGTCTTAGATTTTAATAAGGACCCAGGATGTATATACTATGACCAATATTTCGATGTCTTACAAACGGAATGACAAAATCAATATACCATCCATCTGTTTTAATAGTGGGTATGAAAAGAGCTGTATTTTTAAGTTTTTACAAACTTAAAGTACAAACGAAACTAAAATCTATCGAAATTGATAAAAATGTCTCGATAGTTAAAATAATTACCATAAAATCGTAAAAATACCATCAAACATGTATATTATATAAATGGAAAATAGCTTTGATGATTTAATGACGATTTCGAAAAATCAGTTGACGATTTTAATGATTTTTTCCTCGAAATTTGACAATTTTACACCCAAATCATCTGGCAACTATGGTCTTAGCAAACCAAAGCAAGTGTTCCAATGTTTCACTGCTATCACTAATCCCATTTGGTGATGTTGTGCTCCTAGTTCAGTGAGTACCATCAAATTAATGTCGAACTTGTTCCCAATGAAGAAACTTCTCGTTCTCACTTAGGTTGGGTTTGCCAATAACATTTTTTTTAGTTTTATTCACATTTCCATTATTCCATGTGTTTGAGTGGTATTCTCTTGATCAGCTTATAATTCTCTGGAAGAAGCAGTTTTTTTGAAGAAATAAAAAAGTGCCATTATTCGCCCAATTTTACAACTTTTAATCGATTTAGGTACTAATTTCCTTAGCCCAAGTTTTAGACTCTAATACAAAAAGCAATTATAACAGTCATACTCTTTTAAAAGTGATATTCGATATAAACAAGTTTTTTTTAAGTGATTGCCTTCAAAAATTACTTTAACGCCGACTGAATAAAAAATACGAATACCAGCGATGAAATTCGAAAAACCAAAATTTCTTTACCAAACATTATGAGGATCGGTCTTACAAAAAAATAAAAATTATAACTTTTTTAATTCGGAAGAGCTGGATACGTAATTGACTTAAGCCCTTATTAAAGGCCCTGATATTTATACGGGAGCATTCGCTTCATGGTATATGATTTGATGGTGAGTATATAAGATTCGGCACAGCCGAATATAACAATCATACTTTTTATATACTAATAGAGTCCTTAACAGATGTGCATACATCATTCATAAATTGTTTAAATATTTGTAGAGGCGTTAGAAAATAAATATTAACAATCACACGCTTGATTTCTCAAATAAGTAATTTGTAAAATAATGTAAATATTTCTCTAGAACAATTCTTTTACAGAAATTCTATTACTTCCTTTGAATAATAATGACTTTCAAATTTGATAAAATACCAAACTCTTGAAAGCCGGAAGATGGGATTAGAATTATTAAAGTCAATGCAGCAAAAAGTTAATTCATAAAATATACAAACTACAACACTTCACAGATGAAATAAACAGAAAACTAAATAAAAACTGCTAAATCATTTTTCACTAACCACGATCCAATTGGTCAAGGAAACAAAAAAAAAAAAATAAAATAAGGGATGAGTCTTATGAATAGACATAAAAAAATGGGACAAATACAATACAATGAACTCGAAATATTTATGTACTTGA